>NC_087133.1:11652521-11975024 GCF_030705265.1 Helicoverpa armigera | reverse complement strand
AGAAATAGAATACCGAGGCTTTGAATAAAAAAGTAACTAAATGACTTGTTGCTTTGTAAAATGTTGTAAAAATGGGGTGCGGAATAAGCTGCTGAAAAAAGATGCAAACAGACCAACGATTCTAGCTCACTCCATAGCTATAGAAAGGAAAACTATTTGCACAGAACATAGTTGCCCATATGACTAATTCAAAACACATTTAGAACAGTTTCATTAACAACGGTGTAACAATCATGGCAACAGCTTCACACACAGACAGAATGCAGCCATCCATTTTAAACTAAAATTGTGATTTTTATCGTACATGGCATCACTCCAAACCATCGCTCGTTGCGCTCTGCTCGGGAGCGAAAAAAGCGCAAAAAGCGGAGCGTAAACTACATTTTCCGGGCCGTCGCGCTCGGGACACGCGGTTCAAGTTGCATTCCACTGCTGTATCATGTGACTATGTACTTGTGTAGGATAGGGTTAAGGAAATATGAACAAATGTATTTTTTATGTTGGATTAAAATGTAATGTTTATGTTAATTTACACTTACCTCGTTTATTTTGTACATGGTATTGACCACTATTCACTCCTCATTCACTCATTCACTGAGTCACTTATTGCACTCATTTCCCATTGGTCCACGCATTGCAGGGATCCAGCAGAATATTCTACCCGACAAATGCTGAGCTGGTCCCATTCGATGCAACCTTAAACACACACTGAATCGTGACGTTCAAAATTCTTGTGTTATAAAAACTTTTGTATCTGCTACCCACATTTTTTCCTATTCTCAGTGTATTTTCCGTTTGCAGAATAAACGTTTAGTTACTTGATGACAAATTCTGTATAATTTACACAAAAATAAACTCATTTTGGAGCACAGATATTCAAATTACTATTACAAAATTAAAAAAACACAAATAGCCAGACAGTCTCTGAAACCACACACAATTTAAAAGATAAAAAAAATCTGATACACTTCCAACGACTTTAAACGTAACAAAAATCCGTCAGTCTGCAGTAGATACGTATTTAAGTCAAACTACGGCGTATGATACGCTCCCTAAATGCTAACATTACGCGTGACAAATGGCAGGACTTGCTGAATGTGAGCCGCGTGGTCTGCATAGCAAACACTTCAACGTTCACAAGATTATGACGCACGCTTCAGACTATGTATTTCTTGTCTCGGGTTTTTTGTTTTGAGTTGAGGACTTTATTATGGAAGGGATTTTCTTTCCAAAGTAAGTAATGTTGGGAAACTAAAATATGAGTTTCGCTAAACTAGGGCAATAGTTAACTTAGAAAAAGCAGACAACACTTTTATTCAAACTAAAATTACAAAGCTGATGAGTCCGTTGAAAGCACTAATCTATAATATTGGATCGATCCGAAAAAAATTACAGTTCTCGATAGCCTATTTATCAACAAAGGCTACCTATTATCCAGGGGCGCGGAGTTTCCACGGGATTCACGAGAAACCGCTGGTGGAAGCTAGTTCCCATCAAAAAACCAGCTTCGTTCAATATAAGAGATACAGAGATGAGTCATTGCATGCAGATGCAGCCGAGTTCAAACAAGCGTCTTCAAACGAGTATTGATTTAGTTGAGTAACTCCACTAAGTAACACTAAGTATAAACGATTCATCAGGCTCATTAAAGTCGGTAAACCAAGTTGGCCGCAAAATAAAAAGAAGTAAATCTGAAGTTTTCACATCGAGAGAAGCAATAAGTTTGTTATAGCGGATTAAGTTGTGAGATACTAGCGGTTATTGCTTTTCTAACTTATATACTTACAACGTAAACTATAATTACCAATAATGGTAGTATATTTGGTGAAACATAACTACGAAAATGGAAACGATAATCGATTTAAGGATCCAGTTTTCTTAGCATCTATAGGCATTGAATGACTATGTGATAGATAATTTTCATCTATGCTTATAATAAATCTGTAGAGAGGTCAATTCTGTACATTGAATATATTTCCAAAAAAACTATCAGGGGGTGATTAGTGATCGATACTGATGCCAAAAATGCAATCAGTAAATTTTTTGTCTGTCTGTCTGTCTGTCTGTATGTTCGTTATGGAAACAAAAACTACTAGACGGATTTCAACGAAACTTGGTACAATAATTCTTTATACTCCTGGTCAGGTTATAGGATACTTTTCATCACGCTATGATCAATAGGAGCAGAGCAGTGAAGGTAAATGTTGGGAAAACGGGAGAAGTTACTCCATTTTTTATGCTTCTGTCGCGTGTGCAGCCTTAATGATTAAAGCTACACAGAAAACATGTATGACGGAAATGTACTCCTTAAAATTATGTAAAAAATATACTATGACGGTATATGTCTATCTTTTATGGTTGGCTCAGAATAACACGTTTAACTCTCGATAGCTTAGAAGTTCGGAGCTTTCTGACTACATTTGTCTACTATTACATTTTTATAACACTCTTACTCACACTAATTAAAAAAAGTTAACATTATTACCTATTCAATAAAAAAAGAATCATATAAGTCGGTAAAGAAACACCAAAGTTATACATGAAATAAGGTAATAAGCCATCGCGCGTAAATACTGAATCATGCTACCTATAAGGATCATTTTTGTGCAACGGTCGCCGAGCTCGACGCGGCTCGCGGCGCGGTGGCTGCGCGAGCTTCATACAATATTTGGCGGTTGATGCGATTGATGCGAATAGACGTTCAGTGTTAACCTTATTGGCCGAAAATAATTGATATTAACAAACCTTGCTTATCAGAGCGACTTTTAGGTTTTAAATAATTTACTTTTAACTTTCTTTTATTGATATTTTATAAAATAGGAAAGTACCTATTAGTGGTTTTGGTAATGTTTAGGTAGATACAACCCGCCTGCCATACACTATAGCACATGAGCGAGAGGTAAATACAGCTGTCGCGATTTCTAATCCCATTCTTTATTGGCACGGGTAGTACCTATATGTTCAAATTACAAATTATTAATAGTGTTAGCTGCCAGTAGTTACAAAGAGGGCAGCAGAGACGAGCGACCATAGACACCTCGCCATTCAGCCGTGCATCTATGCTTGGAGGGTTCTTTTTTCGAACGTCATTGTGACAAGACATGTTATCGTTTGACAGAATGCAATTTTGCCGCGTTCTTGACTTATCTTAGTTGATTTTCATGTTAAAGCTATTTCTTGTAATTTCCTCGTTAAACAAACCTGCTTCTGGTTTTTAAGATCAGAAGTGGGATAGTCTCACTCCCACTATAAAGTTTTTGATTTCAGTTTAGATTCATTGGCACTTTTACTAAGTACGACGCGGTGTAAGGATATCCGCCATTACCGAAGTTTTTGCCGTTCTATTTTAATTTTGTAATGGATCACAGTGCGTTGCAATCTACGCAACGGTAGATTCAAAATGCTATGCAGGCAGCTCGAGAATTGCTCGAGCTTAGTACGCTGATGCTGCTCTCGTGTGTTTTGGGTGGAATGAGTTTCTGCCTATGTATTGCTGTGGTATCCGTGAACAATATGCCTTGCTCCTACTATGCTCCAGATG
Source organism: Helicoverpa armigera (assembly GCF_030705265.1). Taxonomy (NCBI): domain Eukaryota; kingdom Metazoa; phylum Arthropoda; class Insecta; order Lepidoptera; family Noctuidae; genus Helicoverpa; species Helicoverpa armigera. The sequence goes on along the minus strand of NC_087133.1, from coordinate 11,971,483 downwards.
TTATGGGAAGAATTCTGTAATGTACCTACCTGTATGTGAATGGTGAGATCAATCCGATTTTATTTAGCCTTTATGTAATACATGTCTTGTAATCCATCTTGGTGGTTTATTGGTTAAAGACATACTGAATGTGTATGAGAACTTGAGTTAGATAACTAACAGGCTTACTATGTAAATGAGCCCAATAATATTTATTTCTAATCTTTCTGCTCATGAGAGTTTCAACAAGTACCTACACAGAAATATAAGTTTACTGCTTTTGTGATATAAATGCACACTGATTTGATATTGACTTACTCAAATTGTTTTCATTGAAATGGAATAGTTAAAATTGTGCATCAGGCTCTAGATTTTTGGTGCCATTTTACAATTTACAAATTGAAAGTCTGTTTTCAGACCTTAGTTTTTATTTTCTTTTACTGATTATGTAATTCGGTTCTGTAACATGACAATGCTTGAGAGTCTGTTAATTGAACGTTTGGTTGCCTTAGCCAGATGCTTGCTTGCTTGTCTTTTGACTACAGGTATTGACGATAAGCCTAAGCTGTGTGAGGTGATGGTGTAAGCGCTCCAGGTGCTGTGTCGTTTGACATAGTAAGAGTGCTGTGACACTTCATGCTCCCCGGGTGCTGTGCTGCTGCACAAGCTTGCATGCTGTACGGAGTGCTGACGGCCAGTATCTCGTTTGGCATACTCCGGTAATGAAAGCCAGTGGATAGTAGACCTGGCATATCATGCTTTGAGGTCAGGTGATCTGTTCTATTGTTTTGATTACAAATCGGAAGTAATTATGCTCTTAGCTGTATTTAATGGAACAATGTGTAATAATGTACCAACCATTGGTATTGTCACCTATGAGTATTCTGTGTAGCAAAAGCTGAAGTGAAGTTAACTACACGTAACTTATCAAAACCGCAATGGTAGTTGTGTTTTCAGCGTTGCTGACACATGATTAGTAATAATGATATTTCTGAGACATAGTTTCAAAGTTATGCCTTGAATTTATTTCTTTGAGAGCGAAAAGATTTCCAGATTTGACGAAAGATTTTGAAGGTCAGAAGTGGCCGAACGAAATGTATGTCGTAAGTGCTTGTTCGCAGACTTATACACGAGAATGTGTAACGACCGTGTCGTGGCCCAAGCGCTTCTGTACTGGTGCTGCTGATTGCGGCACGAGCGCTGCTCTGCCGGTGCTCCTGGTCGCGGCACGAGCGCTGCTGTGCTGCTACTGCTGGTTCTGTTGGCTTATGCCTTCCGAATAGTCTGAGCCTCTGGCTTATGGCTCCCGTATAGTCTGAGCCTCTGGCTTATGGCTTCCGTATAGTCTGAGCCTCTGGCTTATGGCTTCCGTATAGTCTGAGCCTCTGGCTTATGGCTTCCGTATAGTCTGAGCCCCTGGCTTATGGCTTCCGTATAGTCTGAGCCCCTGGCTTATGGCTTCCGTATAGTCTGAGCCCCTGGCTTATGGCTTCCGTATAGTCTGAACAACTGGCTTGACTATGACTTGCCTTGACCATGACTTCCGTATATTTTGAGCCCCTGGCTTGACTATGACTTCCGTATATTTCAAGTATTTGTTCTTGATTGATAACACATTTTTTTGCGCTTAAGTGCGTGCTTGCGCTCACGGTATAACTAATCAGTAAAAGTAATCGTGTTTCTTCTTACAACTAATATGTTTCAGCTTTACACTCCAAACCAGGTTAATAATTTACATGATTTCTTTGTATGTTGTGTGTTTATATGTGTACAACTAATATGTTTCAGCCTTACACTCGACACACTTACACTGGGTGGTATACCAGTGTTCTGTTATTAATTTTGTACCTGTTATTTGATTTAAAGTTGATGTTATTTATTTTCAAGTCGCTGGGTGGTATACCAGTGTTCTGTTATTAATTTTGTACCTGTTATTTTATTTAAAGTTGATGTTATTTATTTTCGAGTTGCTGGGTTGGTATACCAGTGTTCTGTTATTCATTTTGTACTTGTTATTTGATTTAAAAATGATGTTATTTATTTTTCTTTCTTTAAATGGATTAGTACTTTGTTTGAGGTTTGTAAGTCCTCGAATAATTTTTATTCTGAAAGTGTCATTGTTCAGAAAAACGATGACGAGCACGATATCCAAACGAGATTTAAATATGACGAAATTGAGCCAGGTCCAACTCGCTTATTGCATGTGCAGGTGTTCCGAGACTCAACCAGGCTCACCCAGATCCTGCCGAGGACGTCAGGGTGTCAGGAGAGGCCGTGTTAGCTGCCAGTAGTTACAAAGAGGGCAGCAGAGACGAGCGACCATAGACACCTCGCCATTCAGCCGTGCATCTATGCTTGGAGGGTTCTTTTTTCGAACGTCATTGTGACAAGACATGTTATCGTTTGACAGAATGCAATTTTGCCGCGTTCTTGACTTATCTTAGTTGATTTTCATGTTAAAGCTATTTCTTGTAATTTCCTCGTTAAACAAACCTGCTTCTGGTTTTTAAGAATAGTTTACATTTTATTTATTTTTAGGTGAAGTAGTAGGTACTACCTACGCATAGATTTAGATAATTGGATAAGCTGGTGTTTATTATTTCTTACCCACTTTGCACAAAGTCCGAATCTAACGCGGACGAAGTCGCTGGCAGAAGCTAGTTTCAGAATAAAATACTTATTGTAAATGATACAGATTCCTAGGTAACACATGACAATTCATAGTCATATGGTACCAGGTTACTGTACAATTTTTTTTTTTACAAAAACCAGATTTTTCAATTGAGTTTCAACACAGTTTACAGCAAACCCAACAAGCGAACATAAAAGGAGACTTTACAACAATTTTACATCCAGTTTATAACTTCTACCATATCTGGATTCCAGAGAACAAAGTGCGGTTGGTCCAGTTGGAGTTTTATCAGCAGTTTATTGGGCGCGTTTCCAGAGCTTGCTAATGAATAAACCACTACGTATCGGGGACAAGGACATTTCTTCAAGGAGTAAAGGGAGACCACCACCATATATTCACGAGCTGTATGGAACTGCGAGCGAGTACTACGTAGATTTTATGTGTAAGAAGTGAACTGTGCAGAGGTCGACGATTTGTTTCCATGGAAGTATCAGTTTTATTGGTTTTACATTTATTGCTCTGCGTGGTTTGTATATCAGCAGTTGCTGAGAAATCTAATCAGATTACGCATTAACCTAGGTTAGGTTTTTAGTCTAGGTTTAATAGTTATTATTTGATTACTATGCTTTATCAAACTTGATCTATGCTATACTAGACTTATATTGTAACTACTCTTTTCTTAAGACTGAATAAGAAGAAACATTAAATAAAACTACAACATAATATTTTCACCAAAACGCATAAACTTGTTAAGTGAAGATTCTCGCAAAACTGCCCAACCGAACTGAACCAAAATTAATATAAACTACTTCGCAACAAGATTTACACCAAGTTATTTAGTGTTGGATATCTCGGGTAACAGTGTCAGCTGGGAAATGTAACATTTTCACAGCATTTGTCCTCAGCCGGGCAGAGCGGGGAATCGCCAACTTTTCCGGTCAGTACGCACAATAACTACGTGCTGCTTTGTACTCAACTAGTTTAGATAATACAAACTGATCAGTTTGCCTCGGTTATCCTTATATATTGTTGCTTCGACTTTGAGTGAGGCGTTGTGTGAAATAGTTTTTTAATACTTAATGGTTATGTTTCTGTGTGGTTGATGTTTTAAAGGTTTATGACTTGGGACAAGGTTTCAGAGGACAAATAGGTATTAGGTATTCCAGTTTTGACCACGGCATAAGTAGGTATATGCACCCTAAATCCCCACTATTTAAGGAACTTAAATGAAAAAATACCAATTTTAATAAATAACAGTTTCCAGTGTCTGGTATCTCACATAAACTTCCAAACAACGAACAGCGACGCATACAGAATACATATTAAAAGTGTGCAATCCTATATGGAGTAGACAATCGAGTCCGGCCGCCATTTTATTGGCTTGGAGTGATTCCAGCGCAGTTTGGGTACAGCCTACCCACACACACACCAATAATCCTTAGCCCTGAGTTATAACAAGGACAAGGCCATTGGGTGCAACTGCTACTCTTAAATTACACATTTTCGACAAACACAACACATTTACTAAAACATTTTTATTTCCAAGATAAATTCGAGGAACACATTGTGCGTGCAAAATTGGACAGCAATATCAGAATACGATTTCATGTAAATTTTTACGAAATGCAGTCGCCGTCTGCTGTGCAATACCCAAATATGAACACTGGCTTCCATTCAGCCATGTTCATAAGATAACTTACACATTGGAAAATTGGTTTGTACAGACGATGGCACTGCGATATCCTGCTAAAAATATAAAGGCAAAAGTCTGTAAAGACGTTTGCATGTATGTATGTTTTGTAACTGTTTCATGCAAAAACTACTGGCTTTATTTTAGAGTTACTATAACAATTTTATCGATATGTGGGAAGTAGTTCCCTCGGGACGGGGATAGTACCGCGAGCGCAAGATGGTCTTCTATAATATGGTAATACGCAGGGAGAAAACATTTTGCCTACATAGACACGTAAGATTTGGCATAATTGAAGCTTGTAGGGTGAAGAAAGTTCAATCATAATTATTTCGTTGTAATTTGAATTTCGACAAATAAACCAGTACTATGTATAAGTTAGTTGATAACAAAATGTATTCCATAAATCTATTCTGATTTTCACAAGTCTTCAACGATGCGGAAAACATGTTTACAAGAATGTATAAGATCTGATTGCGGAGAGCGATTCGACGAGCTCTGATGAGCTCTTGTTCCGTTTTCCTCATGAGGACTTCATGTGGAAGTTACGAATAATATACCCTGATGAGTTGGGCTATATTGTTTATTCAGAAGTAAATGTTGTGTAAATCAAAACGTAACCTTGAGAAGATTTGGCAGGTAGTCACTCGGTTGCATTTTTGAATGGAAAGCGACCAAAATATACTTGGGAAATGGCTAGGCAGACGATGTATATAACGCATAATGTCCAGTCATAAATGTAAAGAAGTACATAACTATAATATCGGTTACCAATAGCATAAAATATTTAAGTAAGATAAACAACAACAATTTAAGTGTCTACGATGCAAATGACAAAGTGCATAATACCTAACTGCAGTAGCGTTCATAAAATGCGCAATAATTTAACTAAGCTATAATGTACCGGGTATAAACTTAACTAACAATCCAAAATTAACAAGATTTAAAGTCTCAGAAACAAAATCCGGGACGTTTAACGAGTAAAAAGCATTATAAAAAGTGGTGCAAACTGGCTCCTGTACAAAGGCAACTTTTCACAACGCGCTATGAAACTGTCACGCCTGTGGCTGTTGGAACAACTCCAAGCTCCAGCCTTTATTTAACCGACCCGCAATCTAATTACAATCTTAAGATTTGCCACATAACGTTCATTGTTGGCTGGACTAGCTTTATGCAGTTGATGCGGTACTTCGTTTGCTTTTTTAAAAATGTCCTTTTGTCCATTTTTGTTATTCTTAATATGGTGAAGGGTTTAAAAGCTTAATTGTGAAGTTATTTTTCGTAATTAAAAGTTGGTTAATGCTTAAAGCTCCATATTTTAGTTATTAAAATGATTGAATTTAAAGAACCAGGCAGGTAACGTCAAATAATATTTTGCTGTAGTGTTCAGAAAATTACAAATAGTCTCTTAATTAAATTATACTTACAAATAGCAACTAATGTTGATAATTAATACGAATTCAGACTGACAAAATAATAACATCAAACTCTAATTCCATGAATCAGTATCAGAGAAGATTTTATACAAACCGAAGGGTTTGTTATTATGAATGTTATTAGAGGCCAGATAGCCGTACAAATTATTATAATTAGCATTGATCCCATACAAACTTGGTAAGTAGAACCCATAGTTTGATAGAAAAACAGCCAGCAATGGATCCACGGGCAGATGATCCAAACTGTTATATCTATACGGTACTGGAATCCGATACGCAGCTTTTGGAGCATTTTGAACCTTATTCCGTAGAGATAGGTCATAATTTTGCAAGTTATCGTCAGTGTTGATGTTATATTTGGATAGGATTTGGTAAAATGTTGAAGTTAAATTTTGGGGTTTGTTTGTAGGTGGTTTATATTCATATCCATATTCGGTTGTAGTATTATCCTCTGAAAGCAAATCTTTATCTGTATTTTCAGTTACTTCATATGATTTTGCAGCAGGTGCAATGTTTAAAATGTCGTTTACAGGATCATCTTTACTTGAATGTTTTACTTCAGTATCAATATTAGTTTTAGCCAAAATTGTATCGATATTAACATCACTGTCATGATCCCGAACTTTCTTAGCTTTTCTGGAAAATTCCTTGCGATTTTCTTCTGTTTTATCTACCTCTTTTAAGGTTACTTCAGTGATACTCTCAACAGGTTTCTCATTAATAAATTCCGTAGATTCCATGAAATTTCTTATTTCTCTTCGTGAATTAATTTCGTTTTCCACCAAATTCAAGTAATCATGATGAATGGGAAGGTTTGTTGTTAGGTAAACAGGATAATGTGTAGACTCCCTTCTTAATTGATTGTAAATAGCATCGTGTGACACGGGTACCCAGCCATCGGAATAACTTAGTTGTTCTGATGATAGTGAGACGAAGGTGAGTATCTAAAAATAATATGAAAATAATCAGACACTATTCATATTAGAATATTAGGAAATAATACATGGAACTATGTATCTGTAATTATCGATTCGAATAAACTCAACAAAGTAAATAAACCTACTTGGGATAATATTAACTGAAAAACCAGAACATAAATGAATGAAAATGCCAAATACGGATAAAAGTAGAAAACAATACAGAATGCAGCTAAATCAACCTAATCACACAAATCAAGAACAAGGCGAACCAACACAAACAACAGTTTCAAACGAACCTTAGCTTGCAAAGAAAACACTTAGGGAACAATAAAAAGCGACTCACAGTAAGTAAGACGGAGCCCCGGTGCCTCAGCATGTCACCACTTAGCACGAGTGGTCGCAGCCAGCCCTCCTCGAGCTATGACAGCTTTGTGCAACATACTGCACGCATCACGTAAAGCTGAGTTACATGACAAACTCACTTTTATGGGCCATTGTTAAGAGTTTTGGAATGTTAGGGATAGTTTAGGATTGTTAGTTTTCATACTGTAGTTGACATTTTGAATTTGTAGCTGTTTAAAATAAAACGTAGTCTAAATAGGGCAAGTTCTAAGGAAAAAGAATAAAATCAAACGTAAGAATTAAAACGAAAAATAAAATGTAAGACTTCGAACTTAAATTGCAAAGTATCTATCCGTCAATTTATTACATGGCTCAAAAGTTCCGAAGAGTAGAATGTAACATAGAGTATAGTTAAACTTGTTCAGGGTTTGAAATTCTGCATATTACACTCTCACCTGTTTAAATTGATCATTTCCTAAATTAGATAAAATACAGAACCATTGTTACTAAATGAAATTACATCTGAAGAAAATACCACAGAAAAGAAAAGCCTTAATTCATTCGTATCTAAATGCAAGAATAATATTAGAAAGACATGCAGTCTTGCTATATCATGGACGGCGCTCAAGGCAGAGAGGGCGTGTACAAGCGTTTTCTCATCTTAATTGCTTCTTTGCGCCACTCAGTGGGACAAGGAATTGCTTTCAAGCGCAGCCGCAATCGCACCTACGTTTACATTGTCTGTCTGTTTGTTTTACTTTATTAACTCTAAAGGGTTTTTTACTTTCTTAATGATAAAATGGTTAGCGTTATTTCGTATAAGTGGGTTGAACAGAGAATAATTCTCGGGAAATTTTAATACTGCCATTAGTTATTTTTAATTTCGGTGTGCAGAACAATGAATCACTTTTCCTTGGATTCTATATATTACGAAATATGAACGGTCATAAATTACTGGTATCTAAAAACTCGAACAGCGCAAACACTGGTAAAATTGAAGTTGTAGCGCAAAAATGTAATAAAATATAAGTTGTCCTTTGATGACCTCTTTGAGCATTTCATATCTATTATAGAGATATAATTAATAGGCATCTTTATGATCTACCTTCAACATTCAGCACTCCTCGTTATCCACAAAAATTCGAAAAACTTCCAGACCAATTAACATGCAGATAAAATTCGAAACGTTCAGTAAATTTTTGTTAGCTGCGGTCGACGACGGAGAGCGTGCGGATACACAAATTTATCTAATTACCGACCGTTAAAACTCTCTCGCAGACTTCAATTATGCGTTCAACAGATCTAAGTGAAATCTCTTAATTTGAACAAGTTATTAGTACCTGTTTTAAGTGAGGAACTTGGAGAATTGGGCCTTTGAAGTTCCACGTCTTTTATGTATTGTTGGAGTTTAAATAATGGCTCTGTTGCGTTTTGGGAAATGTGTGAAACCTTTTCAGATGACTTACAGAGCCTTTGTAATAAGATTTCGTTTCCTTTTTAATATAAAACACTTTCTTAAAAGAAAATCGTATATTATTCGAGTTGAAAAACCATATTAGTATTTTAGTTATTCATTTATGATGGAATGAGACCAGACAGAATGTCGCCGTTGTCCTTGATCTCAGACGAAACTCGCGGTCGACAGCAAGCCAACATAACATCATCCAAGCACGGCGGGCATAAAATGCTAGGAGTCACCTATGTAAGCAAATATTTGCAGTCTGGTTCTCGGTAAGCCATCCTCAAACTACCTCATCATCGAAAAAGGCAGAGTAGAAAATAATTTGATAGCAGTGGAAAATGAACATTATTTTTTTAATTCTTCAAGTAAGTACAGCTAAGTTTTGCCCCCTCACGTGATCAAGACGCCTTATAATGATAATATCTCGTCTGACACGACACCTGGCGGGGCACGTCTCATAAACACTCGTGATCCAGACCACCTCGGTGCCTCGTCATTATCATTAATCTCGCCAGACTTTGAAGATTGATGGCTTGAATCTATTCACTTTTCATATTTTTCTCGTTAACACAGATTTGATTTTGTCTGTGCGCGACATAGGTAGGGGTTTAGTGATGATATGCCAATCGAGATTTTAATCGTGCCTTTTCGTAACGGGGTTCATAAACCAAATATTTGGCATAAGGAGAAAATTCATCCAAAAAAAAAACAAATATAGAACACAAATATCAAAACTTTTGGTTTAATACTTGAAACATAGGTATCTTCATTTTCTAACAGCATTGGATTCACAAAACTAATGTCAAAATCTATTTTCACATTTTATATAGTTTGGGTATCGTTCCCATTTTTATACGAAAGCTTTAGCTTTTGGTCAAATCAATAACTTCAGTGTTATTCTTAGCGTCGAATAACTCCAATGATTTGAATTGGTTGTTTTACAGCTTTGGATGTTCCATCGCCACTTGATAATATCATATTGTTATCTGACGTCACTTGCCCTGATTCATTACACGTTGGTATAAACGCTTTTCTCCTAGAAAATATTTAAATCTTATTTTAATTTCATGCAGAATTATCATGATTTAATAGGTACTTACCGGCCTAGGGGAACTTCTCCCCATAGCCGGATAAAATATACTTAGCCTATGTCACCAAGGGATAGTGTGGCTTCCTAAGACTGTTTTTTTTCCAAATTGATTAAATACAGCTAGACAACTATTTAATATTTATAATTAAATATCTTCATCATGGCGGAAACGCTGCAGGACCTACAACAGATGCTGAACGACCTGGCTGAATCTTCTCTACGCATCGGCCTACGGATGAACTTGGACAAAACCAAGGTCATGTTCAATGAACATGTTCTACCGGAACCGATTGCGATACACGGCGCCGTTCTCGAAGTTGTTCGGAAATATGTATACCTCGGGCAGACATTGCAGTTAGGTAGAAACAACTTTGAGGACGAGGTGAATAGGAGAATTCAGTTGGGTTGGGCTGCATTTGGGAAGCTACGTCGAGTCCTAACATCGTCGATCCCACAGTGCCTAAAGACAAAAGTCTTCAATCAGTGCGTCCTACCTGTCATGACTTACGGAGCCGAAACGTGAACACTGACGGTACGGCTGGTCCACAAGTTTAAAGTCGCTCAGCGGGCTATGGAAAGAGCTATGCTCGGCGTTTCTCTGAGGGATCGCATCAGAAATGAGGTAATCCGTCAGAGAACCAAGGTCATCGACATAGCCTACCGAATTAGCAAGCTGAAGTGGCAGTGGGCTGGCCATACCGAACATACAGAACCGATAACCGTTGGGGTAAACGAGTTCTAGAGTGGAGACCACGCCTCGGCAAACGTAGTGTAGGACGTCCTCAGGCACGGTGGAGTGATGACTTGCGCAAGACGGCTGGCAGGAGCTGGATGCGAGAAGCCGAAAATCGATCTCAGTGGCGTGCACTTGGAGAGGCCTATGTCCAGCAGTGGACTGCGATAGGCTGATGATGATGATGATGATGATGAACTTTTAAAATTAATAAAAATAGCTAACTATCCAGAGTTAGTTTACCTTCCATAACTTTCATCGATGAGTTTTCCAAGTTCTCTACAATTAGTCCCCTGTCCGGACATTGTAATTGCAATTCATATTATAACATCAGTTTTCATGAGACCTAGTGTTTCGCTTCGACGACAATGATAGCGCGATGTAGAATTGAACACTTTCAGTACAGTGACATCTAGTGCACAACGTGATGAACTTTTACATCAGTGTGAAAATAGCGCCATCTAGGGTAATACCACGGAACTAGTGAACCGAACCGAAACTTAGAGCAGACTGTGCAACTAGAGAAGCGTGCTATGGTGGTGATTTTAGAAAGTCACCTTAGATGGCGTACCATTTTGGTAAATAAATAAATAGCGCGATATTTGTATTTTTAGTTAATTTTTCTAAGTGAAGAGCTAGCAAATATTTTTGCACAGGTGTTTCATGTAGTCTCAACACAGAGTTACAGACAGACCTGGTTGGCAAATTGGACCCTTAATATGTTTTGTAATCATTAACGTACCTACCTCCTTAATTTTCTGCTGAAATCAACACTCTTCATTTTTTTAACCACCCTGTAAGAACATTTGGATAATCGAAACGAATCCAACGATATCCCGATTGCTTCACCTAGTCGTAATAAAATAGCATAAGTATAAGATATGCGCAAATACTGTTGCCTCGCTTCTTGGCGGTCACTTAAAAGCAAATTCATCTCTCGTTACGCATCAAGCGATAGGTAATAAATATGTATGTGTAAGGAGGATCCAAAATACAAAGACATGGATACAACTGGCCCACGAAGAACTTCACATATTTTAGAAATTTGACATTACCATATTGGAGAAGTGTGGTGTACTTATTACACCATAACTATACACTAACAATGTGAGAAAGTGATTTTATATGAATAGTTAATGGGGGAATTATAATAAACGGTGAGTTTGAATATTTGCCGGACGGCCATCGACGTTGATGGATGAAAAGGTTTGGATGCGGTGTTTTATTTTATGTTGTAGCAAGTGACAAAAGATGTTTAATTAAAAATAATATAAGGAGTGATACGTCAATTTTCAGAATTAACAAAAAAGACTTAAGACATTCGGATACCGTAATATCAACATACCAATCGGGTTTTAATACCTACTGATTATAATGGGCTACTTAGTAGTTGTAGATAATAGAAACACTCAAAGAAACCCAGAGGTCTGTCGACTAGAATTAAATTACCTATATAGGCATATATCAATAAAAAGACCCACTTATTCACACAATGCCAAGGAAGTTCCATAAAAACCTATAAAAGCGCAGTGACCTTTCCTCAAAAAAATTGCCTCATCCATTATCGTTTCTACTCTAATCTCGCGCCAAGTGAAAGTAAAAAGTATCCGCGTGTAGTACCTACCTGCAGCTGCAAGTGAACCGGTCGCGGTCATCTGACCACTAAGTAATGTTACACTTCATACATAACTTGATTATCTGTGTTATGATCAATGGTCATTCACGGGTCTTTGAATGGTATTCCACTTTGCCGAGACAAAGAGATTATTCGGAACAGTTACGCACTGGTACATACCTACACACAAGGTTTCAGACGGAACAAAGGTGGGATTTAGTCACGAAAACTGTGACATATTTATGACGTACAACTGCTCCCGTGGTACGACGGGTCATCTGATGATTGTATAGCTCAAAAAGAGAATCAACGATGTTGATTCTAATACTGGAAATGACAGGTGGGATATTAATACGTTCTTAATATTAATAGGTATATTGTGTATAATCTAGTTATTATGAGTACTTAGAAATCAAAATGTTAGTTCTTTTTTTCGACGACTGAAAGGAACACCCAGATTTTTATAAATAGCAAAAATAATGATACAATTATTATAATGTGTTATAGGCGTACCGTTATGCTTTCCAAACCTCGATCGTTTCAATCCCCTTCAGCGTTATGAATTACGTTATTACGATCTGGAACTATAAAGATCCTTGTTTTATGATATAAAGAACCAATAAAATCTAATAACGAAGTGTCATAGATAATTGACGAGATATCCGCAGCCAGAAGTAACGATTATATCACTAGAGTGAGCTAATAAGCCGTGCTGTACAATTTCTATTACAAATTACTATTTACTTGTCGCTGTTCCGATACGCTTCCTGGCTTTACCAGGTCCGAGGTTCCGTACATGATCTTTTATAAATGACAAGCCTCCGCCCGTGGTTTCACTCGCGTCTCGAGGGAGCTTCTTCCCTTACTCGGAAGGGGAAACAAACTAAGTTGTTCTTTGTCCGTTTATCGGTTCTAGAGTAGAACAAAATACCTCGTAATTTTTTTCTAAGTTACCTCCTCACCAATTTTTTGACAAATTGGTTTAGTAGTTTTTGAGTAATGACTTTCCTTTATTACTTAAAGATTTTGTTGTCATTAATGTTATTTCTGGGATATTATAAACTTATTCGCAAATAATGTAGCTTCTAAACACGACAGAAGGTAATTTTTTTTTGTTCAAATCAGTTCAGATGTTACATCGCCCTAGGGATACAAACAAACAAACCAACTCTTTATAAAATAAGTTTATATTTGGTATTACGGAACCCTACACTTCCCTTCATACACAGTCGTCGCAGTTTGTATCTCGGGAAGTGAGCGTCGGCTTGCGTTGGAAATGGATATGTCGGAATATCCGGGAAAACCGTCTGATAACGCGCCCGGAACTAACTCCACTTCTGTTATATTAGGTAAGGTCTGTTTTCAGGTCCTTGATACGATTAAGATACTTGCTTTTAGGTTATTATTCAGTCTGAAAATAATAATTTAAACTGCGCTACAGAATCCTTCGCCAACACGAATAGCTTAGGTATTTTAAAACTAAAGCAGTAAACTTTTAATTTGAATTGGCCTCGATACAGAGACGACAAGTCTTTAGTAAATAAAGCTATGATTTAAATCAACTTTGCACATTCAAAAGGGATAAAATTGGATGAGTGAGGAGGTCTCTCAATGATTTTTATCTAATTAACCTTAAGTATTACAAAACCAAGTTTGCCAAAAATATAAACCAAAAATCTTCGATGAACCATAAAGATGATCTATGGGGTAATTACGGACAACGGTAGTTACAAATCACCATAGTATTGCATGATTCGTAATATTCACGGCAGTAACACAATAATTGACGATACGCTATACAATTATAATATTGCTCCACGAAGCTACTGAGCAATACACTCCCCGGGCGCGGGAAATTGTATCATTTGTCATGTCACTTTGACAGAGAAATTGCATTGGAGGCGGATTTGGTATCGTTACTGGGAATCCTATAGTAGACTATATTGTTCATAGGTACACATATTTGTAAAGAGGCATTTGGTTCAATCTTTATGCCAAGATCACACCAAAATTGTTTGCGCACATAATTTGTTCGTACGCAATTTGCTAGAGCGAGTAGACGAGAAGAAACATTCTCTCCGTCACAGTGCCGCTGTGAGGTACTCTTGTGAAATCCCACTTTTAGGGCCACATTCTGAGAATTTCATCGTAGTCATATTTGCCTATCGTAGTCCACGTAGGAAACACGGAACCTGTCCACTCAATGAGCGCCAAACATTCCGGTCTTGGGCCAAAAACTAAACATCAAAGAAATATTGAGGTAGGCACAGTCCAGCTAGAGTATGATTTCGAAAAGATTCCTAACTCCTTCGTAACTTGACATTTTCAAATTACCTATGAGTATACCAACATTTTAAATGTCACTCCGCCCCTGCCATTAGAAAGTTCAGCTAAATAAAATACTAACTTACCTACAGCTGGCAACTGCATTGTGAAACTAAGCGATTGACTAATTGGACCCTAACACACTTTTCACTAGTTAAAACAGGTGTTTTGTATGAACTCCGTCTGCATCCTTTCACATTCTTGCATCGTTAATTGTCTTTCTTTAAATCTATTTTAATACTCATTTAGTAGTCTAATCAGAAGAAAACTAATCTGCACCTTTTGTTTGATACTTAATTATTGACGTAAGTAAAAACTTGTTTGAGAAGCCAGGTGAAGACGAGATAATGATTTTTTATCAGAATATAAATGTAATTTTTGCTTTCCTGGACAACTCATGTATTGAAAAATATGGTCATGGTCCCGTTAGTTTCAGGCATTTCTAATGAAAATCTAAGTGCTGTAGAATATACCAAGTGTACTATTTCTAAAACATCTACGTCCAAGTAAGCCCAGCCCATGTTCAGTTCTGAAATCGGTTCCGCATTCCTGAGCCGTTCCGAACCGCATTGGTGCTGCAGAGAGCATCTCTAATTGGTTACGTAACCCATTAATGGAACTTATTCAAAAGATAACTATAACGCAGTTTGAAAAAGAAACGAAACCACTTGATTTGCATGTAATGAGAATCAAACAAAGCAATAATTATTTTTGGTTCAAAAAATAAATTGATGAATGGTAAGGGAAAGTATGAATGAGAAGAGGAATGAAGTGAAAAATATTCATCGAAGTAACAAAACCAGAGGATGAAGAAGCAGAATACAGAAGTATTGCACACATTGTCAATATATATCAAAAGTTCACATGTAGGCTGTAAGTATTTCAGTAACCATAAAATCCGACAATCATGTAGTAGTTAAAGACAGGTTATTACTTGTAGTAAGGAGTGTAAACCACATTACAATTAGCGTAGGTGTGAATACCTACGTAAAACGTCTCTTCAGTGTTCTTCATAGTTAACAAATAACACAAGACATAACTAAAGACTGACATACTACTCTATATGCATTAATGAATGACATAACATAATGTCGTTGACATCAAAAAAATTGCTCTAAAATCGAGTTGTTTCGATCTGCAGACATCGGTCACGGCTACGGATAACACTGGGTGCTATAGAAAGCATCACTAATATTTGCGTAACCATGGAACTATAATATGCGTAAATAGTGAAGGGAGATGATCACGGTACAGTTATAATTGTTGGAACATAATAGCGTACAGTGATCACCAATGGTGTGAGTGCAATAAGGGAATTTAGATTTCTGAATTCAAATAGGTTCGTAACAAAAAGGATGAGAGACTTTAGAACTCAAAATACGAACATAGATATAAAAGTAGACACCTAAATATAGTTGTAATTCCATTAAATGCGGTAAAGAGTCTTAGATGAGTGCTGCTGAAAATATCTTTATCAGATAAATATACACCCAAAACGTGATGTGCATCAAAATATACAATAAATTGCCCAACAAAATCAAGGACGAAACAAGTGACACAAAATTCCTTAACATCCTAAAACAAATTTTAATAAAAAAAGCATACTATACAATCAACGAGTATATTACCGATAAAGAAATAACTTAAAATTAAATAAAAGCAACATATAAAGAAAAATAACCATAAAATGTAGTTGTGCTACACAAAAATATACGCAATATTATAATATAAATAAATACTTGAATAATATACTACATACTACCTAATTTATTACATTAAACGCCTTCCTCTCTTCTAACTCTTTGCTGTGCCCATCAGGGTCCATAATTGTGACTACCTCTATTATTTTATATTTTCCACCAAATGTACATTATGGAATGCAATAAATGATATGATATGATATGAAAACAAAAATGTGAAAGACTGCCAAGTTCGATAATATGGGAATGCTTCGCCTATAAAAGAAGTGAGATCTGAATAAGTACCTACCAAGTTCCATACACATACCTCAGTTAAAAATAGTTACTTTTTAATGATGTTACTTGGCAAGTTTACCTTGTTATAAACCTACTAAACGCAATGAATCAAGTATTTAATTTTCTATTAAAACTTGCCAAGTAATCATCATTAAAAAGTAACTATTTTTAACTGAGGTATGTGTATGGAACTTGGTACTTATTCAGATCTCACTTCTTTTATAGGCGAAGCATTCCCATATTATCGAACTTGGCAGTCTTTCACATTTTTGTTTTGGGTGGGATTTCATTTATTTTTGTAAGGTTGTTTATTTTATTTTTTTCTTATGATGAAGTTAGTTAAAGAAATGTCTCATTTATACTATCTTTTAGATTTTTGAATATGCACTATGTTTCTTACAAAGAAATGAACTAGATTAACTATGACTAGATTTACCAACTGACTGACATGACATGTTATCATATATTAGGTATGTTCGTGGATCAAAGTTACACATTCGTTATTTTCGAAAGTGATTCACACTTGGCCGTTTTCAGATTTTTACTTTACTTTGACTAAATACAAACCTTTGTACCATTCGAAGATATATTATATAAATATAGATAAATTTAGTTCGTTTTAGTTCCTTAGGGGTATAAATTTACACCGGGTATAAAACACCTTCATTATTTTGAAACCGACTCACACTTGGCCATTTTCAGATTTTTCCCTTTACCTTGACATAAAGACCTACCTCCATGCCAAATTTCAAGTCAATACGACCATTGGAAGTGGTCTAGGTTTTTGATGAGTGAGTCAGTGAATCAGTGAATAAGTGAATCAGTCAGTGAGTGTATAGTAAAAATAGCGATTTTCTGACGTCAATATCTCAAGACCTACAATAGGTATATTAATGAAATTTTGTATTTTAGATAAGTGAGGGGGTCTCAACAGATACTAGAAATTTGATATGCGTAAATAAAATAGATTTTGAGTTACAGGGGGGTCGAATTTGGCCCGAAATGGTTCGTGTAATATAACCCACGGCCGGTGTGTCGCCTTTTTTGCTCGAACTTGGCGGACACACTGCCGTGTGTCTAGATTTATCATAGCGGCCGGATTATTTATTTATCAATTTTGCTTATCATAATACCTAAGTTGCCTTATTCCCGCCACCCAAGGCAAACAAACTCTACGTTCTGAATGAACGAGTTTATCAAATTACAACTTTCTTCAAGCGTTGAGGAACTAAAACTACGAGACACTGAATAATTTTCGCACCATTTTTGCATGCAGGATGCATAAATATTGCATTAATCAGATTAAGTTCCGTCGTCTTTGTATAATATAAACTTTTAGCAAAACTAATAGACCAGCTATTCATTTTGTTATTATATAACCCAAAGGGTCACAAAAGGTGAATTATATTAGTATTCAAATTTTCATTTTAGAGGAGTCTACCGTCTTCCGATCCGATCTACTTTGAATATATTATATTGTAGATTTCTTAGTCAGGGGCTGATATTTTTTGGGCCAGATTAAGTTGAATTTGCAACCTTATCATTAATTTCTTCTTGCTTTCAAATAAATCACTATTTCACTATAGACAGAATGAAATCCATTAAACATAGGAAGTCATAGATTCAGTGTAAAGTATAGCTGAGCGAGTTATGCCCGATTCGTCATTTTAGTGATTTGGCATCCATAAAAAACGTGTCCCAGTTGGTCATTCAATAAAATATTTTATTTTGCTTAGTCCCAATTGGTCATCCGTACTTTATTTTGTAAAAAGTACTGTCAACAAGATAAGCTTTACAATATTGTAATATGTTTTTTTTTTATTTATTTTGGTTATGTTTTTTCCGAATATGGCAAGACGCTATTAATAAAATCGCGATTTCAACGGCGTCACACACCGCACGGCCAAAACCAAAATACCAGGATCGCATAAATCAGATGAGTAATATACCAATCAACGAGTGTCCATGGAACTGCCCACCGTGTACTAGGACCGCATAACTTAAAGGAGTATAGCAGTCAAGAGTGTCAGGATTTTACGTTTTTTTCCTAATTGTAGATAAACATACCAATTTACACCATCATTCATCATTTTTATGTATATGTCGTAGCCATATCGTAGAATTGACCACTTCATGAAAAGCTTGAGCATTTCATGAAATGGTTGCGTTTCATGAAATGTTCATGTTAATTTGACCAGATCGTTAAATCGTCAACATTTCTCGATTTTGTCATTCACGTCTGGCCGTATGGTATAATAGGGTATCCATAAAATATTTAATATAAATCCACAAAATTTTGGGTGAACCCATTGGAGTTTAATTTCATAAAATCTGGTAGTTGTGAAATTTTTCACAGCTCAAAATTGTCAGGAGGCAAAAAAACTTAGGTTTTTTTCATTACTTCAATTGCAAATATTAAGAGTAAGAACTTGTTAATTGTCCTTTAAGTCAGACATACATAATAATTTAAATAAAATAGGAACTTTAGTAACATTTTCGGAATCTTAAAATAGAACACACGTAATCTAAAATGACGTAACCTCTAGGTTCACTGCCTCGTTGGTCTAGCTGTCGCAAGCACAGCTGTCGAGCACGAGGTCTCGGGTTTGATTCCCGGGTCGAGCTGAAATCGCTTTGTGGGTTTTAGAGACTTTCACGAAACAGCCCGCAGCCTGGAAATTGGTATTTGTGGATTGGAGAGCACGTAAATGTCGGTCCTGCGCCCGATCTCTCTCCGGTCGTGTTGGATTGCCATCCCATCGGGCTATGGAAGTGAAGGAATAGTGAGTGCACCTGTGTCTGTGTGTCACCTCGCAAATTCTTGTTCACTATAATATGTCCTGAGCAGTTGGCTAATCTCCTTACATGAGAACAGCCGCCGTAGCCGATAATTGGCTAAGAGGACATTATTGTTGCAAACTATGTTGCAGACTATAGGGGTAGATGAGTTTCCCCCACCTTACCTAGGTCTGCGCTCAGCTGGCTCGTTTGGGATGCGTTCTGAGAGCGGTGGGTTCTTGTATCTGGTGGATGTTACACTCGCTACTACTCGCAAGAGGTTATAAGGGTTACATCGCTGATAAATAGTAAGTTTGGAGTAAGCAAATTAAACAGCAAAGTATGTTCCTGTCATATACATTATTATTAATAACACAATAATAGTCAATAAATAACTCAATGGGTTTCTTTGGGATATAAACCTATTTTTAATGTATTGAATCATTTTTAGTCGTCAACCTTGTCCATCAGTTTTATGAACTTCCTTTAATATTTCAAAATACTTCTCCATCGGAATTATACGGATAGTAGGATCGTCGACGCATTTTTTCTTAAATATAAGATATTCCTCATCTGCAGTTTCCATAGCGTCATATTTTGACAGCCAGTAATAGTCCATGGACTTCTTTGGCGTGGTCACCCTACTGTTCTTGATTTGTTTTATAACCTTATAATTAAAAACGTTGTTCACCAACGTAGAATTATTTTATATTATTATTATTTTCGACGTATACTCTTTTGTCACTTTCTTCCTCAAACAAATCATTCAATTTTTCGCTGCGAGAATTTTCAATGCAGTCAACGGCCGCCATCTTCAAACGTAAATAAAGCGCTGGCAGCGCCCCTAGGGGCAATTTACATAACTATTTTACGATGTGATCAATTAATTTTGATCATTTCATGAAGAAGCTGAGCTTTCAGTTGCACATATCGAGAAACGATTTCTCATCATTGATTTGCCCAAGTCACATCATGATGTGGCCAATAGACACTGAAACATTTCATGAAACGCGACCATTTCATGATATGGTCATGTCATTTCATGAAGTGGTCAAGTCTACGATAAGGCCACCACATATACAATCTCTTTGCTAGTTATGGGCCCCTGGTACTTTTGTTACCGACACAAAAAGTATCGAGTCACATTTTCGGGTTTATAAAATGCCCAAGTTGTCTTCACCTGTGTTTTAATGTAAATTTTATTATATTTATATGAGAGCTATACCTTTACCTACATCGAAGTTTTTCATTTAAAATTTCTTCTAACACTTTTATTTCTGACGGTACTCTGATACGTGAAATTTTATGCGGGGGACGAATCGGAACTCAAAATTTAAATATTAAATTATTTATTTTGCTCGAATGACCAATTGGGACTTGGTGTATGGAAAAAATAGTTGGTGACCAATCGGTACTAATGACAAATTGGGAATAACTCAGCTGAGCGTATTGAACCGACGCGATTAACCAAGTTGTAACAATTACCTGTGGAAGTGGGCTGTTACGGCTGTTAATCACTTACCTGTTGTTAATTGACTGCTATCAGTTTTTGTGTGATTTATTAACAACAAGCTAGAAAGATTCTAAGGTCGCTGTAGGTTACTTTGTTACTCACTTTATATAAGGGTCAGTCATGTAATATTTCTGGGTCATTCTTTCTACTTACTTTTTGTCTAACATGTTTTTATTAACTTTAGATTTAACTAGATTTTTATGTCACTAGTTGATGACTTCATGCTAAGTTGCATCTACATGTGATTTATCTTTCTGAGGACATTTCCTTAGATTTATGCAACGATTTACATTTTTGCGTGTCATTTTGTATGACATCACAGATCAGGGGTTATTTTACCCAAAATAAGTGGACACATTTATTATTTTACAACTTTTAAGGAAGTCGTGCATATTCTTAGAATTTGTTACTTAACCCATAGATTTTTCTTAAGTACCGCAGGCATAATATAACTTGTTCTTGCAATGCTTTGTTAGAGGGTAATACTTTATGACTTTAGACTTTATTTCAATGCTTATTGCCAGAGTAATAAAAATTAAATTGTAACGCTCTTGAATCGAAAATTTGACTAATTTGATATTCAACGCAACATTAACAAATAGTAGCGAAACCAATTGTAAATAACATCTTTAGATTCACATCCTCAGATTAGTTATTGCAATACACTCATCGTGTGATCGCGGGCGTGGCCAGCTACTATAAAACATACTAATATATCAAACAGACTTTTATTTCACACATGTATTAAACTGACACCGCGCAACATCTTTTTTTACGCAACGATCTGCGCAGGAGTTGCAAAAGATGCGCTCCAATTTGACGGAGTGAAGCAATCACTGATAGTATTTGGTAAGAAAATTGGAATTGCATTAGTTGTAGGGATGACGATTTATATAAGAAATACTAGATTTTCAGTTGCATGGAAAAGATGGACATTGGGTGCTAAAGGGAAACGAAAGCTTTGTGGCAAAATTTCATCCAATTTTTTCAGCAGTTTTGTCGTGAAAGGTAACATAAAGCGTGTTATTGACCTATATCTCACTGTTGTACGTAGTTGACTGGTATTAAAAGCTCTACTCAATCAGAAATCTCATGCATGGCGAATACTACCTACTTGAGATTGCTACTGATCTGGGTGTTATAATGAACATCAAACCTGGTTCTTTTTTTTGGATTATTATAAGATTTTAATAATATATTTATAAGAATTAAAGGCCGCTATTTCATTATTGCCTAAAATTAGAAAGACTCGAATATCTAGATATCATCAGCAAGGTCGTAAGGATTGCACAGCATTATGATTGATATCATTTATCTTAATCGCTATTTTATATCAAATCAAATGAATGCTAATTAAAGCCATTAATATTTGAGTCTAGATTTCAAAGTTAATGAACATAATTTTGATGGCAATTTTTGAAATTATAGATTAGGCATATGTTTAATAGGTTTGTAATATTCTCGATCAATATAGATATACCGACTTTTGTAACTGATTAATCTAGTCTTCAAGATCTCTTGTATTGGCTTCAGTCTACCCAGATGCCATTGTTCTAGTAATATGTATTTTGAATGATGCGACTGCCTATCTGACCTTCTCAACCCAGTTACGCGGGCAAGCCAATACCCATAAGTATGATTGGTACTCTCGACACGTGATGACTCCCAAAACAAATGACAACCGAGACTTGCAATAGAACATACCATCCAGAACTTGGATTATTGATAAGTACATAATATAAAATACATAATTTACTAGTACAAAAAATATTGGCAATTTTCACTACCTACTATTCCATAGCACAATTCATCCAGGCATAAAATAAAGCATTTTCTGTCGGATAGAGCACAGGCACCGTTAATCCCTGGGGCCATAGCGGCACGTATACTATCAGTCCGCCCGGCGTTGCTTGCGGTCGCTCGTCGCATCCTGCGGTTTGTACCAACAACGGCAGATTTACTGTTCGAATATTTTCGTTTGTTTCCAATGGTTGCGAAAACCATAATGTTTCAAATTAACGGAATGTCGGGAGTTGGGTGATTGGTGTAGGATTGGTTTTTTCGTCTTAGATAAGTTCTGGTACTGTAATGTCTTTGTCAGATATCTGATCATATTTGGCCTACGCGCATGCTGCACTATTGACTATACAATCGGCCAACGGCTGGCCCAGGGTGGTTGGAAAAAATACTTTTTCAGAAAATCGCGAACTCAATAAAAAAAATTTTAGTCGGTCTAAGACCGGGCAAATACCTGATCGTTGTGTGTATACTTTTATATATAATTTTCATACTGATTTATCGGCCTCACTCTACATACTCTTGAGTGTAATTTCAGTAATTGAACATCAAGAATTTAAAGTTAAGCAATCACTTACATTCAATAAAGAAGCCTAAGCTATTACAAATGATAAACGAGTATGTGTGTCAGTGGACAAGGTAACTTTAATACCTTTCACAGGTTGTATAACAATTTAGCCGAAGATTGCTAATCTCTGCTACCAGCCTAGGTTATCGGAATTACAGGTGTTAATCTGACGCCTTATAACACCTTTATTTAGCTACAACAATATTTAAAAAATGAAGAGTTTTGTCCGTCTGTAAGCATATTTATCTCGAAAAGTATCAACGTAAGTTTGGAAAGTATTTCTTAGTCTTTCTGGAAAGTACCTAAACGTTGAGTGATCATAAAAAATTTTACTCCGTTGTGTCACGTTACAGTCCCATGAAGATCAAAAAATATTAAGGAAAATAAGAAATAAGATGTTCTAGTGCGATGTGGTCAGTTGAAAGTCACGGGCGAATAAAACCGCGAGGCACACCTAGTCTTAAATACATATTATTACACTGATACCATCTACACAAAGTGTGAAATATGCTATTACGCCTTTGAGCTACGAACAGTGTATTTTTGCAACCGAGGATGCTTATAACAGGTCTTAGATAAAATCTTCATCTTATTTTGCACTAAATAAATTGGTAGTTGTTAGCTCAAATCATGCGTTTGAGGGTCCAATTTTGAAACAGTTTTGAGGATTTTAGTTTCTAGAAGAGTCATTAAAATGCAGTTTTAGATTCAATGGCAAACATATTGGCACATGTTTTATAAACGTGGGAATGGAACTGAAAAAGAATGGTTTTAAAAATACTGAGTAAACACATTCCTATTTGAAAGTTTTAACGAAAGAATTGGCTTCAAAAATAAAAAATAAAAGACATAACAGTTTACATGATCTCTCACAAGTAGTTTAAGTTTTAGCCTACATTTCTGTATTTAAAGAATACAGATAAAACACGATTTCCTCTTCATTATACAACTAACCCACTTGTATAACTTAATAATAATTAACAAAACCAACTGTTTCTTCATAAAAAGAATAACACAGACTTTGCCCAAGAGATCTCGAATAGATTTGCAAAGACTCCTTCTGTTAAAGTTGGTCAAAAATTACAGAATACCTGATGCATATCTTTAGATGCAACGTCATTGAGAGTTACATCATTGACTTACAAATGGCCGGTATGAAAAATGGCCGCTACGACAGTGTGCAAATATAGGAAAAGCAGATGCGATTGAACATAATGCTAGTTTGCAATTCTTGGGAATACACAATTTTATGGCGGCAGAAGGCCCATTTTAAAAGCAGAATAGAGGTAATATGTGGTATGTTGGATACGTTGGTAGGATACTATAATCGGTGAAATGTTTTACTTTTTCTCAATAACATTGTTGGTAAAACCAATTTTACGCTACTTTTATGACTTTACATTTTGCTAGCTTTTGAGATACTTACGTTTAGTTTGATGAAAAAGTGTCTGAATATTTTATAATGTACGTACGAATTTGTTGCGAGTTGGATAGTATGACATATCGAAGCGACACTTTTTAAAGGACAAACGTAGAAACTTAAATTCATTTAAAGTTATTTATTAGAAAGTTCCGTTATTTGTTTCTTTTCAACACGATAACTATTTTATTATTTTAGAATAAAGCAAACCTTCTGAAACGTATTTATATCGTGATCATATAAAATGCGTATTACGCATGCGCGGTGGGCGCGTGAGTTTGCGATGTTGAGTATTTGTATAGAGGTGACAGTATAAGTAGAATAATATTTGTTAGCTAATATTTAAAGAGATGTGAGAGAATGTGGTTGTTATGAATAGACTTAAATACGGTAAGTAAGATTACTTTTTGTTGTTATTATTTATTCTCATATTCTTTGTCTATTGTGATTCTACATGATCTTCGCATGTTATTATAGTATGTATCAATACATACAAACTGTAATACCTATTATTTTTAAAAAGAGTAACCATGGAGTTTCTTGCCCGTTCTTCTCCATAGGAAGCTACTCTTGGAATGGGCAACTAGAATCAACTTTATTTATATTTTTTGACGTTCATAAGTGCTTGTGAAAGCCTAAGTGAAAATAAATTATTTGACTTTGACTTTTTTTGTAATACTGCCTAACTAAGCATTTATAGATAAGACGTTTAATGGAATTTCAATATTTTGCGTATGTCACGCATTATAATATCACACCCGCTTACCGTGATCAAATAGCCTTTAGCTTTTCTCGATAAGCTATTTAACATTCAAATAATTTTTAAACATAGTTCAAACAAACTCTTCAGCTTTGTAGTATCAGTATACTTATAATTCAAAAATGTTATTTGCACAAGAGAAAAATCTTTAGCTTACTAGGGTATCACTACAAGACGAAAACTCTCAACACGGTGCTCACAGCTCCATACAGATCTGTTTGCACACAAGCACAATAAAGCCCTATCGTCAAGAATATGTAGTAACACAACATTAGATGGAGGATGTCGCCGGCGCATGAAATTGTCCACTGGCTTCCTAGTTTATAACTCAATACAGATATAACTATACCTGGCTATTTACATGTCGATGTGCGCTTCCATGGAGGTCTGATTTACATAATATTTATACTAGCTTCAGGTATTGGTATAATCAGGGGAATATTTATTGCTTCTGACTCCTGGGTAAAGCTCTGCTATGTTTTCTGCTATGTTGTTGTTTAGGTATATCTCTACATATTATTTCCTTTTCTTGGTCAAGTATGGATTGCATCGAAATTATTTTCAAGATTTTATTTTTAATAGCGTGCCTAATAAATGCGCAAAGAAGATTCTTTGTTATCAATACTTTCAGGCTTTTCAGGTCTTAATAAGAAAATCACGTTTTTATTATGTTTTAGCTGATTGAGGTCTTTTGGAAATCAACTCAATACGAGTATTTAACTTTAAACCACCTCTTAGATTCTTAAAGACACCTTTACATAAGGAATGTATAAAAAAGTGGTACAACAACCAATGATTTTCTTTGACAGCAGAGACAGCCAAAACTTGTATAACACGCAGTTTATTAAAATCCGGGTCACATGCAACATATGTTTAGCTCATTATAATCCACACAACTTGATACTAAGTAAAATATATTTACATTTCGCGTGACTTACTCGAACATCCCTCGTGCTCAAATATTACTCGACTGCAGAAGTCGTTTATACATTGTTGTTATGTAAATAGATGTCGTATATTTTTAAGGCACATTAATTGAGTAAACAATAGTCCCGGTAGAATCTTTAAAATCTAACTATATGAGTTTGTTTGCTTAAAAGCGCTAATCTCAAAAACTATTACTCTAATTTGAAAAAGTATTTCTTTGTTAGATATGCTTTTTATGGAGAAAATTACTTTACATGGTATGCTAAAATATTGCGACGGGGCACAAGTGAAGCCACTGGTGGAAGCTAGGTATCTGCTTGTGTAAATTGTACTTTAAAGTGTAATGTAAGAAGTCGGCAAAACCTTCTGCAGTCGGGTAACAAAAATAATGCATAGTTCACTAGGTTGAGTACCCATGCACGTGTGACCGAAACCGGCTCGTTTCACTAGTTCTGTGGGCGATAGTTTGATTAATTTGTAAGTTTTTACGTTCTATTGGGAAACCTTATTGTTTTGAACTCGCGTGACCTGCTGAGGTAATTAATTACTACGAGTTCTTTTGTTTCTAGATTTATAGACGGCTGCCTGTCGTGTTTATGGAAAGTATTAGTCGTTTTTGTAGAAAAGTTGTGTTTGATGGTAAGTGGTTTGACGATGGTGGTTGAGATTATTGAACTTTGCTGATGAGAAAAGTAATTGGTAACAATGATTGAATTTGATCTGGAATATAATCTTGTATATTGGCTAAAATATTAAAATATTTATCAAAGTTATTAAAATTAGTTTTATTTATAGAAACGAGTATTACGAAAGCAGATTGGCAGAATAATTGTATACTAGAAATATTAATAAAAAATATATTTAATTAAGAAAAGCACTCTTTATAATATAAACAATCTTTATTTTATGGCTAAAACTCAGCTGACTAAATAAACTATTATGCAAGCTAATGCATAAACATTGCACTCCAACTTTTTACTTGATATTATGTAGATTTTTCGAATTTACGTAACTCGACGCGACTTATTTTCACTTTTCAGTGCAAATCTCCGTCTCAACTTAATTAAATTAAATATTAAAATAGTGTTAATGTGATATATTGGAGTTTGTGAATTTAAAAGGATCTGTGTCAATGGTATGCAGAAATATTAAAAACATTTAATCATAATAATGTTTGGTGGCCTGGATGTTAAACGCCTTGAAATCATTACTTCGTATGTCAACTTCAAAGTTATAACTATTCAAGTATTATGTTTCATTACTTAACTACACATAAGTATTTTATATTAAGTTTCACCCGAAAATATTCGCAATGACTGATTGGATCACAATTAACCAACGCAATAATTACTGACTGAGGCAAAAAAATAAACTTTAACTTTCTTATAGGTACGTAGTTCTTTTGTGTATTACCATAAGAACATGGGTACATACAAGCCATCAAATGTGAAATCCGCGTAAAACCGCACGACGGAGCATGTATGGCACGATGAATGGCAATGGAACGCATTATCGTGACTCCCGCGCAAGTTGGGCAAACGCCAGGCGTGCGCGCGCGCTTTCTAATGAGCTTATGTTACTGAAGGGCGAAAGTGGGAATTTATTAAGGGTTTCATTGGTTAGTAACATAATAATCCTACTAATATTATAAACGCGAAAGTTTGTATGTATGGATGTATGGATGTTTGTTACTCTTTCACGCAAAAACTACTGAATGGATTTGAATGAAACTTTACCGCAATATAGCTTATACATCAGAATAACACATAGGCTACAATTTGTAAACATATTGTTCGAAATACTAAACCTGCGCAGACGAAGTCGCGGGCACCAGCTAGTATTATATAATTTATGAGTATATCTGGTAGTTTTGTAAATCAAGCAATCGTCAAGATAAATTCGTGTACCTGGATAAAGTTGTCTTCATCAATTAGTTGGCTATCTAACACAAAAATAATGTATACTCAAATCGGACCAGTATTTCCTGAGATAGTACATGCAAGCATCAAATCTCGAATATTAATAAAATTACATCAGTCTTAAATTGATGAAGACTGCCTAAGGACCTAAGTTAAAATACAACAGAGCTTAACAATGAAATAAACGATCTAAAAACATACATATGCATCTCATAATCTCATCTCCAACATGATACATCATTGTTAATACTGATTTCTCTTTACTTAATCTTATATTTATTTTACATGCACTTGCACTCGGTAACAACGCTGTAAGTGTCTCGTTTTATTTCAAAGTAAGCGACATCATAATGGCGGGTGAGACTTACAACAGTTTATGAATGTCAGTGTCTTACTTCTTTTATGAATAGAGAGTTTACTTGCTCGAGTTAACACGTAAGCTTTATATTTTCAAATAATAGTAGGTAATTAGTAATTTAAGTAACATATAAATAAGCTTTTTTTAACCGATTTCCCAAAAAGGAAGAGGCTATATTAATTTCCATTGAAAGCACCTTTGTTTAATATGTAGAACCACTTTTAAACTTTGGCACATTTTTTTAAACAATAAAATCGACAAGTTCTTGTCTTTATTATTAAACTAAAACTTTCTATTTTAATACTACTCTGGTTGCTAAAAATACAGCTAAATAACTGTTGCATTTTTAAGTTTTTAGAACGGTATTTTAAATACAAAAATCATTGAGATCACAAAATATTCAGTCACCAATTAGTTGACCGTGTTAATTTATTCACGAAGACCTGAATCCTACTGACTCATACAAAATGATACCTACTACCTACTGTCAAAAAATGTTTAACTAGTTTTCATTAAAAACGGTACTGTACAACTCCTAAGAATAGTGCGCCTAATAAAATCGATGTTATTTAAAACATTTACCTACAAAATCAAAGACCAAAATATATTTGCGAATTCCAACTCCACAATACACATGCATTGGCACTCATCTTCACCTTTCATCCATTACATAAAAATCGCGTTAATATGACATTCAAAAGTTACATCAGACGTATTGGTTTTGTTGCGCGGGAGTTCACCAACCCAGTCGCGTTCCGTTCGACGCAGCCGTATGACGTGCCGTGTTCTGAATTCAAAGATTTGACGCTTTCTGTCACGCGGAAATTTTATGTCAAATATTTTGATTTATTTTTTTACTTTTTTTTTGTTTCTGATTCTTAAAAGAGTGTAACGTGATTGTGATTTTTTTCTGTTCTATTTTTTGGATTTGCTTTTTTTCTGGATAGGGGTGAGTTGTATTTATAAATATTTTAAAATTATTTTACTGTATGGTTAAGGAGTTTTAAACTGTTTTGAGAATTTTTTTAAACAACTTTTATTTAGAATAAATAAAATTTGTGTGCTGCGGTTGCGCTTTGAGCTTTAGCGGTTTAATGCGGTTTTACAGTTTTATCGTAAAAACGTATGTTATAAAAATCGATCTACTTACATATTTAAGTAAATATCATCGATACTTAATAATACACTTCTTGAATTCAAAGACAGACAATTTTTCTGCGTAATTAGTTTTAACTCTGCTCAGTCACGTCTTTAAAAACCTTAACAGTTATCAAACTGCCAGTTAAAATGTGCATACAGCTACTTGTAGTCCAGTAATGTGCTCTAACTGTAAGAAAGATGTTATCTCTCATTAAAATGATGGAACCACTCACTGAAATGACGCTTCAAAACTTAAATTGGTTAAACATATGGAATTTATCTGGATGCGTGCATTCAAACATAATAAGGAACATATTATTCATTCTTCAATATAGGAATTCAGATTATAATAATATACTTTTAAAAATCACTAAAATTATCAATCAGGAATAGCCAAAATAAATATGAAAATGTATTTTAAAATGAGCCTTCATCAGTGATAGTTAAATAAAAATGTTTGTGCCAGTAAATGGGTTAAAACCTGCAGTTAACTGCTTGTCTGTGAGTTACTGGTCAAAGAGAAAATATACTGCTGCGCGTTAATAATTTACTTCAATATTATAATACATTAGAGTTAACGATATACATAATTACGGCGGTTAGTTTTCTTATAAATTCCGTGAAATGAAACGTTCGGCTTCTATCGACGTGAAAGTTTCTATGAAATCTTATAATATTGTTAATGTAAGTGATAGAAAAATTACGAAGATAAAATTGTATAAGACTATCAACTAGCTCTGAGCGTTTTTGCCAGCGTCCCGTAGAAATTACTCTGGGTACTTGTATAAGTAAATTGTATAAATTGGCTATCTTGAACACTGAAAAAAATATTTCAGTGTTCTTGAGAAAAGCGCGTTCAAACAAAGCTTCAATCAGTACAATAGAGTTACTAACAAAGATCCTGAGATTGGATGCTTTTGTGAATTATCTTTTTGTTATCAGTACAGTAGCTTTTAGGTTACAGAAAAAAATCATAGTAATAGCGTAGAGCATTAAAAGCGACTGTTCGCCAATATAAAAAGATACATTAATAATCATTATCGCTAATTTACAAACGATAGTCGATGAATATGTAAACATTAAATTGTAATATGTTATTCAATGCTTCCATAACGTTACATAATGAATTTTAAGGTATTGAGGCCATTTGCATATCTAAGTCTTATTCGACGTCAGAGATACACATCTTATGTGAAAGTATTATAAAATATCTATAGAATTATTTGCTATAGTGTAAAGTTTTGGAATACAAGCGGTTTCCTGCGATTTCCGTGAAAATTGCTTGCACTTGGATGAAATATAGCCTATGTCACCCGCGGAAAGTGTAGCTTTCCATCAGTGAAAGAATTGTAAAAATTGGTGTACCTAATAAAGTCTATCTATTTCGTAATCCTATTGATATTGACGCAGACAGCAAAGCAAAGCACGTCAGTGATCAAAGAAAGTGCAGCAGCAAATAAATATTATAAAAACAATACAATAAAATAAAAGTAGAAAGTGCTAGCAAAGTTATAAATCTGGTTCTATTGTATCTAAAATTAAGTCTCTTTCGATTCTAGATAGTATTTTATAATTCCATATTTTGAGTTTTACTTTAATTTTATGAAAATCTTAAAGAAATTAAATACGTACGTAATGTCCACGTAATTTTATATCAGAACATTAAAATTGAGTTTTAAATCCAAATATTTTAATTACCATGAGATGGTTAAGGCAGTAGAAACCACGTGCATTAACTGGTATTAATTATAATATATGCGAGTATGTACATTCGTCGTTATTTTTACAATAGAAGAGTTCATTAGATTGCACAGCTCAGCGTTTAAATAGGCCTTGCATAGTTATTACTGAACAGTTAACGTGATTCGTGCATTATTCATAATTCTTTGCTCGACTTGCGCAAGACCATATTTTGTTATTTACATTATGTACTTTTTGCGGAAATATGTTGTTTTATTCATGTGGTTCCGTAGTGTACTTATTTGTCAATTTACATTATCTATTGCTCTGTACCCTTCTTTTGATGATTATTGTAGTATCAAAGGCCTAGTTATAATAATATATGAACAAAAAACTAATTTTATTTTACTATTTACATGAAGAGAATTTACATAGAATACTTTGACAAATAAGACAAGTTATCATGTCCATGGTGTTTTATGGTAACTAGTGGACAGCCCACCTGATGTTATGGTGTCACTTTCTTTTGTAAACATCTACAATAGCAAGGTCATACAGATGAGTATCTTTTCCCGTGACCAAACCTAAATTGACACATAGAGGTATAATAATTATTCCTGCTTTATATCTTTACCGGTCGTAATTATAAACAGATTGCGAAAGTCTTAGTTTATAGTGTTGCCCTTAATTAGGTAAAGGTCAAATGAGTATAGAGTAGACTAGAAAGTGATCTTAATATAGTTGGGAAACAGGTAAGCGAATGATGATGTAGTATTTAATTTTCCCAACGAAACTTCTTCAGGACACTTGTACGACACTAAATTGTCAAGTGTCTTTTTTAAATCGGAATCATTAGGTTATTGTAACGGATCCCTAAAATTATAATAAGCAGAACGAATGTCCATTGTGTGTCTGTCCATAGTAATAGAGTAACATTTTTGTGAAACAAATGTACGCAATCATTTCCGCTACAACCTGTTCAGTGAGACATAATAACAAATACCATGTTTACTATGAAAGTTTATTGTTTTTAGAAATGACGATTGTACAACAATGTTTGTATAGGCCTTCGCATATTATTTTAGTTTCTTTTGCCCCGTAAAATCTACCTCGGGCACAAAAACCATATTATGTACATCGGGGTATAAAAATATCGTAGGTAGTTTTCCTGGATAAATGCTCTATCTAATATTAAGAGATTGTTTTTAATGAGACTAATGGTTCTTGTGATTAGCAATTTCTGACAAACAAACTCTTCAGCTTTAAAACATTGTTACAGATGTAACAACATATGTATTTTCGGTGATCCTCTGTGAGTTTCTGACAATTTAACGAGTATAGCCTTTCAAATTCATTTATTCGATGAGCCTCCCATTCGATGAATTCCCGCAAGGGATCTTTTGCGGATCTTGCAAATCATTGTCAATTATTGTTTTCTTGCGTTAGATAAGAGATAGAAATAGTTTACTTTATCCTAAAATAATAATTATGAATTCGGATGTACCATCGTTTCTTACACTTTCTTTACAATTACTTGTTGGAGAAATCAAAATAAATACTAGTGATTAGAAGTGTAAGATCGTAAGTCATTTCTAGTGTATCAAGTGTATAGTGATTACAAAGTTTTTGCTCGAGCACGTTAATAAGCAGCTGAAGCTCACGATAATGTTCAGTTAGCTTATCAAGGTTAATTGATTATTTATTTACTCTTCGATTATGAGATATTACATTTTAGTATGTTATGAAAAATACTTGCATATGCTCTAAAGTTCAGGATGATAAGAGATAACAACTTTCCAAATATTCATATCAGGAATAATTTGAGATAATTTTAAACAAACGAATAATCGCCGTTCTTTGCCACCTTATTGAGCTTTCGAGAGTATATCCATACTTTGCTTGAGATTTGCTCACCTAGCAAAGATTCATTCACCCACAACGGGATGGCTCATATTAAGATTTCCTATACAATTACTTGTAGATGTATCCATACTATGCTATAGCAGCCAGAAATAAAAAAAAATCCGTATTGAGAAATTCCTCCTTTTTGGGAAGTCAGCTAAAATATTATATCCCATAATTACTATCACCCAATAATATTACTATTACCTAACATACAGCATATATTTTGAGATGTGCGCACGCATCGTAAAGTAATGAATCTTCAATGAACCGCGGCGGGTACCGTACGCTGCGCGCGCGCCGTTACTCCCGCCAGTCCTTGTAATACGAGTGAATTTATGTGCTTAATCGATACTTGAGATTTTGTTTTGTATTATGTAATTGTCCTATTGAAAGTATGAGTTCTGATAACAGTTATTTTATCAATGTCGTTATTAGTTAGTTGGCCGCTACGAAGCATTTCCTACAATATAAATAAATTGTTGGCTGTTTTCAGTAATTTATAGGAGTAGAATTTACAGTAATTTTGTCATTTTTAGTTATGTATAGTATTCATTGAAATGTTCAATAGCAAACTTTTTGCCATGTTAAAACAAACAAGCAATTAACAAGATAATGGACCAAACTCACAAAAAAATTTAAACATTTACTGAAGAATTATTTTCAAAAAGTCCAAAATAAAATTCATCAAAGGTTGAAAAAAAACTTAATATTCAAATAATGAACTTCAATAGCTACAATAATTGCCGATGGTCCCTGAAGCTCCCGCATGTGGTCGCACGTACAGTTGTATGTAACGGTACCGCGCGTACAGCCTGCAGGCTTCGCTCAACTTTCCCAGCTCGATATTATATTACAGAGCTTATGAGCTTGAAGGTTCAGTATTAAGTATCGTGGAAATTGAGATTATTTGTCGCTTTCGGTACAAATCACTGGAAGCCAGTCAAAGCATGTATTCGAGCGTTTTCACTACATCCAGTTTCATATTTATTTTGAGATGAGAAATCATCATAAGCCCCCTGTATCAGATTTTTACTGAGTAAACCCTACCAATTTCCTTCTTTGTGTACCAGAGTTGAGATTAGTCTTCCGAACAATCCCACAGCCCAGTCTGGTTTCACCAAGATATACTACACGTGATGACACTTCCATAACAATCAAATGTGGCTGTGAAAATATACTCAATATATCTAAGCGATATGAGCGAAACATTTAAATAATTAATTAACTTCATTATTAAATCTACTTTTCCGAATGAAAGACATCAACGCGTAATTGTTCATAGCATTTCTACAAGGCTCATGTTTAGTTAATATTATGCCTTACTTTATTTACTTATCTTATTGAATATTTTCACTAACCTATAACATAATTTGTTCGCAGGTGAACAATGGACCAGTGACAGTGCAAACAGTGCGTGACAGTGACAAGATGGTGGGCTGATGACTATCGGCTGAGGCAGGCTGTGTGTGATCGTCACGATGTGTGATAAGAGATATCTGATTGTTGTTGTCGTGGCTGTGCTGGTGAAGCAGGCTTTGTGTAAGTACATATTTACTTTTTAATTTCAGGTGTAGGTATTATAAATTAAACACTAAGGGCGAGTCGTCGTAACATAATGAGGGTTTTTGAATTTTTTTCTGCCACCGGGTGGCGCCACGTATGCGTCTGGTCCAAACAGCTGTCAAATAGTATGGAATTGTAGGTGCCGAACTTATTGTTTATTGAAATTCTGTTATATTGGAAGTTTTATTGATTTTATTATGGACTACGGTCAGAATAAGGTTTCCGAACTAAAAATTGAGCTAAGAGAGAGGGTGCAAAAGTCACTGGTACTAAGGAAAAGCTTGTTGAAAAATTTGTTAACACAATATGATTTAGTTTTTTTTATTAACTCAACCGCAATAGTAAAACAATAATGCAGTGCTTTAATTATAAAATAAAAAAAAACACTAAAATCGTTCACTATTCATAGTAAAGATAAGCACTTTGACAGTTATCTGGATCTGACGACTCGGTGCTGCCACCTCGTGGATTGCCATTTTAGAAAACCCTCATTATCGTCGCCATATGAATTATATTATTGTATAATTCGTCTATGGAGTCTTGTCGGCTCTTCTCCATGAGACCAACTGTTTGGAACCGTGCAACTCACTAGTGTGACGTTTCATGAGCCTGCAAAGGCCTATTTGAAATAAAACCATTTGACTTTGAATATTTTGTAAAAACTGCAGTTCATCAATTATTACACTTACATTTTCTACTACTTACTCATAATGTCCACATCAACTTTCATAACAGCAAATAAAACCAAATTTGGCGCCATAACAAAGACTCAAAATATTCATTAAATCGCCATAACTTCGAAATAAAGAACTTATAACTCCATAGAGCACGTAACTTTAATCTAAATAGTTAGTTTTTATGACAGAATTATTCGCTTAATTACAAACAAACTTAGTTCAGCCGCTTTCCAACTTTCTCCGACGATTTTGTTTCAAACCGATTTGCTCTGCGATAAAACTCAAGGCTTTGTGAGATTGTCCGATATCTGTGTACAAGTCGGGTATATTGTTTATAATGCTATCTAGACAATTGAGGAAAAGATAAGTTGTTTTAACTCCTGTATAGCAAGTGTTTATTTATAAAAAACAGCCGCTAAACACGAAATATTATCTACAGATTGTATCAAAATACCTATCTCCGTTAAAAATAAAGAATTTTGTTAAAAATACAAGCAATAGGTAGGTATAGCAAGATAATATCTGGAAAGTATCAAAAATACCACTATCAAATTATTGCTAATCTTACATTTGCATCTAGTATTTAGCTATGAACAAATTGCATTATAGGTAATAATTACTCAATAGGTCTAACTCAGTTAAAAATGTCTGCTATGAAATATGGTGTAACGAGTTAATTTTTATTCCAACTGTACTTATAAAACATTATAATTTTAGCTTTATTTTTATTATAATTAAGATTGAAATGTTCACAACTGAGTGGTGATAGTAAATGTTCGCTCTTGTTCTGTATAATGAATGATCTTATCAATAATCTACAGTACTATACCGTACCGTACCGTAACGATGCAGACAGCCCGTAATCTCCAAATAGAATTAGGAACTTAATAGATTGTATCTTATAAATAAATAATAGCTTCCGTGTGTTTGTTTTTAGAAAATAGTCGATGGCTTGCTACTTTTTAAATTTTTAGATAATTAAGATTTTGGCACCAACTTCCTGAATGATTTTTTACGGGAAAGTTTTTTTGGAATTGTTGTGTAATGAGTTTTTATATGAATAAATCAGTTGTTGTCAAGCACTGACGTCTATTACTACATGGTGGCAGCGGTGATGAAATTTTTTTCAAAATTTATTATAAAATACGTATTTTGGTGCAATTTTATCGACAAAAATAATGGAACACGCTCGCCCACCATCCGAGTTGAGTTTGGACGGCGGTCCTGCAAGCCGCGCAGAGGCGTGGAAACGGTGGCGACAACAACTCACGCTGTTCCTGAAAGCTTCGGGTGCCTATACAGAGACTGCTGGGGTTCAGGCGAGTCTACTGGTAAATTTAATTGGTCCGGAAGGTTTTGACATATACCAAACATTTACGTTCGATAAGGAGGAGGATCGAGATGATATCAGAATTTTACTTGAGAAGTTCGATAGTTTTTTTGTTTCAAAATTAAATATTACACTAATTCGATACAAATTTTTCACTCGGAACCAAGAGGAAGGCGAATCAATCCAACAGTATGTTACTGCGTTACGCCTCCTTTCGAAAAATTGTAACTTCAAAGAGCTTGAGGACGAATTGATCAAAGATAGAATTGTGTGTGGCATTCGAAGTTTAAGGGTGAGAGATCGGCTGTTGAGATGTGAGGATCTGAATCTCGACAAAGCTGTAAAACTATGCCAAGCCGAGGAAATATCCAGGGAATCCGAGCAGCAGATGGATGCTGTTGGCACGAGTTCGGGAGTGGCGCAGGTGGACGTGGTTGGCGCGCAGCGGCGACGAGGTCGCGGGAGTGCCGGTGGCGGCCGGCGAGGCGCGCGCAGGGGCGCAGCGCCCAGCCCGCATCTATGTGCTCGCTGCGGGGGCCTGTCACCGCGCTGTCAGGCTGGAAATTGTCCAGCGAATCAATGCACGTGTTTCGTGTGTGGAAATTGTGGTCACTTTGCGAAGGTGTGCAAAGCGAATGCGTTTTATAAAGGTGGTGGTACAGCGCGCGTATGCGACATTAAACACCGAAGTGAGTCAGAGTCGGATGATGGTGATTCATTTTTTATTTCCATGATTGAGGAAAACAAACGACTAGGTGAGTGGTTTGAAATATTATCGTGTGGCAGTGGTACCGAGAAGTTCAAACTTGACACTGGTGCCGACATAAATGTTATGTCATTTGAGAGATTTTTAGAATTAGGTTTAGATGTTAGCATTTTGAAATGTAATAAAGTTATAAAGTTACAATCTTACAGTGGCGATGTAATACCGGTAAAGGGAACGTGCTATATAGCTTGTGTTTATAAAGGTAAACAATATGAACTGAAATTTGCTATAGCCGATATGAAATGTCAGAGTGTGTTGGGACGGATATCGTGCATACAATTGAATTTGATTAAGCGGATTCATTCATTAAATTTGTCTCAATATGATGACTTGTTCGATGGTATAGGATGTTTGCCTGGTCCATTGACTAGGGCAAAAGCTAAACTATTTACTAGTATTGAATCTTTATTTTAGAGTCTTGTTTCATTTTAATTTTCTTTCAATTAATTGTGTTAGGTTTTTGTTCCCTGAGAATTTTAAGATTTATGTTATTTTAAGATTTATGTTATTTAAAGATTTATGTTATTTTAAGGGGGGAAGTGTATGTGTGTTATGTTCTTAAAAGGGGAGTTGTTGTGTAATGAGTTTTTATATGAATAAATCAGTTGTTGTCAAGCACTGACGTCTATTACTACAGGAATATTTATTTTGGACATATCAAAATGAAAGAGCTAAAAACAAAATAAAAATAAAACCTACATAAATTGTGAACAAGATATTTAGCGCAAATTGACCGGACATCTGAAAGTACTAATAATATACAGATAAAGCTGTAATTAACTACTAATTAACAAGAACCAAAAACAAACAAACACCAATCATAATTCTATCACCAAACAAACACACATCTGACCCACAAATCATCTTCCATACAAGTTAATGACCAGTCACCGCCCGTCAAAACTGATTGAAAGTAAATTGCCTTCATTATCACGCGCTGCTTACCCCAAGAGTCAGGAGTTATGTAGACCGGCACCAGATATCATCAGACCATACATACGCAGTGGTCTACTCTAACGTGAAAACGAAAGTTCCAAAACAATTGTTGTTTTTTTGGAAACGGTAGCACACATTTTGTGGGAATTTCTTGTGAGTGAATGATGAAGTGTGAAGGTGTTATATTGTTTTTGTATGGCCTAAATTACTTTAATGTTTAGTTGAGCATTTTTTCCCACTCTTCACCGGCAAGTATTCTGCAGATTGTGAGCCGCAGTTTACTTTTCATTATCACTACCTATGCCTTGAATATGAATAGGTATACTTATCGCAGCAAAATAACTCAAAAACCAGCCAGCAAAGTTAAGTCTGGTCTTATTCTATCTCGGTTTCTTAGAGAGATATCAAATAGCACATCTTTATTAGAATTTTATGTAATATACTTTTGTAATTTCATCAGAATAGTCACATTTATTTGATCTATGTATTTTGTAACTATACTATTGTAAAAACCAATTTTTATTTGTACAATACTCTGTACCAAATGAAAAGAATGGCTAGTATCTAGTATTCTAGTATCAATAGCTACGTTCACCTGTCTATTGTCTGGCAGCTGTATGCAGTTCAGCCTTGCAGTCTTATCACTGCAGATTGCATCTCTATTATATTCACTGCGAAGATATTTTGTACGTCTAATATAAATTGTGTAAGATTATTTAACACTCCTCGAATTACAAAATCTAGATTTTATGTCTAGTCATCTATATCTACTAATGTTATCAGGAGGTTAAGTCTTTTTCATAATCAAAAATATAAACTATAAACTAAGACATTGTGCAATAAACTAGTTAATACAATAATTTATTAACCTTTCAAACCAATTGAATAACCAACTAAAAACAAAAAGAAAGCCAAAAGAAATGTATCATAATAACGTATGATACATTACAGCATTAAGCATTAAAATTACTTTACGTATAATTTAATAACCTCTAAATTAACTGTAGTCGGTAACTAGACAGTTTTATATCCCAACTCATAAGACTTTATATAAACATTCATTCTATGTATAATGTTCATATAATGTGAACATTAAACTTCGGTATAACTAAGCAAATTACTTTATGAAGACAAAACATCAAATAAAAGGTAATTAGGAATGACGTATGTTTTCTAGAGTATATTTTATTACACTTTTACATACTTTATTAGAACGATAAATTCTTTGATTTGTACCCAAAAGTACCCATGCTCAATACCTAGAAATTAATAAAAAAAATTAAGGTAAATAACAGTAACAGATAAATAATATCAAAATATCCGTAGTAATGTGAACAAAAACTCAAAAGTTATTTTTGATATGCAAGTTTAATCGTAAAATTACTACTCCTAAATCAATTAGATATTAATAGAAGTACCTATTATAAAATCTTTTGCATCACATTAACAAAATACTTTCGGTGACCCAGAAATCAATCTGAAGTTATTTCTAACTGACGACTAAACCAGTATACATAAATACTCTTAACAAGTCATTACCTTTTGACATTCGCGTCTACTTGAACCAATACACTGCGCCCGCGCAACCTTGCATAATTCATCCGAACGTTAAGTGTTTCAAATATTCCGATTGAGCAAAAACATTAATGTTTGATTTTGAATGACATTTGATTGTTTTATTGGTTGTAGAAGTTTTAATTGGTGGGATATTTTAGTTTTTACAATTACAGAGTTTAAAAATATCTTAAATTATAAAGACTGACGGATTAAATATATTGTTTTATCCAAACGTGTTTCTGTTAGATATAACTATTTAAGATTGAAAACCTGAAGAACCTGAAACGTACGCTCATGAGTCGTAAGCAGAGTAAACACCAAACAACCTCATAAGCGCGAAACTTTATTAAGAAACGATATAAAAATATAATAGATAAGATGAAAGGGAAAGCGAATAAAATATCGGAAATCTAGATAATTAACTAAATTCGATATAATTTCAATTGACATACACTGCCGCCTACGTTTTCCGCGTTGCCAAGCAAATTATAAGTCCAATCCTATAATCAGTAAATAAGGTTTTAATATCCCAGACACACCCAGTTCCTGTATTGGTAGAACTCTAATTATCTTGTACTAGCAATGGCACACGGTTTCACTTCACAGTTCCTTAAAGTTGTCTGGATAAAACCGTTCATTATGTCACCTATTTTAATTAGTTCCAAGATTTATTACTAAAAAAAGTGTACCGAGTATCTTTCTGTCTTAAATAACTGCGACGTATTCATACAAATAGGCAGTCAATATCTTTTAATTTTTATGATCTCATAATATGATAGACCAAGATTGGCAAGCTGACCCAACCATTGTTTGGGGAAAGACTAGGTAGATAGATAGGTCTGTATAACCATAGGTAGTGATTCTACAAAAAAATATTTAACAAATACAAAAAAGAGACGTAGGTATTCAAATCTACAAACGCGAACAAACACGTATACATATACACAAACAAACTTTTCATCTAATTTCTTAGACTGTCTGAGAAATCCCACAGTCATACATTTGAGAATGCTGACTAGCCGTGCAATACAGGAAACTTCGTGCAATACTTACCCTTAATTAAACCAGTCGGTATAATGTGGCTGAGATTTCAGAAACACATACTAGCTACATTCCATGGTTATTCCATAAGTATGAGATGTTTAGTGAGTTTTGCGAAAGAAGTTAAAAAGTGCTTTCAATTAAAAGGTTCGTCAACATAAGTGTTATTAACGTCATCGGTTTAATTAAATATACTCCTCTTATTAATTGAGCCGTATTAATGTTCTGAGTCTTTGATTTTATCATTATTGTTAAGGGTCAATTGAAGGTGACATTTTTTTCTACTACAAACGGATATCTGAGTTTAACAGTTAATCACTGCGCATCTATATGTTCTACATACCTAACTTTATGTTCTAACACCTAACTTTATGTTATAATTACAAAGGTACGTGCCTACTGCCTACTGTCGGCCTAACATCACAGGCGGAGTAATTATTTTTATATAATTTTCTTCTAATGGCGTCTCTTTAAAACATTACTATAACTGCGAAAGTTACGTAAGCACAGTTAGTTTGATCTTTAGCGTTGACTCTTGACCTTAAATTACAAGTTTTTCGACATGAAACAGCTTGAGTACGCCTAACGCGTCGCAAATGGTACATTACAATGCATTAGCAGTTTACTTCACTCTCACTTGCAAATAACTTTCGGATGGACAATCCTTTTGTATAAATTACTAGTAATTTTACTTGTGATGTCATGAACTTAGAAAGTAAATGCAAAATCGTCAAGGTAATACTTACCTTATATCTCCGCAGATTCGCTTTCGTCCTGAGAGAACTGCTTCCCACACCTGAAAAAATAAATTAATAAATATACTATGTTGTTGTTAAAATTGTTGTTGTTAAAACTATCTATATTTGCTTATGCTATTATTTATATTACCATGCGTTTGTGGAAGTATAACAATCATATACGCATATATCGACACATTCAAACTTCTATAATATCATAGTGTGAGGTCATATTCTCTCGCCAGGTTTCGAATCCGCACACGTGTTATTCGCACTCATTGTATTAGTACTTGGTTATCAAACTCATGCTGATCATTAAATATCACTTATACATACTCAGTCTAGACACCGATACATTGACCTCATACACACATCATTAACGCTTCAGATATCTCTAATCAAACTCCGATCAGTCGGTCAATCCATTCAAAGCAAACCAAGGCCTAAGTTTCGAACCCTTTTTCTTAGAAAAGTTAATCTTTTATTATGAAAGTTTTATTATGAAAGTTAATCTTTATTTCTTCATCAGGTAATTATTTATGCCTTAGACTGACGACAGCTGCCCTTGTGTAAGACTTATGAAACAGATCTCTAAAAATTAAGCGGAAGAATATTTAGGGCAGTTGCTTCAAATGGTCATACTAATTTATGTTTGGTAAATAGTGATAAAAAATATAATTGATAGTTGTTGGAAATCTATTTTTAAGCTACGTTTTGCTTGATGCCTGCAAGGGTAAACAACACTCTTCATTCCCAATAAAGTGCTTTTAAGTTTTTATTAAGAGTTAACGAATGAGATTGATAGATATGTTAATAACTAGT
Source organism: Helicoverpa armigera (assembly GCF_030705265.1). Lineage (NCBI taxonomy): Eukaryota > Metazoa > Arthropoda > Insecta > Lepidoptera > Noctuidae > Helicoverpa > Helicoverpa armigera. The sequence continues at coordinate 11,929,089 of NC_087133.1, read as the reverse complement.
ACTTAGGTATACACACATATGCAAAAGTTCAATATCCAATTTCGAGAATTGTTAATAAACTGTTCATGAGTTCAGTGGCATTATTAACAATTTTTTAAAATTATTTCCTGTATTTGCATTTGAGTTTATTTTGCTTAGTTCTAAAGAGAATCCACTGATTATAATTTTCCTAGTAATCCGGCAATAAAATACATAGTGATCGTTACTTGTTTCTATCGTGTGACATTTAACTCAGAGCCAGCTTAACTTAATACTTCCCGAGGATATGAGTACTTGCAGGTAAAACTCAATATAAAATAAGCGACAGAAACCAATCACTTTCAAACTAATTTACTAGTGCTTGTTGGCCATTCAATTTATTTCGTCATCAGTTTAACTATCGAGTAATAGTTTCAACAGATTATCTGCAATTTTCCTTAACTAATTTGGTCATGTTAAACAGAACAAAAAGTTAAGACTTATCCACATACTCCAGTTAACTACATCTCGCAACACTATTGACAGTAATCACTGCAATCCGTCTTAACCACTAGACCTATAAGCCTCGTCAACAATCTTCAAGGTCTAATTATTAAGATAATCTTCCAGCCATAACTGCCTTGTTAACAGATTATTCCAAAAACCACTTCAACTATTACATAAAACCTTATGAAATGTTCTACAGCCCTTGACAACACTAAAGAAGCCATAATTCATAGGAAAAAATAACCTGAACTACTCCCATGGATTTCTCTAAGCCGAGCAAATTAATTAACGAAGAAAGGAGGCGGCGTGTCATCGCCATTATGCCATAAGCTAAACAAAAGTGGGCTATGACTGCACCACTTTATACTTAGCAAACATAGACTATACTGAGCCTTATTGCTCAGGCAATAGAGTGGTATCAACCGCAGATTAGGTGGTCTAACAACAGCAAGATCTTGTGCAGCTGATCATCTCAACTTTGAATCTTATTCCGTTATGTTAAAGGTTATGTTGATAGCATGATAATATGTGTTTTACACTCGTGGGACACGGCTTACTTAGCGACTAACAATAAAGAAATGGCGTCTAGTTTTATTGTTCCGTTTTCATTGAATTACTTTACGTTTGTTTTGTAAAGTCATTTCCTACGGGAAGTAGGGAAGTGCTATCTTTATGATGATTCTGAGCAATTTATTAGTTGTTAAGTATTTTAATGGTGTTATGAGTATAAACTGGTTACCGGTTTCACGCTTGTATGTACTAAGATGCAATTTTCTAGTAAATATTTGTGATGTTCTGGTTCTGATTGTTTATTTGTCTTCATATCAGAAAGCTCTTTAGAAAAAAAATATTAAATAGGTGGGTAACAGAAGAAAGTTTTCATATAACAAAGTAAAATTCAGACTTGGTTTTAGACAAAGCCCAGTTAGCTTTCTCTATTAAGTTAATGTTATAAAACCTCAAAGGCCTATAATATTTTAGCGTAAAGAACTTAAAATTATTTAAGTACTCGAAATATCTTCCATACACCGCTCATTAGCCGACATACCACTAGTTAAGAGTAACTAAACGTCGAGGCAGTATTAATAAAGCGTCGCAAAAAGCGTTTAGTTGCAACCTGACAGTGTCGAAACAGCTCACATGTTTATACGGTAACAGTCCTGTCCTCAATTCATGCGAAAACCACTTAAGTTTATTAACTTGTCTTGGATTTACGAGCTTAGATCGATATGTTCATAGACTACTAAATTATATACCGCGACTATGCTTTTTAAGTTGAGCGTCGCAACATACTACCCTTCGGAAACTTTTTATTCATCCACCTCCATTTCTAATAACAGTTTATGTTAACTAAATCATTCCTGTCGAATTGGGCTAGAAAAAAATATAAAATAAATACCACAGTTATTTACTTAGCAACTTTAAATAAATTAAGCGTGTCGAAAATAACAGTATTGAAAGAAAAAAAGCAAAAGGAACGGGTCTGGTTATATTGGTCAGGCCGCCACCAAGCGCCCACTCCCGGCCGCTATCCCGCTACTGCCCGATACGGGGACTTTTGGCTGCTGGGTTTCCCCCCTGGCCCGATTCGCCCCTCCTCAGTCGACCTGCACCCCCCGGACTCCTCCTGGGGGTCCATGTCTATACCAGGCTTAGTGTGGACGTCCAGTCAACATGGGCCACTAAGCGGCAGGGTTCCGGACCTCAAACCATCCCTCGGTCCCGACCTCCGTGTCGCCGGATTACAGGAGGTGCCACGCTCCCGGTCGAGATGAGGGTTGAAATACTCGACCCCTTTCTTGTAGTGGTCGGGATTTCGAATCTCAGGTAGCTTTATTAAAATACTTTTTTTCGGATTTTTAATTTTTTTGCATATTTTTTACTTTTGGAATTTTCAATATCTTTTAGTGTGAACTTTTTAAACTTTGGTGTGTTCTTATGGGCGCATTTGCAAATTAACTGATACAATCATAATATTGTTAAGATTGCTTGCCTAAATTATTCACCATACAAAGTTGAGACAGAGTCGATTTGTTCTAAATATTTCAAGTACTTACTTTGTATAGTCGTGGACTGCTTATTTCATTTAAATAGATGATGATTTGAAACGGTTGTTTAGCGTGAAATTGTGATTAACGCTATTGAAATTGAAAATAGACATTATATTGTGAACTTGAATGATATCTTTTTTCATTTGATTTCTATTCATTATATTGATTGGGATATTACCACGATATTACTAACTGCTAGCTGCGTAGTATTTTGTAGTTTCTTTTTTTGTATTAATTTTGGTCACTTGAAATTGCAAAGAATTGGATAGTTAACATACAGCATTAATAAAGGGTATCAAAAGTCTACCACAACTCTGCTTGCCTCAAAAACTTCAAGCGTAAAGATATTTTCTATATGTTCAGTAGCTTCCATATAACCAGGTGTTGGAAGCTAGCGTTCAATTGGCCATCCATCACTCGTCGAGTCGATCGTAACTCGACTTTTACCTTCATAGTAAATTCCAACTTGTCTGTATTTCCTGCTAGCTAGCTACTATTGTAAAAGGGATGTAACAGATAAGATTAGACTTTTCTTGTATGTATTTTTTGTATTTTCCCCTTGGTTCAAATACGGCCAAAAGTCATTATTAGAGTAGTGAAAACACCTTTGATATTGATGAATTCATACGTTCTTGAATACAGGTACCTATGCAAATATGAACATACCACCGTCGCGGTCGTTTGTTTTAGGTTTCGATGTTGTTTTCTTGAAATATATAGGGTTATCTATTTGATCCTCCGTATAATTACTGCTTTGATGTGAGTACTATGATGGTATTATGTCATAGAACTTGTTTGTGCTAAGATATAAAAGGATTCAATTTTATTTTAGAGTTATTTTGCTCTTAGCCGCAATATTACTATTGGTACAAATATCAAACTTTACTAGACAGTCATAGCCAATCAATCCCTACATAACAGGTCATTACAATATTTCCAAGAAAATATAATCTTTTATACATTCCCAACTCATCTAACAAATCCATTTCATACAAGTATTTCTATCGAAGTGCAATAGCGTGCATCAAAGCTCCGCGCGATGCATCAGGTCGATGGCATCGGCACTGCGGCAAAAACTGAGGAAGTGCACCTGCGCGCGCGCCGTGCAATAACACGAGAACAGCTGACTGGGAGGAAAAACGGGAGATGTCCGCATTCCCTGGGAGATTGGATGCGGGATTCGCTTTGAAGGGCGATGGGCGATGCTTATTGACTTTTTTTATTAGGAGAAATGTCATCAGCGTTTACCACCGTGCTAGTTGGTTTCAAACTTAGTCATATGTCATAAAAACATTGGCCTCTAAAGTATACCATTCCGTACAATCACGATTGTCCTGTACATTACAATAGTACTTCAGCGTACAAGAATGTTAATTTATTGTAGGTCAGGCACCGGGTTGCTTTGTAAAAGATTCTAAAACCCACAAACCGTTTCAAACCTACCTACCTAGGAAGCAAACCTAACAAACGCCGTGCATGGTTTGCCAAAAAACATCTCAAACACTTTCGTCTCGACCAACTTCATTTCTTCAATAACAAACTCAAGTAAAGTTTGTCAACAAACAAGTAACAGTGACCTATCAGTGCTACTGACCTCTGACGGAAAAACATAAAAAAGAACCATAAAATACGTAAAAGTACGATCTTTAGCCATTACCGGTGAACCGTAGATAAGATTATAAATTCCCCGGGTATAGCGTGACGGGAGTATTTTTTCTCACGTACTAGTGTGTTGTAATGATAGCATTAGTGCAGTTAGTATCGGTCACGTAGTTTATGGATGAGTCGCGTCTTGGTTTGTGCTAATATTGGTAACAATAAATAACTCAACTTTTTTTAGTTGCGGCCATACATTTGTTTATTTTTTGGGCCGGAGGTTTGAATGTGGACGTAACACTATGAATCCCAATGATATAAAATAGAAGAGGTTCAACTCCTCGATAAAGAGATTTCCAAAATATGTTACGAAAGATAATATATTAAGAAACAGATTGAAGTTATTTCGTGTAAACGACAAAAGAAGTTAAGTTGAATATTATAATAGTTGCATATGCATTAAAACAAACTGGCAAAGAAACGTCAACGCCACCATATCCACTTAGTAAAAAATAACAAATTCAGAATAAATAATTAAAAGCTTAATTATGTAAATTCTTCACAAGTTACATCACAAAATATAAATAAATAATGAATAAACAAACGTTTTCCCTCTGATAGTGATCTTATAATACGATTTCCAAAGAAAGCGGTAAGCGCGTGCGTGGCCAATGGTTGAAAGTTCAAGATCTTTTATGTAATAGCTATTACTGTAATAGTCTGTAATATTCACGGCTCAAAAATCCTTTAGATACTGAAAATGTAAATTGTTTTATTTTTGAATGGTCTTGCGAGTAACAAATTTTAAATGTTTAGATGACATTTGACACGAAAGTAAACATCAATAATATGGAGTAGTTCTTGTTATGTGGTGGTTCTAATAAGAGATTAGTTGCTGGATAATTGCATAATGCAGCTAGTAATTTCAAAGGTCAAATACCTTTGATATCGGGTGGCCAGATAAGGAATATAAATGACCCCTCATTTGATTGGGCTAGTAAAAAGAAGAACGTACTTATAAACTGCGCTTAGAATGTTATATTATCTCTGATAGGAAACCCATAAACATCTTTGCAAGCATAAATCCGTTTGAAAACTATTCAAAACCGTTGGCTATAGAAATTAAAATTAATTACATAAATGTACAAACGAAAGCCTCGAGAAAGCGTGTGAAACTTGATAGCAAAACGAATCCTAATGAAAAGATATTTTTGCAATTACAGTAAGCGTTACTAATTTACCTTATGTACATATTTACTCAAAAAGTACTTTTACAAAGTAACTACGTACGTATAGGTAGAATTTTGGAGAAAGCTTTCATAATTTAATGAAAAGACAGAATCATCTCCTCAACATTAACGTGCTCTCCGATGCACGGGTGTATCTATCACCAACTTGCAGACTCCAGTCTGCTTTCTGAAAGTTTCTAAAGCACAAAGCAATTACAAAAGTACATAGCAGTCGCACTGCGCGACAACCAGACCGATGAAGCAGTATAAAATAACGAAGGATGAAAAAAAAACACTGTCTGTTGATAACTACCAAACATTAAATAAACACGCTTTAACTATTACATGATTAAGATGCTATTAGTTTGAATAGTAACTTCCTCAGACAAGGCGCGAAGGAAGCAATAAAACTATGGCGTGGAACAACTGCCGGCAAGCGAGTTACAATATGAACACATTAACAGTAACAACTTTATTAGAACTATTAAGAGCTTATAGTTATACTAGTTGTAGCCTGCGGGTATGCTCGTGGTAGAATACTGAACGCGGTCTTGTAATCGCGCTTGTAATATTGTCTGCATAAATTGTTGAGCTATTGCTTGGCCTCTGAGGCGTCTTAGGTAGGAGTGATCTTCTAAAACAACTAGATTATTTAAATCCTGTGAATCCAAGTAATATCCTAGTCGGAAAAAACCCAGTGTCGATAATTATAGTTTATAGGAAGCAAAAGCGGACCATTAAAGTTTGTAGGTATACAATTCATGTACTAGTATCACATAGAAGTACGTAGCCCTATTAAAGGTTCCTATTTTCAAAACATCAAAAAACTAAGCTGTACTAAGATACGAATTATCAGCTCACGTTTCACGTTATTTTAATTTTTTTATTTTTAATTCACGTTAACGTCTAACAACATTTTATTTATTAACCGTTTCCAGTCATTTAATTTCTCCAAGCAAACACAAGACAGCCTTTTTATCAGCACCGTAGACACCAACACCACAGTTAAATGAAACTTGACATTAATCACTGAAACGGATCTCTATATCTTTATCCTCGCGATAAGAAGTAAACTAACTTGTTAAGCGTTTGAGAGTATAGCGAGTGACAAGTTAATATTTTTACTGAGACTGTTATTTTCTTGCGCGGGTACTTGGTGGTCTGCAACCCACGCCACGTTTAAAGAAAGTTACTTTACAATTACATATTAGTAAAGGCAACAAATGTATAATATATTTTTAACAAACTTTGAGGGGCCCTAAAAGTTATGTGAATCTGTTTTTCCCTCTCTCAGTGTTTTGTGATTCAATCGATTCATTTTCGAGACATGTTTCAATTGCCATTGGTTATTAAAGGTAAAGTTATAGGGTGTTAATTAAATAAAATGACGACCTTGGTCCAATTATCAAATTCGTAAATTATGAACACGTGATAAAATATTCCAAAAAAAAATCCATTGAAAATATAAAACCCACATGCAATATGCAACAGGTATGGAAATGAAACTCAAAAAAGTAAAAGTACGGTACATCTGATGGGTTGTAAGGTACCGACAAGGTCAAAAGCCTCATGATGATATAATAACGGGCCTGACCTACGTTTCGATTTCTACCGGAACCCGTTAGGCCTTCTTGATTACTTTTCATTTCAAATGTTGGTACTTATTTTATTTGCTGTCATTACAGTAGCATTACTTAGGTTTTGATTAGAGTTGGAAGTTGATGGTTTTCTGTCTAGATAGCGGAAATATGTGATATTGCAAATGAGATGTTGTAATGTGGGATCAGGTAATTCTGATGTTTTATTTACCGTTTTAAATCTAAAGAGATATTGCAATTTTGAAAAAAGTTTACACTATATCATCTATCTAGCTTTTTTCCGAGTATCTTAACGTCTTCTTCCAGTTTAATCGAATACAGCTAAGTTCCACTGCGATAACGATTGCCTTATGATTATTTTATGCCTTATTATACATGTTCAAATGTCATACGGAAGCCATCAATTTAACATGCTTTCCGAAACACGGATAAACTCGCCGTTTTATCATCGATCCTTATCCTTATGATCGATCGACCCGTACTGTGGTAACTTAATTGCGAGCTTCTCCTTTAAACTTATTTTTAATTGCTTAATCTTTTTAATTATTTTCAAGCTTTTAAAGAAACAGGTTTACTCTGTGACAGCCGTTTATTCAGTAAATCATTATCTACAATTTGCCTCATTTATCTACCGTTAAACGATCGGACGTCGTGTGTATTTATAATGTAAGTTATTCCAAGTCATTTCCCGATTGACACCAGTGAATATTTTCCCATGGATTTTTTGCTTGACGCCTCGAGACGTTAATGGGTGTGTACTTGTACCTTGTGTGAGTTCTAGCTATGGGCTTAAATAAGTTCTCCGATCGAAAATATTATAATCTTTACGTAGTGTCGTGGCCAAAATTTTAAGTAAGAATCTGTTTAAAAATGTTATTATTTTTAATTAAATACAAGATTAAATCAATCAATTTATCATTTGCCTATAAACTATACGGCATAAACGCATGTCACATGGCCCCGCATGCTAAATATGATAAACACCCAAAAGGTTACATCCATATAGAGAACCTAAATGACCGATGCTAATAAAATAATCATTCAACACCTCTAAAACACACAAGTTTATTGCTCCTCAACTTAGGCCCCTCTAAAAGTTCACTCATCTATCTTCAACACCTATTACTATCTGAAGCACGTGTATCCGTCCATACACGTCTTAGTAAGTCTAACAAGTTTGTTCAGAAAAATCTACACTAGTGACATAATAACGGATATTAGCTGACTCCGCTAATTATAGCCAAGTACGAGAAAAAAACGAAAGTGGTCGCACCGGACCGCGCCGGTTGACTCACAATCATATAAATTATAATGCTTTATACTAACTGCTTGTTGATTCATCCTTACTAATGTTCTAAATGTTAATAAACCTGCCCTTGTGCAATTTGATAGCGTTACTGCACATAATTTCTTAAGTAGGTAATACTTGAGCAAAAAAGATTACCCAAAATTGACGCTGCAAGTGAAATTGCAAGGTGTAACTGAAATATTTCCGAAAACCGGTATCATCAGTGTAAATGCAGCACTGTTAAGAATTTTCTTGGAGTACCCTTAACTTTTACAAACAAGATCCCGTTCCACATAAGGCTAATAATTTGAAGAGTTTGACACGCCAATTAATTTCACATTAATATCGCTCAGGCTGACAACGGTGACACAAGTATTAGCACTAACGGATCTGTATTGGAAAGGATATGAAAGCAACAAACGGACAGACAGATAGTCATCTATAATGTTAGTGAAAGCCTCCCTTTACTGTCCGTTGTACGGGACTATAGGCTGTAATAAGCGAGGGCTTTATTTAATAAATTGTAGACAACAAAGCGGTGATTTCAAATATAGGACAGATAGAGGAGTGTCGTGGTATTGAATTTGCCTTTGTTTTATATCTATAGCTTAGAACGCTGTTAGTAAATTGATAAGAAGAAAAAGGTGTAAGACATTTTTGCGAAAAGTAAGTACCTAGTTGGCAAATTATTTATCTGGATGCCAAGAACTGTACTTCTTGAAATCATTTAGTAGCAAGCAAATTGTTTGTAGTTCACCATTAAAATCTGACACTACTTTGTGTGTAATTTTGCGTCTTATGTCTTTGTTAACTTGCAATATTTTAGTAATTAACAACCACATCATCGCATAAAACCAAATGAAGCTGCTAAGATTAAGGATCAATCAATTTCTTCTTCTTTTTCTAGTTAAATGAGAAATCGAGATGTGTAATCAGGCGTATGCTATAGAAGGCAATAAACGCGTGTTCCCTGAGAACTGACGCAGTTAGTATCATCTGTCGGGTTTAGTCACGTCAAGCTCTCACTCAGGTCATTGACATGAATTACGCATTTCTGGTACTGAGTCATTATTTTTTCCAACATTTTGATATTGAAAGGATTGATTTTGAGGTTTGCCCCAATAGTTTACAGATTTCAAGTGTGAATAGTCGCGATTATACTTAATTCAGTACTTTAAAAAAAATATCGTTGAAAAGGTCTCAGCGAAAATTGTATTAAAAACAAATATGTTTTAACATAGGTATTCAAGTAATTTGTTCCCAATAAAATTTATCATAAACCACTTTTTGTATTACTCTGATCAAACAGAATTACAGAACTTTGAATCACATTGACACAAATAGACTCAATTGTCTGACAGATTATTTTGCAATCTGACTCGTACTACTTATGCACAAATGCAATGTTTAATTCCAATGTTGCAATATGCACTCAAATAACTTATGTTTACACTAAAGAGGAAAAAGGTGAAGCATATGAGAGTAGTATATTTTGAAACTAATTTGTGTGAGGCAAATTGTTACATTCACAAACGGTTGCATTATTTAATATCTTTGTGTATAATTAAAATTAATTGCATGTCTTCTAAAATTCTATCGAAATGTGAATAACCTTTAGAGAGCTAAACTTAGTAACTGTTTTGGTCCTGTATGTATAAAACTGTAGCAAACGTACGAGTACAATAAAAATAAAACATTTTTGGATATAAAACCACTTGAGATCTTTTCATACTAGTCAAAATCAGATCATTCACTCGGCGATCCTAATCTTAAAATATAATAAAGCGGCTATATGGAGGTATTTATTTCGAAGCATGTTATATTGTTCGAAATGTAGATGGTATCAACAAGAATGGCTCCATTACGACATAATGCGTGAAGAATGTTAACTGTTGCAGGTAACACACGCAATGCCGGCACATAAAATATGTTTTATTTTGAAGAAAAGGCGGCCTACTATTTTTTTTGCATATTACTCGCGGTAGAGGACGTCCCCCTATGAGATGGGTCGATGACATATCCAAAATAGCCGGACCAAATTGGATGAAAGTGGCAAGAAGTAGGCAGAAATGGAAAGATTTGGAGGAGGCCTACGTCCGAAGACGGACAACCTAGGGGCTGTGATGGATGGATAGTGGATTACACTACATGTCTTGTAAAACCACCTGAACTTCCGCGACTCACAATTTAAAACAGCACACAGTCAAAAAATATTTTGCACATTTTGTAGAATTTTATTTTTGTGGAAGATGAATATCTTTTTAGAAGATCATAAACAAATGGACAACTACACGTTAAATACAGATCTAGATAATTATCATAAAACTAACGGGTGTTAATATACTTCAAAGAAAAGGTTAACTAGCTTATAATTAAATTCTCAAAACATAACCACATTAGCCACAAAAAATAGAATACCTACTAAAATTAACGTTTTTATGTCGGAATACCACTTAAGATCATGTACCATCCCACTAGTTTTCTAAGGATTATTGTGCAACAATTTAACAAGAGTTCCCAAGGCAATTTGATTTCAATAAAAAACCCGTAGTTTCATAGGAACTTGAGCACTAAAACCCGCTGTAGCAACCCATAAAGAAACAATGGCTGAGGAAGTTAGATGTTCCGCCACCTTGAGAGTTCAGATTGACTGCTGTCTATACATTATAACGTCACTTGGTAGAATAGTGGACAGAAAAACAACACGCACGTTAACAAAAAGAGCTTATGAGTTTTTAAAGAAAGCGAAGAAGTATAAAATATATAGAAATTGGCAAAATAGAAAAAGAGCTAATTAGAACCATTAGAGATACTGATTTTGTACAAAGTCAATTAGTTGAATTAGCGAAAAAACTTGATTTGTCGCTGTAGGTATTTGAGAGTCTCGTGTTATTAAAAGCCCTTCTATTAATAAAGCTCAATATAATTATGTATGTCAAGACAAGGCATTAAACTTTGAAATTGATGAGCTTTACATTATGTGTAATATATAAGTTCATGTAATTTTTAACGTAAATTTTAAAGACCATGTTCTTCTTAAAATATTTGTACAATATTGGTCTTCTGTACCAACCTTCTATCTGACCACCGTAGTGACTATTCAGTCATAACTGGTTTCCCACAGAACATATTTAGATCAGAATCGTATCAAATTGCATATTATTGTTTGATTTTTTGCGTGAGTTAAGAAGGTAAAGACTGTATCTTTGATTGCTGTAAATGCCTGCCTCGGACGAGTTTAACGACTTGATTAGATCAGTTCAATCATAACATGTTGATATACCTATAAGCTTTTGTACCTACAGCTTACTTACTGAGTATATCGCATTACCTCTGAATATCTGAAGGAGGAATCTTACCAGCTTTAGTATAGAGGAATGACTAACAGCTATGTACCCTATCAAACTTTCGTATTTATCGTAAGACTATGAAATATTCGATAGATATTCTACTACGACTAGTCTTTCACAAGATTGATTTTATCTCTCTTTCAATATTGTTGAATTTATGGCATTGCGGAAAGTCTAGAAAATGCCCATCAAAGCTAGTATTGAAAATAATATTGGATGAGACAGCAATTTGTAAAGTATCTATTGAATATGTCGACGTTGATGTATACCCTGTTATTAAAACTTACAAAGCTGTGCTAGACGAACTTTCATGTGTAATAACAACTTCACTGTGGATTCTATAAAAGTAGGTTATAACAGATTATCAGTACTTCAACTATACATTTATTTAAATCAAAACTAAGCCACTAAAGGCTTTATCCCTATACTACCATTATACAAGACCAATATAGGTTTTTATATTTCATTACCATCATCCTCCTGCCCTTTTTGTTTTGGTTATAATATATATTTATACGTTTTTATATCTAGCCTATGCTTTTTAATCCCGGTGAAAGACGAGACTACTAGTCCGTACTATCTGTTCACTGTTGCTGGACTTCAGACATTTCTAACAGTATGTCAGAAAACAGACGTCATATTTGAGACCCAATAGGATGTCGTGCAACATGTTACCCCCTATACATTGTTAGCCCAATTGTGTCCCGCTAGGCGTCCCATGGTGTACGGTATTTTATCGGAACATCGGCTCGTGTGAACCAGACGTATTTGTGGTCACACGCCATTGACTTCAGTACTGGCTGTGAATGAAGACTTCATAGGATGTGTTGACAATTAACATATAATTAGTAAAGTTCATAATTTGTATTCCTCGAAGGTATGTATACTAGCATGTCGCTAAAACTTTGGCAAAAATTACTTTTACTTTCATTTTGCAAAAGTTGGTGACTATTTGTTTGAAGATGGATAGACAGATGATGATGATGGGTTTATGGACGGAGATCGTATTATCAGAACCCCATAAGCGAGTATGTAACGTAATACTTGTTAAAACAAACATGACAAAAAAAAATATTACACTTTCTACGAGAAATTTAGCCAATTACCAAAAAGAATGTCAATCTGTGGAATTCTGTCCACATTGGTATTGAGTTGAAAGTAAAATAATTGTTGTTACATATTTGTGTCATTATTTTCCTTGTCTCATTGTCAATTAGCTTTAATGGATTGACAGGCCTTATGTAAGTTATCACTTAAAGCTTTTTCATTATCCGCGAGATCTTGTTTTTGTTTTTTACACTAACTCTCGCCTTTCACGTTAACTGGGTGAATTTTTACACATAGTCGTTTTGGACACTTCTCTTTACTTATTGTTGAGAATACTCAGAATTGTGAAGTGTAGCATTTGGCTGCTACACTAAAATATATCGAAAGAGACCTAAAATAATGTGATCTACTACTACTGTAACATAAGATAAAAAATTCGAAACACAATGGCCCACAACCGCCTCTTGCGCCATACATTTGAATACACCAGTCTCACCACAAAAAAATAATTTTCAAATCATATGCGACAAATGATTGCAGATTTCACGGCTGGAGATGCCATCAGTTTCTACTCAAGCGTCTCGATTGTGAAACTGTCGATCTATGGGAAAATACTCGATAACTGCAAGATGCGATTTGTTGCGCAGTCGCAACTCTATTGTCGATCATGGAAATCAATGAGGAAGTTTTTGGATCATTTTGTTACAGCTTGAGTAATGTCTAGGCTGGTAGAATACGCAATCCTTTGTTTAGTTAGCCATGATTTGAATTTATTTACGAGGACTGATCTGAAACTAATTTTCTGCTTTTGACTTCAAAAGTAGCAAGAGACTTCTTATTCGTCTTGTGATCGCGAAAGCTTTGATGTTTTTAATGTTGGCTTCAATGTAGGACTCATATTCGATTCTTATGATGCTATGAAGGTTGAGGATCCAAAATAAAAACTGCATGAAGATTCAGATCACGATGAAGAAATAAAAGCCCCTGTTTCCAAACGCATATTTCCAAACTGTTTATTAATAGATACAATTTACCGATCAGCTATCACTGACAGTAGTTCCCTCGTGTACAATAGCTCGCCATATTGAATGGGTCACCTGTGAGACAGTGTTGTAAGCAAAATAATTAGTGTTACCACTAGTCTGATTGTCTTCGAAACGTAAATCTGTTTTTGCTTTATTGTCTCCAGGGCTGTGTTTAAATGTTCACATAATGGATATTGTTGGTTGGTATGCGTTGTTCTTCTTGTAGGAATGTTGTGTTTCTGTAGATATTTAGAGGCACATAGTCAAGTGATTTATTTACATGCTTTTGGTAATTCATTTTTACATCTAAGCTAGTTTTCAGGTTTTGATATATTAGACTATAATTTATCTATGTTTTGTCGAATACGACGTGGACCTTTAAATCAATTGTACAATTTGGTATACTATTATCCTTACGCTGGCCATTTCTAAGGCCACACACAACAGAATCCAAATATTATGATGGACATAACTAACAGTGTTTCATTTTGTCACAGGTTGTAACTTCTACCCGGTGGGGGAATACCTGAGGTTCGTGAGGATACCAGAGAACCTGCAAGTTGGAGATGAAGTCCTCAGAGTCGAAGTGCATCCAAGGTATGTTTCATTAAGAGTTCTGCTAGTATAACCGTGTGTTTTATCATTGCCAATTGCTGCCAATTGCATCAGCTCAAATCTTCATGTATAATGTTGAACAAAAACAAAGAAGCAGAAAAAAAGAATTTGCATTTTCTGTAGCCAAAAGTTTTAGGCATATGTATGTGGGTTAAATATTTTAACTCTAATACAAAATCTGGCTCCAAGCAAATTGCCAGCAGCCTATTGTTAAAGAAACTCCACATACATCAATGCGACAATCAGCTGAGCGATATATTTCTTGTCGCAGGACAATACCTACTGTTATTGCAACATGTCCTGTACCACGACCTATCAGATTTACAAGCTTATCTATATCTTCACTGCTATACACACTGTTTCAGTATGTTGTTTTATAGTTACCCGCACACTGGAAACTCTTAGTGAGCTGATAGTTTGTTTGGGTTCATAAATCAGAAGGAAGATTCAGATAGGAAGTTAGATAAGGTATTTTTGCATTTCGTACCAGACTCACTGAAAGCTTTGATTTAAATCAAAATTTTCTTTAAAAAAATGATTGCCATTCGACATTCGACTAATTAGGCTGCAGTGTGCTGGTATTCTTACATGCATATCTATACATATCTGCATTGCGATTCATACTGTTTCAAAATTTGCTTTTAATGATACTATTTTCAGAATGTATTGTTCTGTTGAGTCAGGTTTCAGCTGTAAGAACTGATTATACGTTAAGAGATGTGCTTACATTTATAGTTCTGTCTGTGGGAATAGTTAGATTTATTGCTGTTCTAAGTGTCAGTTTCTCAATAAAATTGCTAACGGATCCTTCATTTCAGTGAAGATTTTATGTTAAACGTAATCTTTATCCCACCAAAAACATTAAATGTAAAAAAAGCCAATCCTCTACGCAATTCCTCCACCGTAAAAAGTTTTGAGATCGCATAGAAGCCAAGTCCTGTTCAACTTTATTTGTAATAATAAATCAATATTTTGTGACCATATCAATAGTTTCGTTCACTTTACAATAATATTGACTTGGCCATGAGCACAATAAACTACAAATATAATACAGCATATCTTGGAGAGGTGAAAGTCAATCATGAAGTTTAATATCACAGAATTAAATACTTTTAGTTTTTTCAATTGTTACTAAATGACCGACAGTCAGTATCATCCAAAATCATGAACTGCACATTTACTATGGCGCATGTTTGGTCCATGGTGATCTCAAATTCCAATCAGTCCAATCGTAAAATCATGTCCATATAGAATGTATCAATTCAATGGTATTTACACATTATTTCAGGGAGCGACTATTAACTTGTGCTCATGGCCAAGACAATATTATTGTAATGTGAACAAAACTATTGATATAGTCACAAAATATTGATTTATTATTACAAATAAAGTTGAACAGGACTTGGCTTCTATGCGATCTCAAAACTTTTTACGGTGGAGGAATTGCGTAGAGGATTGGCTTTTTTTACATTTAATGTTTTGGTGGGATCTAATTTATTTTTGTAGGTCTCCTTCTTCTCTAAGTATATAACAAATTAAATTAACTTACATGCAACTAACTAAATATATAACAAACTAAATATGTAGACCTAAACTAGCACGTAAACAACATTTTTTTTTAATAAATTAAACAATTTCGAAATTGTCTAATTTTTTAATCGAATATCTTTTAGAATAACAGAGATTTATTTCAGAGGTAGATGGCGCTATCACATGAAATTATTTGTTTTTTTTTTAACTAATAACCGTAGCGCGATTTAGACCAGGACAACGCCATCTATCGAGCGAGCATGCAGTATTTATCGCACTGCATTAATATGAAAGATTTTATCATTATTCATTTTATTTTAACCTAGCTTTTTTATTCATATGTATGTATATTTAATACATAATAACAATATACCACACTACGTAACAATAAAACAAATAGTAACATTTTGTACATAAATAAATAACAAAGTTATCAATGCAGTCAAAATTCATACACAATGTTCTTGAAAAACCGCAAATATAAATTTGTTTCCTATTTTTTTATTAAGTTTTAAGGTTTTTATAATTTTCCCTTTATATGTAGCCAATAACCTATCTTGGTGCCAAATTTGAAGGTTCTAAGTTTGCTAGAAGTACCTTAGACTTTTGATGATCGGTCAGTGAGTGAGTCAGTGACAAAATGGTGTAACTTTGATCGCTCATAACTCGTAAACTGTTTATTCAAATTCCTTGTAATTTTGGGACTGACCTTGTTCTAATACTTACTCTTGGTCATCGAAAACCTAAACTCCTAGCTTTGTTCACATGGAAGATACAGGGGGCTGAAATAGCCGCGAAACGCTTCGAGAAAAGATAGTACGGCCGTGCCCGCTTTGCTCGAGTCTTGGCTGGGGCACTGCCGTGCCCTCAGATAGTAGATATATATTACTTTAATCATATTCATTAAGATATTACTGCTAGGATTGACTTATTACTGCGCTTTAACATTACATGATGCTGTTATAATATTATTGGCATTTAGTATATATACTTGGAAAGTAATTACCTAAGTAAGTCTAAGATTTACTGTAAATATCGAATGAATGGTAACAAAATTATGACAGCTAGTTATGTTTTCGATTAGGCTCAAAATTCTTATATAACGCATCATGTATTTAAATGTTCTTACAAAAACATAGATAAGTAGTTACTTAAATCTTACATTAGGTCATACCGAAACATACAAAACTCTGAGTTAACATAGGTACATGGCTATTTTTCATAGGCTTTGACTTACATATACGTCGATAATCAGTTACTCAACAACATTTCAAGCAGAGAGAATGAGCTACTTCTGTCAGTCAAATTTATAACATCTATACAATGTGTCCCGGGGATAAGTGACCGCCCGAAATTTTTTGAATATTTGTACAAAATTAAGGATAATTTCCTTTATATTTGGGACGTACCGCTTTTGGTTTTTTTTTAATGATTTTTAGTAAATACTGTGACCTGCTGCAGTTTTTTTAAGATATTTCCTAAGTTTTTACATCTTTTTAAATTTTTTTTTCTTTATTGACTAGGGGACATCATACTTTATCAATTAAAATTACCAAACATAACAAAAATGTAATAAAACATTTATTAGAAAAAAAAGAAAAGAAAAATTCAAAGAAAATAACGCCTTTTTTTCAGTTTTTTCAAAATAAGTCCAATAAATGCCCCCTTAATATCACTTTCTTTTAATTTATTAATAAACTACATGATATTTCCTAAAATAGCTCACAATAATGTTTGCTGCTATTTCAAACAAATGCAAAAATACAGTCAGTTGAAATTTGAAAAAAAAGAGCAAAGCCTGTTATTAACAGGCCTGACAATAAAATTTTTTTAATGATTTTTTTCAAAAATATAAATGAAATTATCCTTAATTTTGTACAAATATTCAAAAAATTTCGGGCGGTCACTTATCCCCGGGACACATTGTATAAAAGATTATACTTAATCAATCAACGAATAACAACATGAATATACAGGGTAATGTAGTTACGTGTTTATTGCATATAAATCATGCAGCTGTTATAAGCTCAGTTGCTATTAATCAGAAATAACATGCATTGTTATATTTCTGTAGTTATTTTAAGCTTATGTAATTTAAATATAAAGATTGCTAATTAATTGGGCATTGTATACTTTTATTGAATTCATAATAACATTTCTTCCTAGATACTAATGTATGGCATTATTTACAAGACACAAATTCAGTGCAACTGAAAATTGAGAACGAATTCTTTTAAATCTATGAAAACCCAAGAAAAGGAATGGGTAGGTACCCATTCCTTTTCTTTCACTTTTTGACTAGTTTTTTTAATGGTTTAAACTGGTTTCAAATTCTCTGTTAAAACTGCTTTTTTGCAAGTTTTTAGTACCTATTTCATGTTTAGTATAATATTCTATATAAGATAATGAAGACTTCCTGATATTATGCCAATAACTTAGTGCTATAGAATATTCAAAGAACTAATACTTAGTTAAACATTCAGTATGTTAAGATTTGATGCGGATACCCAGCTAGAATGCTGCCATTTCCGCTAACACTAAGCCTTACATAATAATATCACAAAGAATTTAGTGGCAACACTATATGATAAGTAAAACTGACCCGTGGGTTGCGCAACCCAGTAAAAGTGTTACCAGCTCATCTTAGCACCGTTACAGACGAGCGGTAAAAGCGCTGCGATTTATTTGTGTTTGTCTGTACGATTGAAATTACCGTGAAAAGTACCGTGCAGTTTAAAGTTTATGTGATACCTATGCTTTGAAGTGTTATTTCTTATCTCAGTCCATTTTTAGTGGTTTCAATGGAAGGCCTGCTTTTTCGGAAAAGTTGTATTGCTGAATACAGTAAAAATCTCAATTTTTGCATAATCTTTCCTTAGATCATCAGACGAAATTCAACCAGATTAGGTACAAACTACATAATTAACATTAATTATTTATATCCCGATCATCATAATTATGCCTAAAAAGCAAGATTTTGTTGAGGTCAGCTTCCAGTCTCACCAGATGCAGCTTAATGATATATTTAAAATTCTATAACAGATTAAAACCATGAGAAGATCTAGTGATTGACCTTTTGCAAATAGGATGTTTTGACTAATTTGATTAAATTTTTCGACTTGACATTTTACGCCTAGACCGCAAAAATGTGCATAAAATAATAAAAGTTACCCAATTGTTACACGCAGTGTTGAAATGAATGCGTATTTTTGCATAAATTACTTATCATGCATTTACAGAAAAAGAGCATATTTAATTTTTTTCCATCACAGTACTTGTTTTCCAGATGAATAATACTACTTTTATGTAGAATCAGATGTATAGAATAGTATAATTATCTTAGTGTTTATTAATTGTTTTCTAGTGCAACAGATCACTTGATGAATGATCGGTAGAAAAAATTAATTTATTAGTTGTGTAAAAATAAGATATATTATAAGTTTATCTGTGTAATAGTAGTGATAAGGTAAAAAGGGGTTGGCGTATCCACGTGCATAAAACCCCCTCACTATATTTTTATGGTAAACAAAAAGTTTTGCTAAATAAAATAGCCAAGTCTTAGTAATAACAAACTGAAACTGTAGAAAATATTCCGAAGTCAATGTCACAACTTTTACGTAGAAAGCGCTACTCGATACTCGATAGTATTTTATTATTTCAATGCATATGAATGATTCTTATATACTACAATTTTACAACCTATGCATTTTGCAATGTGCCTGTACAACTTTTACTTACTATTGAAAATGAACGTAATTTCTATTGAAAGCTGACTAATACACCGGATTTAGCAACTAATTAGTCTAACGCAGGTATTTACATAAATACGAATGTTTCTAGTTCTTAGAAGTTAGTTTATGGAGTCCAACGACCTTGTAACATACGTAATTAGAATTTATACATATAAAATAGTGCTATTTCTTTTATTTCGTGCTAATAAAACTGGACAGTACTCGCTGGAGAAGTTACTGGCGTTACTGCAATCTCCGTTAAGACCCCGTGACTCTCAGTATGAGTGGAAAAGACAGACTTACCTGGGAGACAGGGAAGTGGACGGGAAAGAAATCTGCCGACGACGGGGCACTCGATGCCGGCCGGCCAGCGAGAGACTTCCTCCGCACTTGCTTCACTATAGTCTTTCCTCGAGTCCGGGGGATATAGGCAGTAACGGTCAGCACTTCTAGCAAGGTTTTTTCATAGTTTTTTTATCGGTTTTGATCGCGCGACGAACCGCAGGCGATACCAATATTTTGACAGACCGAAGTGAAAAAAAACAAAAGTGAAACGCGTCATGGCAGGAAAATAAAAAAGAAAGAAATGAGGAGATGACCAAGAAGTCTGAACAAAAACAAAAGAATGATCAAAACCTTAATGATCAAATAGCCTTTAAGGTTAAACTGAGCTATAAAATAATATGACTTTACATATTCCTAATAGAAGATTACCCAATTTTAAATAACTTTCCATTTTATCCTGTATATCCAAAAAATATTACATAGTTTTATAAAAAAAAAACTTTAAAGCCGGTCGCGGATCAGCTTTTCAAACGCCGCGTTTAGACCGCTGGTGCACCTCCTAACAAATAACAACAAATACTTCACACTAAGAAGGATGACGCGGCTATAAAATGTTCATCACAATAGTAAATGCTGTAATGAGGTTAAACTGTTCGTTACATAAACATCTTAGTGGTTTCTCACGTGGATCTCGTATTGAATGAAATAAACAAAAGAATGTAAAAGTAGGTAATGAGTTGACAGTAACAGAACATTAAAAATTTCTACTAAAATATGTTATTGTATGATCTGTACTTGATTTTTAAGTAGTTATTTAGATAATTGGTAAGTTCTCATTCCTTAGTAATTTGTCTATCATCTATAATATAAAAAAAACCGGCCAAGTGCGAGTCGGACTCGCGCACCGAGGGTTCCGTACAAATCCTGTATAGTCTAGGAGTCTCGGGCCAACCGTTCAGTTTAGAACAATCATAGTTATGGTAATTTCGTGAGAGTCAAAGTAGTTAATATTTTTTATTTTATAATATAACTAAAATAGTAGGCCAGTACCTTGTAAAAGTTATTTTATTAAAGTTATTTATATATTATTTATATACAACATTTTATAGTCATCTTTCAGAAATTTGATTGAAAATAACTAATTATGTCTTAAAGGTCATTGGGCATATCTGACCCGCTTTGTAAAAAGTGGCGGACATGAATCAAAGTAGTTTTAAATTGTGGAGAATGGTATGACGTTTCTTTGAATATAAATATTTTATTAAAATTCCATGGAGACGAATGTTCAGGATTGTTTGAAAAATATAAAAGACAAGCAGTTTCAGAGGATTGTACAGGTTGTACAGGTTGATTTCTCAGGATTTCCATCATCAGACCCTGACCTGATGACAATAGAAATAAACGGTGAGTATACTATTTCACTACAAAGAAATGATTTCTCAAATCCGTCAAACGTGGTCGTTTAAATTCCCCATTGAAATGAGGAAAATATTTTATGTTTACACCTGATTTTCTCTAGATTCCCATAGTTCACATTGATGCGACTAATGCCATAGTAAATCAGAGCCTTTATCATTATACTGTGCTATGTTTCGTTCGTATCCGCCGTGGGTATGGTTTCCATACTAAGGTGCCAATAACCTTTGAATGATTTAAAATTTTTCACAGTTTAGAGGCAATTATATTTAAGAAGTGTTTGATATGAATTTCACTTTTCATTCAAAACTTTAATATCTCTACGCGTTCATGTGAAAAAGGTTAGGTAGTAAGTTTATAATTATTAAAAAAATATTTTATGTCATGTAAGCAAAAATAATATTTTAATATTTTATGTAACTTCAAATTTATCATTTTCGCAATTTTTCCTTTATCTGTACTACATAACGTTGCTTCGTGCCAAATTTCAAGATTCTGAGTTCACGGGAAGTACCTTGTAGGTTTTGATTCCCTAGCGTGTGACAGAAATTCGTCTAAGGTTTCGGTAAAACTGCTGTATCTTTTGATCGCTTTAACTTAGAAGTTTGATTTTTTTATTGCTTAAAGGGACAATGGACCTAGGTATTTGGTATAAATTTCAATTTGGTACCTTTATTCGTTCGTGAGAAATAAGGTAGTAAGTTTAATTTTATTAAAATATTTTTATTATATTATATAACTAAAAAAAATTGTTTTTCGCAATTTTTCCTATATTTGCATTATATGACAATGCTTCATGCCAAATTTCAAGATTCTGAGTTTAGGGGAAGTACCCTGTAGGTTTTGATTCCTTTGCGAGTGTCGAAAATTTGTTGAAAATATCGACATAATCGGTTGTATCTTTTGATTGGCTTGGCTTAGAAGTTTGATATTTTCACAGCTAAAAGGGGCAATAGACTCGAGTATTTCATGTGAATTTCAGCTTGATACGTCCACGCGTTCTTAAGATAAAGGGTCTTGACAGACAGACAGACAGACAGACAGACAGACGGACAACAAAGTGATCCTATAAGGGTTCCGTTTTTTCCTTTCGAGGTACGGAACCCTAATGAATCGCAAAATGTGTTGGTAAGCGCATAACTCAACAACGGCAACGCCTGGACTAATTTGGCTAATTCGTTTTTTTGTTGTGTTTGTTATTGTCAGGAGAAGGTTCTTATGAAAAAAAATAGGGTAAAGTAGAGAAGTCAGTTGACAGGAGCGAAGCTACGCTAGTTAATAATAAAATCCCACCAAAAACATTAAATGTAAAAAAAGCCAATCCTCTACGCAATTCCTCCACCGTAAAAAGTTTTGAGATCGCATAGAAGCCAAGTCCTGTTCAACTTTATTTGTAATAATAAATCAATATTTTGTGACCATATCAATAGTTTCGTTCACTTTACAATAATATTGACTTGGCCATGAGCACAATAAACTACAAATTACAGCATATCTTGGAGAGGTGAAAGTCAATCATCAAATTTAATATCACAGAATTAAATACTTTTAGTTTTTTCAATTGTTACTAAATGACCAACAGTCAGTATCATCCAAAATCATGAACTGCACATTTACTATGGCGCATGTTTGGTCCATGGTGATCTCAAATTCCAATCAGTCCAATCGTAAAATCATGTCCATATAGAATGTATCAATTCAATGGTATTAACACATTATTTCAGGGAGCGACTATTAACTTGTGCTCATGGCCAAGACAATATTATTGTAATGTGAACAAAACTATTGATATAGTCACAAAATATTGATTTATTATTACAAATAAAGTTGAACAGGACTTGGCTTCTATGCGATCTCAAAACTTTTTACGGTGGAGGAATTGCGTAGAGGATTGGCTTTTTTTACATTTAATGTTTTTGGTGGGATCTAATTTATTTTTTGTAGGTCTCCTTCTTCTCTAAGTATATAACAAATTAAATTAACTTACATGCAACTAACTAAATATATAACAAACTAAATATGTAGACCTAAACTAGCATTAAACAACATTTTTTTTAAATAAATTAAACAATTTCGAAATTGTCGAATTTTTTAATCAAATATCTTTTAGAATAAAAGAGATTTATTTCAGAGGTAGATGGCGCTATCACATGAAATTATTTGTTTTTTTTTTAACTAAAACCGTAGCGCGATTTAGACCAGGACAACGCCATCTATCGAGCGAGCATGCAGTATTTATCGCACTGCATTAATATGAAAGATTTTATCATTATTCATTTTATTTTAACCTAGCTTTTTTATTCATATGTATGTATATTTAATACATAATAACAATATACCACACTACGTAACAATAAAACAAATAGTAACATTTTGTACATAAATAAATAACAAAGTTATCAATGCAGTCAAAATTCATACACAATGTTCTTGAAAAACCGCAAATATAAATTTGTTTCCTATTTTTTTATTAAGTTTTAAGGTTTTTATAATTTTCCCTTTATATGTAGCCAATAACCTATCTTGGTGCCAAATTTGAAGGTTCTAAGTTTGCTAGAAGTACCTTAGACTTTTGATGATCGGTCAGTGAGTGAGTCAGTGACAAAATGGTGTAACTTTGATCGCTCATAACTCGTAAACTATTTATTCAAATTTCTTGTAATTTTGGGACTGAGCTTGTTCTAATACTTACTCTTGGTCATCGAAAACCTAAACTCCTAGCTTTGTTCACATGGAAGATACAGGGGGCTGAAATAGCCGCGAAACGCTTCGAGAAAAGATGGTACGGCTGTGCCCGCGTTGCTCGAGTCTTGGCTGGGGCACTGCCGTGCCCTCAGATATGATACGTTCATCATGATTTTTGCAACAGGAAAAATAATTAAGTAGAAAAATCGGTCACGTTTTCACATACTTTGACGCAACAAAAATGCGTTTAAAATGTCAGTGAGATTCAAACATGATGACATTGATAAATACGTGTTTTATTTTCCATGCAAATTAATCAAATTCAATTTATCATCTCCGTTTCTTATCACGACACTAAAAGCTCAATAATATTTCATTCATTACATTACAAAACTTTTTTTGGTTCTCTTATTTGTTACTAGTTATTTTTGGGAGCGAGTGCCTGTACTGGGATAAAATTTAGCCCATATTATATGGGAAGAGTATAAAGTTCAATTTCAAATCGGTATAGTTTCCGAGCCTTTAGGGTATAAACAAACAAAAAATAATCTTTATTATATTAGTGTCTATAAATTAAAGTTGCCCGCGAAAAATAAGATAACGACTAACAATTCAATATACTTAACCAATATCCATGTCATTAAGTTAGCAGCGTTTTGTTTGACAATGTTACTAGGAATACTTCTACGTCAAACTTTTTAGTCAAAAATACAAATAAAATAGGATAAATAACTTAATTATGCAATCAAAACGTTACGCTTAATTTCCTGTTAAAACTATAACACCTATAATATCTTAGTGACCCGACCTTCTCGTCTTTTGCCAATTTTGTATGAATACGGCCATTGCATAGAAATCTAGCCGCCATTGTGATATTAATCAGACGATCAATATCTTATCCAATTTGTCGATACAATGACAGTTTCCTAGTAGTTGGGTAACAATTTTGTTACGTATTTTTTGTGTTTTGTAGGTATTAATTTGGATCTTTATTGGTCACTTTTTAGATGAAAAAAAAATGTAGTCCATTTTAGTCCTGACATATGATGTTCAAGACAAAGCTTAACAAGCAAATTATCAAAATTATAATTATGAAATGACGATAATTATATTAATGTAGAATTTTCATCGTGCCATTTAATTATGAAATATTTAAATCTCATACGATATTTGGTTTTCAAATTAAACTGAACACGTATCAATACATAAACGCACACTAATGATTCTTGTTCTTAGGAAATCAAATGCCACACGCGGAGGCTGTCGAATAAAATTGTTAAAATACTGAAACTATATAAAAATATAGCTTTGCATTATAGTAATTTCTTCATTTATCAGAAAGAAAGAGCTGGATTAAACTCTTTTATTATACTCCCGCCTCGTCTACTGCCCCTAGGTACTGGAATTAAATATGTATAGCCTGTGTTATTTGGGAAGAGTGTGGCAAATCAGTTTGGTAGTTTTACAAATAAAAACAGTTTTATCTTTATTAAATTAGTATAGAAGTATAGATTATTGACAAGTTGGTTTTATCTTTATCAAGCCTAGCCAGGTCTTTAGCTCTGCGGTTTCACTTTGGAGTAATTTTCCGAGGGAAATCTATCTCGAAGTAATAATAGCTAATTCTAATAGCTTAGGTATTACTTTCTATTCAATATTCTTATATAAGTTTAGAGGTTTCTTATGTAATATTTAATATTGTTGATTTTATTGTGGGTGATTGTTTATTTAAATTGTCGTTTACACTATTTTTTTATATTATTACACACTTTTTTGTTTTCGCTTTTTTTTCATGTCGTCGCTTGATGATTATTTAAATGAAATATGACTTGCGTCATGAATGTTTTAATAATCTTGTTAAAACTAGGTGTATTAATACATTTTAATATTGCTTAGCCCAGTTATCTATCTAAATCATAACCAAGGTAAAACAATAAAGAAAGTGATTACTTTCCGTTCCACTAATAAACTTCAATTAGCATATTATTCAAATAAACCATAACAAGGTACTAATAATACAATTATAACAGCTGTCAACAACAATAATTTGCATATGATAATGGCATAATGAAGACGTATGCGCGCACGCAGCCTCAAGGATGGAACATTCTAATATATTTATATCAGTTTAGCGATAATGCAGCAATTCACTAGATGAGCTAATGATGACAGTGCCACTGTTAATGTTATTCTGATTAGTATTATATATTGGCCAATAATGTGGAAATATGTATGACATTCGGAGATTTATAATTTTCAGCCTAATTTTAATTTTGAATGGGCCTTGCATTTTATTAGAATTGTTGCAATAAACAACATGAATATGAATAAATCGACTGCAGCTGTTTAAGTTTTAATAAAAAATGTTGATCTTATGGTCTCGTCTGTGATTATTTGACACGTTAAGTAGTGGGTCCCTGGAGTAGTCAAATGTCAGAAAATCTGACAATCAGTCTTGCCAAAGAGTTTCGGGGCATGTAAAATACTAGTACTCAGCTGTTTCAGCTCAGACTTGTAAACTTTAAAAAAAACATTTAATTTAAGTTCCACTTCCTATACTCGTTTATCATAAAACCCTCAAACAAGACCCACAGAGCAATAAACCATAAAAGGATAAAGATCACAATGATACATCGGTAATGACAGATTAGCTCGCGTATGAATGGCCGCGATACAGTTCCCTCGGCCGACTTTTACCACGTGGGACCAGTCAGCTGGCACAATACGACTTCCATTCTTTAGCTATTCTGTTGCTCGATATGGGAATATGGTTTGACCTTAAGAGCGTATACGCTCGGCGCGCGATGTCAACTTTAGGTAATTCAACGCAAAAAACCGCGCAGACTAGCGTCGCGGCTGTGTGCGTGCCTATCATACTTCACGTATAGTCACACAAACCATTTTGATCCTTTCGAGTGAAATTGGTAGAACAAAAAATATATTATTTAGTAAATAGTTAATAGCGGGAAAATAGTGTAAGTCTATGGATGTCTAAAATATAAAAGCATGAAAATAAGTCGTTAATACTTACACTCTTTTGCAAAAAAATCGGGCACCTATGAAAACCTTGGTTTTGAGGACTTTCTGTATATTACATACAATTTTCAACAGTACTAAATAGTCGACTGATGATTAATGACAATGTTAAGAGTTTCTGTATTTTAACCGATTTCAAAAAAAGAAAGGAGGAGGTTTCAATTAGATTATTTTGTGATTGTTCTCAATTTGATTGTTCTCGATTTCTCAAAGACGCCTGATTTGATTTGACGATTGATTGTTTATATGAATGGTCCAGTCCATCCAGACCGAAAAATTGTGGTCAAATAACAACAATTGCCGGAAAGCCAAATATTGGTGAAGAGCTTGGGTTTACCATTGCAAATAAAGTTTTAAGTTATCTATCCTATATGCTTCAAAAGTTATTCGAGATCAAAAGTCAAAATTTGGGTACATCCAAAATGAAAAAAAAAAAATTATAGCTCGATTGGTAACAGACATCTGCAATAAGTGATTTCTAGTCTAAGGAGTCCGCCATATTGGATTTAGACTCGCGACACATTTTTTTTCGAGTAATTCATAGCAAGCCCTTTCATTTGATACCCATATCGTAGGAATGCATTAAAAACATTTTTTTCTCCATCTTGGGTATACCGCCATATTGGATATAGAATCATACATTGTCATTAAAACTGAACATTCAAACAAAATTTCAACTCAATCGATAAAAAAAATATGCTTCAAAATTGAGCTTTAAATAAAATAGTAATGTATCAAGATTTGTTGGTCGCGCTTGAAATGTACTCTATTCTCGGTATCCACGGCAGAGGTTATTCACCCTACGCGATGTGACGGAGCGACACGTCCTCTCTCTGTGAAGCCTTGCGGCGGTCTGGTTTGAGTTGACTCGCGTGCAGCGTTTTATAGTAGTTTTTAAATAATTTATAAAAAAATAAAAACGAGAGATTAAATTATAATATAAAGTTTATGTTTTAAAGAAAGAGTTATATTACTATAGTAAATGTGTTAATGTTATATTAAATTAAGTAAGATAGATAGGTAAAAAAAGCATTTGAAATTCTCAATTTTTCACATTGTTAAAATATTTTTTTCTGAAAGATAGAGACCTAAATCAAAAAATGTTTTCAACTAACTATAGGCATGGGGATTTCGTCTATGAGTAAAAAAATAAATATGATTAGATTTGCCACTGTTTTCACATGAATTTAAGCTTCGAAATAGACGCTGAACGGGAATTTTACAAAACATCTGTTACGTTATAGGGGTTTTAAGTATTTAAACTACACAAATTGAAATTTATGTTCAATTAACTATATAGACAGTGAAATTACCTTGCGTTATTAAAAAATAACATAGTTATAGGTTAAGTAGTTACTGAGAAACAGTGGTTTGAAAAGTACCATTTTAGGCCAAATGGCGCGCGGTTGACGTACACGCTCTTAATTAGGAAATAATTTCAAATTCTGAGTACTCATAATTTGTTTTCAAGCTTCTTTCTACAGAAGAAAAAACAAAAGAACAGCCTTATGAGTTTGGACCTATTTGCATATTAACTCGCATATTTTTTAATGATATTGGAAGTCACGCTTAAAAATTAGTATCTACATTTGTTAGTTCAAATGAAAAACAGATACCTACAGCTCATTGAAGCTGAAATTACGCGACCTACTTATACTCACACACATTTGTGTGGGGAAATGACTAATTTCAACTTAGACCACCTCTACTGGAAATTTTGTTGCATGATCCGTTATTTATTCTGAAAAGATACTATGTAGTTTTTCTATGTTCTTAATGTTATAATTGTTTTAATAGCACGATGACATGTTTAGTTCATTATGAAGATGTTTCTGATTGGCTACTAATTTTGGCTGCTAGCATCAAATTAGTTGAAAATACTTAATTTTATTTAAATACAGTGATTAAAAATCTAATATCTAGCAAAGCTGTTCCGTTAACATTTTGACTAGGTCATTTCATAACCGGTGCATTGCGTGTTAGTGTTAGTAAGTATAATGTGATGTATTATGTCGTGATTTACTCAAACGCTCTTATTATTTACGTAATTCTTTTACCGTGGTAACTGTACGACCTGATAATTCATTATAAACTAAGGTTGCTCTAGGATTTAAAAGGAAATAGATCATCCAATATGAAAGTAACTCTGCCTGTCTGATTAACACTCTTTCAAGTCAAAAATAAACTGAACCGATTTACTTGATACAAAGACCACGAAGTTTTAAATTTTTCAAAAAATAAAGTTTTAGTTTTAGTGGGCCTTTAAGAAAATCAATCCCAAAGTATAATACCTCGTTTGACATCCAGTCTAAGATCAGTTACAATGCTAAACATAATAAAAGGGTCCTTCAGCCTATCCATCATGTAATAATTCCCCATAATTTCCCTACTACACGGAATGACTAGATGCTAGATAAGCTAGTTTAAGCTGATCTGATTCGTTTACCGTTGCCGTAATCTTCCTTGCGACTGGTTCAGACCGTTGGAGACTGGTCTGCAAGTCGGTCAGGAATAACACCGCTTATTATTATAAATTATTTGTGAATGTCTCTATTCAGGTTTTTAGAATATGCATTGATAAAACCAGATATTATATTCATAGCGTAACATGCGGATAATGCCTTAAACGGTATAATTTCTCCGTAACTAAGTAACTCCCTAAGCTATCTACCGTGGTTTCGTCCGCGTCCTGAGAAAACTCTTTTTAGTGTGCTGATAAAATGTAGAATAGTCTAGTTTTCCAACAGTGCAACAATTTTTCAAAAGAGTAGTTCAAGAAAGGCTTGATGGTAATATTGATTAAGATTATGGAAGGAAATGGCCTCAATAAATCATTATTGTAGATTAATAAAACGCAATATAAAAATTCCTTTAATTAATTTGAAACGCTAATCTTAAAGATGAGATTTGCTGAATTTATCAATTCTTGATTAGTTCCTAGTTAAATGCATTATAATATAGATGAGCTTATAAGTTTTACATATTTCTTGAATGAGAATAAATTCCCAAGGATAACTAGAATAACTATAATTCATTTAATCTGAAAATGATTTGAAGAAAAGAAAACCATTTTATTAATGAATATCTATCTGATGAGCTCTTGATTGCTCTCAATTCATCCATCAAGATTTTTATTGGGTCTGCAAATAAGTCTGCCACTAATAAATTATATATTTATGACCTATTTATATATGTCAAGGTCAATAAAATTAAACATTTTTAGTAATTAAACATATTGCACAAGGATTTCCTTATTTTGACGAATAATTCAGTGGATTAACCTTTAATTGACCTTTCAGGCTGAATTTTAGATTCATTAACTGAAATATGAACGACGCAACCTATGCAAATTACTAACTATGTATTACATCGTTAAAATTACTCATCTCATTTAATACAGAACAATTTCCGTCTATGTATTTACACAATCATACTTAAATAACTGAACTGAGTAAGATGAAATTTGTACAGAGATAGGCGGCACTCAAGAGATGGATATAGGCTACTTTTCGTCGGGGAAGCAGGACTAGTTCTCCTCAGACTCAGTTGAAACTACAGAAATTGGATAGTTGCAAAGCTACATATGTACCTATTCTTCTAATGCAGGCCAAGTTAATCATAAAATTACTTGCCTAATAATTAATGCTAGAACAAGATCAATTTGTTTGATAAGATCAGTTATAATACATTGAACCAAAACAGGTTATCTAGATAATGTCGCAGATACTAAAGACTATCCTACGTGACTATCACCCTGAAGGTATTAATAATTAGTTCTTATCTATTCATAGGCTTTTGGATTGGATAATTTCTAATAGGGTATTTCCTTAAATGGTAAAAGTTATATAAGTGCATATGCCCGTTTTCACCAACAATCTCTTGACGTTTCCCTAACTGTCACTTAGAATAGTTTCTTTTTAGTAGGGCTTTCCCAATAATAAAGGTAAGTAATAAGGGACACTTAAACTTTGGTGAAAACGAAATTCGTATTAAGTGTTCCCTGAATGCTCTTAGGGATCCCTAAATTTAGGTACCTATTTGTTGGTGGAAATGGGCACTATATTATTAATACAAGTAGGTACCCTCGTTTTGAGGGAAATACTTTCGACCTCATCAAAAACTAGCCACGTCTTTCTCGGGTTCCTGTTCCATTAGTATTGTAATACACGCTGTTAAACATACATTTTATTTTTATTAATTACTAAATTTCAGTCATAATGACTTTATTTAAAAACTTGCATATCAAAAACTATCTACGTAATTAACAACGACATTCAAGCTAATAATATACGTGTTTAATTACTGCTATCTACATCTTTAGGAATTTACAACTGGCCTGGCCATATTCGTTGTAGATGACTTCTCACGATCAAAAAGCTTTTAAACAAACATGAATATCGATTGCATCACTAATTATAGCAAATAACATTTTAACACAATGGCTGGCACGGTTTAAATAAGATTTGTATCTTACATCCGCTATTGTCAGCTTCCGGACCAACGTGAGAAGTTCCCCTAACAACACAAATTAATGTTATTTTCTCAGTTATTATGTCATTATAACACTTTTCTATGTAGTTGTTATTTGCACGATTACTTACTTTGACACGAGGAAATGTAACATTAGCAGACATTACTGTTTTTATTATGTTATTAAGCAGAAAATTTAGTGTTACATTATGTTAATTTTGAGTTTTAGAGCAAATGTTTTGCGTCTAGACTTAAATGACAATTTGCGAAATTGTGTGGTTTGAAGATTAGTGAATGCCATCTAGTGGTGATATTGTGAAACTGTAAGCTTGAAGTGTACGATGTTCTAAATTTCAAAACGAGGGTAGAACGAATGTTCATTAATTTAAAAGTGACATCACAGATGTCGCTTGTACCAGTTTAATTAAATTATTAATTTGTGCCAAATATTATGGATTTTAAATTATAATACGGTACTAAAATATTAATTTACATAATAGATTGTATCACTTCAATAAAATAACAAAATTAAGTAAAGGTTGAAAATATAAATCAAGAAGATACATTTGATGCAATTTTGGATTAATATTAAATTAAATAATTTGGCGTGTATACAATTAGCATTTCCCAGTTTCACAATTTTACTGTGAAACTGGGAAATGCAAACTCCCACTAATAATGGCCAATTTCATGGTTACTGATAAAGTCTCCGATAGCCTATCAGGAACTTATATGACAAATAAACTGTAACTTTTGGTTTCACAGGTCTCGGTAGAAATTATAAACAACCTTTATCTGGCGCATAGCACCAACTATCAGATAACTAGCCGACTCTTTATCAGTGACAACCAACCTCAACTCACATTCTCTATCTTTCAGAAAGAACCTGAGCCTCCAGCCAGTAGACCGAGAAGAAGATGCTCATTTGTTCACCTACCGGGACGTGAATCGCACCCACGTGTCAGTGGTGTTAGCTCAGAGTGTGGATGACCTGGTCGACAGTGACTCGCCTCAGAACGTCGTCAAGTTTCGACTGGGCTGTGACTTCGATGCTGGGGATGATTTGGTGAGTTTACCATCTTTTGTTTTAGTTATACATAGCTGTTTAAAAAGTATCATTATGTGCTTTAAACTATCCGCGTACCAAACATTTGAATCAGTTCAGTAGTTTCGGCGTGAAAGCCCGAAAGACAGACAGAGTAACATTCGCAATCATAATATTAGATATTCCGCCTGTTGATTGTTAATCCACTGTAGGGTGAAGAATTCCTAACTTGTGCTACATCGTTTGGATGTCAGCTTGACACTTTTCTGCCTACATCGAAAAGAAATTAATTGCTAAAAGCAGTATTGTGTAGACCGAATAAGATCTTTTCAAGGTTATTTTATGTTCTATTTAATAAGTGGTAGGTGTAATTATTTCAATATTGTTGTCTAAACATAAAACGTTCATATTTCCTACAATATTATAAGTAGGTCAACAGAGCCACATGTGCGGGTCTTTGACGAAATTTAATATCTGCGTCGTACGTCACTCCGTCTAGATGTCACCGCGGTGATTTGCAAGAATATATCGCGACAGCTGAGATTATCATTAAAAACCTGTAAGCATTCAAAAATCATCAAATAAGTGGTCATGAATTAAAAATGAATAATTAAGACGTCTTCAATATCTGCTTTAAATATTATTATCTCAATATTTACGTGACCTAAAATTCAATGAGCATAGCCCATTTGAATAATATTCAGGAATAAACAATCTAAAATCACAAGAACGATTATAACTCAGTATCACAGTCCAAAAATAATAACATTTCGTGACACAACAAGGTCGCAATTACGAAGTTGAAGAAGTAACTTCTTTGCAGTTTCTAAAAGTCAGTTTTAATGAGATGTTAAAAGCGAAATTAATGGAGACTTACCCCTGCCTTGAATTTAAATCCAACCTTGCAAGGATTTTCAAAAGATTTGCAACAGGCTTGCAATGTTACCAAACAACTGGGACAGAGGAAATCCACCTCTATTCTGTTAGAAGTAAGGTATTTTTGGGAAGCATATTAAAAATGCCTCTGAAACAATGCGGCTGAAAGTTGTCAGGGTTGAGGCAGTCACCTCAGATAGGCATTCGTCCTTCACCCAGTTGCCGTGGAGCGGATCATTCCCCATACTGAGGGAATCCCTCCCTCGGGAACCATCCCTCCTTAATTTACCCATGGAGATAAAATAACATTTTTAATCTTATTCCTCCATTTTAGGAATCCATCGGGAGGGTTTAACTTGTTTATTTAACTGTTTGGAGTTGTTCTGCGGTTATTTTTGATGTTTGTTCTACTTTGCTCTTGTTACATTAACTGTGTACACTTTAGGAATGATTATACTATGTTGTCTAAATATTTACTTGAGTTAGAGTATGTATTTTAATAGGTAAAATATACATGAGTGTTATTTTAACACACAATGCCTCGTTTGGAATGTCAATTACAAAGATCGAATATGGCTAACAAAGAGCAAGTACCTGAAAAGCTTAGCATGTCTTTCAAAACTTCATTTCTTTACGTTCCTTTCAAGGCACAGCATTCATCATAATAATATTTCGTAAAATTCTTTTCAAATTGAAGGAAACATCCAAATCTTACCTCGAACATTTCCCGTCGTCGGTTCGTTGACACTTCAAGATGTATTTTCACGTTTTACGACATCAGACTGTAAAAGCAAACGTAAAAATGTTCGAAGGGTTTTTGTGTCAAATGCGAACCATTTGTATCGGGATATTTCAGACATTCTAGAATATTTTTTCTGCTGTTATACGGTGGAATATTTTATGCCATGAGTTTTATTAGTGGAATGAACACGTGGTTTGAGCTGTGATTTTTTGACTGTTTTTTGAAAATAGACTGCCATGGTGTAGTAAGGGTTTCCATATTAATTATTAGGAGTGGGTGTGATGATAGCATAATGATCTCATGTAAAATGAACCTTTGATCTGATGACTTTCACGTGATTTAAAAATGTTGTTGCAATTAATCCAAAAGATCTACTTGTAGCAGCTAGAACGCAAAAATAACAGTATTTTTTTAAATAGACTAAGATTAAAGACAAAGCCTAAAACAACTAGAAACACTCATGTTTCCACATGACTCGGCCGAGGTAAACGACATCGCCCCACTGAATGACAAATGTTCGCTCGAGCACGTTCACAGCTCTCAGCATCTTCTAAATTATATTGACTTACATATTACAGTAGACTTAAGTAAAACGTATAATATGACTGTTTTCAAAACGAATTACGATTCGGTTGAAAATAAAGATCACCCTTTTCTTTTACATTTTCGAATAGTGTGCATCATAAGCTGGGTACTCACTTAGAAGTGTAGCACGTAACGTATCAGATACGGTTTCAACCTGCAAGTGGATACGGCTCGTCCACGGTCCTCACGAGCACACTGCGAGCTGCTTTTGTGTTCGCAGTGAAACCGTCACTCGGCTGGTCACTGCGAGCTTACAGCGCTCCACGCGCGAGCGGCTCGCGGGCTCGCGGGCTCGTGCCTACGTACTCACTTGATACCGTATCTGATACGTTTCGTGCTACACTGCTAAGTACTCACTTAGATGGGTACTCACCCAGCTGTATAGGTGCTGATTGCGATTGACCTTTCAAGTACGGGCTATATCATACTTTTGTTGGTCGTTCACAACTTTAATAGAATTTTATTAAAATTCAACCATTCAGATGTATCCAAGTCGTTACTCAAGACAAGACTCAGACTAAAACCCACCTCAGTACTTTCTGTTGCCATTAGTGTACTAGGTCTTTGGTACTTTCATACAGACCTACTGAATCCTAATATCATAGTCCTACTATTATTATAACTTTGAAAGTTTGTGAGAATGTATGGATGTATTTTTCTTATTCTTTCACGCAAAAACGGCTAGACCGATTTGGTTGAAATTTGGTATGTAGATACCCTGGATAAACACATAGGCTACTTTATATCACCACACGTGTAACTGATGTAAAATAGAATTGCATATGCATTAAGTTATACCTACATCCTCATTAACCATATTAACAGTAAATATTCTTTATAATGTTCCAGATATCAGCGTACCTATCAGTGACGGTGTACATAGAAGACGTGAACGACAACGTACCCAAGTTCCTCGACACGCCGTACCATGTAGCTGTGGACGAGTTGACGCCAACAGGTGGGTCAGAGGCTAGTTGGAGTGCATTGAGTATCCGAGTAAGAAAGAAAATTAAAAAGATCAACACTAGACATACATTCACATATGTAGAAATACAAAAATAACAAAATTCTGCGCCAAATAGAGTTTAGTATGTAGTTCAACATTATGTCAGATACCTAGTGCCTGACGCTGGTTTTCATCTGAACCTATGAGGAGTTGCGGGTGTCAATCGGTATAAAATGATAAATGCTCTAGTGATAAAAGTAATAAAACGACGAAACTACTAAATCAAATTAAAAAATATAATAATAATAAGGATAAAGTAGCATGTTTGTGTTGGAATGTTTGGAGAGATATGTAAGTAGTTTGAATTTAGAACGTCCAGCCGGGGACGCGTCGCTTAGCTGTCTGACTACTAAGAGGCAATTAAAATATCACAGGCTAAGAGATAATTAATAATGAATTGCTACGTACTCACTGGATGCTGGAAACCAAGGGATCACCTCACTATATCACTGGTCACCACTGATCACATTCACAGTCGTATTTCACGACATATTTTACGTTTTTACATCGCGCGCGCAATTTTTGATGGCGGCCGGCCATTGTTTTCATTCGAACTGATGTTGTCGCGTGAGGCCGGCAGGGGGCGCTAATCGATATGTTTTTTTTTTTTTTAATTTTTAATGGCATGGCGTTCTAGCCTTTGTGCCAAGAGGCCTCTAATCGATATGAGTGATGACTTATAAGGAGGTTGGGAATTAGGAATATAATGCCAATGTACCTATTTTGTACATAAAGTATAAATAAATAAATAAATAAATAATCTATGCCTGTTCGGATTTCAAAAAAGGCCGTGTGTCACTATTTTTTTTTTTTGGAATGAAGTATGTCTATTAAACCAATAATTAAAATAGATGAATAGATGGTTAAATAAAAAAATGTGGAAGATGTTTCTTTCGATGTATGAGGTCATTTGTGAAGAGTTCAGAAGTTTAAAGACCTTTTATTTTTGTTAATACCTACTTATCAATTAATTCAAATCTTGATTAAAACAATATTAATTGGATGCTGTTGTTTTGCACTGTTAACAAATGGTCATTGAATATAGCTATTAATCAAAGGTTACCCAAACACATACCTACCTTAAAAATTCTAGCAAGATTTTATTTGTTTTTTAAAGTAAAAAAGTTAGAAAACGCCAGTTGGCTAGAACTTGTTGGATGAAAAAAAGCTATCGGAACATTTATTAATGATGGTGTTTGATTTATGAGTAGCGAGAGCCACTGGAGACCAATAAGATAACAACTTGGGATTAAAATTTATAAAAGTCTTTGTAAAAACTTAAAAGATATTGCAGAGGAAGTTTATGCGTCTCGCAATATTAGTAAAGTTCAAAGACATTGACTTTACTAATATTGGATTTTAGCAAAGTGCATTAATTTCTTATTTACCTTCTTTTCTTACTTAGGTAATATGCTTTCTTAACAAATCTTTCGAAATATTTAATGATCATTGCTGTACATTAAAATAATCTAAATCCAAAGGTTGCTGAGAATATGGCTTCGATACATAACAGAATAAAATATTTTTTTTTGGAAATGATTTCACTCATCTTTACCAAATTCCATCATCCATACAATTTACTTAAACTTCACATTTCCAGGTCTCACAATATTCAAAGGGATCCACGCGTTCGACCGCGACAAACCCAACACTCCGAACTCTGATGTCCAGTACAGCATCATCTCAGGAGACGCGGAGGGGCACTTCGCTCTGGAGAGTTCTCACAAACCTGTGCTGGTGCTGAAGAAACCGCTGGACTATGATGCTGGGGATAAGGAGTTCTCTTTGGTTGTTACTGCTTCGGTAAGTGGTTTGGGATTGTTATGTTTTATTGACTTGCCTTGCTGTTCAAGGCTTTTTAGGAGTAACTGCTCAAAAGGAATGATAAATGATCGAAAGGGAAAAGTATCGATGGATTAATTCAATTTTCCTGCTATACAAACTATTGCTAAGTTAATATCTTTTTATCTTCCTCATTCTGCTGCAACTGACTGCTGTGCAGTATTTCACCATTGCTTTGATTAATTTTGAACTCAAATATTTTGTGTATAATTTTCAGGACCGTGGCTCTCCACCTCGCAGTTCCAATGCGACAGTGCACATAGTGGTGCAGGACAACGATGACCTGCCTCCCAAGTTCACCGCGGACTTATACAAAACACAAATACCTGAGTTCTATCCATTGCTTGTAAGTAACATTTATGTACATGTGTGTCAAAAACATAAGCATCAGCGTTTTATTCCATTTCTTACACCATACCTGGCTTTTAGACAAAAGTTTGCTTAAGATTGCAACATTTACTCCATCGAAATTATGATTTATAGTGGTCACAGAGACCATCAACCAATAAAACTAAAGTTAAGTTATTATCGAAAGAACTTTGACTCTCGACACCTGAACTTTAGTCCGCTGTTTATTGTTCTACCGCAGAACTTTCTAAATCTTCTGAGAAATTGCACAATAATACTTTAAACTTCGAAATACAACTTTGATGTACAGTCTGTTTGTTTACCTGTAGGCAAAATTTATGAAGCCAATGATCTGAACCTGGATTTAAACGATAAGGGTTGACCTTAATTACCGCTCCTGAATTTGATTGACGCATTTTGTCACGAATTGCGGTCAACATTGGGAGAATAAAATGCCGAATACATACTATAAAATTATAAAATGTGGATTATATTGCCAAATTGATCTCGTAAAACTTATTTTGATTCCAGGGCAAGAAAATCCACAAGGAACTGGTATTCTCGGAACCAATCAAGGCCTTCGACCAAGATCTTGGAGTAAACGCAGCTCTAAGGTATGAGCTCGTGGCAGGCAATGAGAGGAAACTGTTCTCTTTGGAATCTCGAAATGGCACTTTATTCCTTGAGAAAGAAATCGATCTGGACGCCGAAGCTAATTTGCCAGGTAAATAATAATTGACCTGATGGTAATCTCCAAGTGAATTAGCAAGTTAAATTAAAGTTGAGTGAATGGAAATAGCTGGTTGAAATATTTTAATTGAACACTGCATACCACGTGATGTCACATTGTCATAAGCCATTTAGGTTTTTGCCTAACTAGCACGAATCCAAACTTGAACTGAAACTTAATAAAAATAACTGGTAGACAAAGCCTTTTAGGCCTTAGAATAGACACTGTCTTAAAACTAGATGATAACCTCTATTTTATAATTTTCAGGAAACACGTTTGTTCTACAAGTCCAGGCTTCACAGTTAGACAATCCACTGAAAACTGCTCAAGCGAGGGTTGAGTTGGAAGTGCTGGACGTGAATGACAATCTGCCGGAGTTCGAGGTGGATTTCTACAACATCAGCATTGTGGAGAATTTACCTAATGGTAAGCATACAGACAATTTTAATTAAAACATCTTAATAGCACGAAATCATGAAACAGTTAGGGGGTGGCCTCTGACGAACAGTGGGCCTGCTCAGGCTAAATAAATACTATATGTTAATTTTCATAAATATTCGTTTACCCGAAGAAAAACTATTTTAACTATTTTTATCTGCTAGGGTTCAGCGTTCTTCAAGTGATGGCAACAGATAAAGATCAAGGAGACAATGGGGAGTTCACTTACCAACTGAAGGACCCTGAAGGAGCTTTCACTATTGACCCAAGAACTGGATGGCTGACTGTTAGAAATCAGGTAAAGCCAGTATCCTAATAAAATGATTAATTCTACAAGTTCATATACCTAAGTGATTCTAGGAACCGCTTGTAAACGTGTTATTACTTAGAGGTGAAGGCTTAACCTTTAAGTATGTTTGATCTAATTTTTCATCAATATTTGCCCAATAAATATTACTAACCTTTTACAGTTTATACTTTTTTATGTTTGGCAAATATTTCATACCAATATTGGAAATTGATTTGTAATAATCTGAACATTATAGCATTTACTACTTGGTACTTATTGAATTGATTTTTATTAATTATTTTAAATTACTTTCCAGACTGTTCTTGATAGAGAAGAACATTCTTCTCTCAGGATGAAAGTATACGCAAAAGAAAAGAATCCGAGCGTCGTTGGCACCTTTCTGGACAAAAATCGTATTTCAAAATGGCGAAGGACGCCCACTACTCAAAGAACACCACTAAAGGATAGGACCACATACATATTCCCAGATAAATTAGGAACTAAGAATGAAAACATGGAATATGTTGACGAACAACTCATGTCATATGTTAACGTTGAAGTCACACTACTAGATGCTAATGATAACAACCCAGTTTTTGTACCAAGTAATCTATACGAATTTACAATTAAATCCAATGCCAAAATTGGTACATCTATAGGAAAAGTAAAGGCTGTCGATCCAGATTTAGGAAGAAACGGAATGGTATTGTATGATTTGCAAAGAACAAGTAACTTGACTATTACATCGCCTTTCCAAATTGATGCTAAGACTGGAGCTGTGAGTGTCGCTGAAACTCCGATAGTTGAAGGCAGACATGCGTTGTTTATTGAAGCTTCTGATCAACCAGCTAATCCTAGTGAGCGAAGATATTCTTTAGCTGTTGTTACTATCGATGTCACAAGTGCTACTAAAGGTACATACTTTTGTAACAAGCTCCGATATATTGTAGTAGTTTTTCTTCTATTTCGCAATAATGACATTTTAATTTGGACTTTTTTAGGTTCCAAGTCTGATAAGCCTGATTTCATAGGCGCACCATACGAGTTTTGGGTTGGAGCAAATGTCGGTATTGGAACAAGCGTTGGCCAAATACGTATTAATGATGCTATGGACAAGAGCGACGTATCTTATGATTTACTTCATAGTTATGAAGAAGGAGGTAAATATAACGGTCACGATTTAAAAAGTTAATTTTCTATTCGATCATTCTTTACTTTTAGTTTCTATTTGGTTGTTGCAGTACCTTTTGCTGTCGAAGAAAGGTCGGGAGTAATAACAGTAGTAGATGAACTAACTAAATATAATAGGCCAATGTATGACTTTGAAGCGGTGGCAATACAAGAAAGTGTAAATTTAAGTATAACTACGAACGCAACAGTTCATGTGGTCGATGTGAATGATGAAAGAGGAGTATTGCTGAGGTAATATATATATTTTAAATCCAAAATCATATACATATATAATTTTCAGCTTATTGAAATTGGTTTAAAATTGATGTAATTTCAGGGGTGCACATTCACCGCTGGTATTCTATGTAAAAGAAAACGTAGCTGGTGCAACTATAGGTCAAATATTTCCCGTCAATGTAACCTCGTTGCAACACAACAACACTGGTAACATAAGATTCATAATCGCTAATCAGCAAGATGTTACTGAAGATATTGCGATAGGTGAGTAGTAAGATACTAAACATCTGATACGAGCTGTTAAATAAATAAGAATAAATTAAAATTTAATGCACATTTTTTTGCTTCAGGACAAGACGGTACAATTTTCGCTCAGAAACCTTTAGACAGAGAAAAAAGAGAAACCTACCGAATGACTGTGATTGCTGAATTCTCTAAAGGTATGATATCTGGAGCAGGCATATACCAAGTTACAATAAACGTTGAAGATGAGAATGATAACCCACCGATATTTGAACTCCCAATGTATGAAGGTTTTATAGCTGAAAACTCTCCAAAAGATACTGAAGTTAAAATGACAAACAAGATAATAGCTAAGGACGCTGATATGGGACCAAATGCAGTGTTTATGTACACTCTTTTTGGGGAGGGACGAGACATGTTCCACGTACATGAAAACACAGGAGAAGTAACTTTTGTAGGCAATAGATTAGACAGAGAAGAAAAAAGCACTTATATGCTAAAGATTGTTGCAAGAGACAGAGGTGGACTAAGCTCTGAAACTAAAATAACTATTAATGTATTGGATGAAAATGATAATGTTCCTAAATTCAATCAAATAATTATACCATTGGGTGAAAACATTGAATTCCTTGAATCAGACGAAACGTCATCTGTAATAGTTTATCGGGAACGAAAAAACAATGCTACAACCGGAATATCAAATTCTGAAGCTAAGCCTAAAAGTAAGTTCGCTTTAAAATCGGAGTCAACGGGCCCATTGTTCATGGTTCCTGAAAATGTTGCAATTGGGTCAACGATATTAAAACTTAATGCAATAGACATGGACAGTGGTGCCAATGGCCAAGTAAGATACGAGTTCGTTTCTGAAGTTTTTATCCCACCACACAGCATGCCATCTAAAGCAATACAGATGAAAAGATATTTTGTCATAAATGAACGACACGGCCATATCATTGTTGCGAGGACGTTGCCACCTGAAGCTGAATTCAGATTAAATATAACAGCATTAGACGGCGGAGATTTAAGCGATCATGTCTCAATTCGATTTTTTATTAAAGATATCAATGACCATTTCCCGATGTTCAAAAAAGCATGGTACAGTTTCAATGTGGAGGAAGCCCAATATACTAGAAAAGTGCTGGGTAAAGTGGATGCTACTGATGCTGATTTTGGACAAAACGCCAACTTGACCTACCTCATAGATCCTAAACCTAAGAACTTGCCATTTGAAATATCTCCATTGACAGGCGTATTCAGTGTTAATGGAGAACTAGATAGGGAAAAGGAAGACAAATACATAATCACAGTAGTTGCACAAGATAATGGTTATGATAAGAAACTTTCATCTTCAGTAAGTGTTGAGGTACAAGTTTTAGACGTAAACGATAACGCACCTAAATTCTTTGCATATGATGAGCTATTGCAGTGGAAACATCCCGAAGCTGATGAGATTTCAAATCATAACTTTGAATCAGTCATGATGATGCCTGTATATAAAGCTACGCTTAAAGAAAATGCTCCAATTGGTACTATCGTCACTAAGGTTTACGCAAATGATTCTGATTTTATTGGAAATGGAAATGGCCTCATTCTATACAGTCTGCCACAAAAGAAGAATCAGCTAAACCTTTTTGCTATTGACTCAAAAGAGGGTATTATAACGACCACAGGAAGACTTGACTATGAAACTCAGACTGTTCATAATGTGACCATTGTGGCGTCTGATTTAGGATCACCAAGTTTAAGTTCTACAGCTATACTGATGCTAACGGTAACTGATGTTCCTGATGAAGTAGAAATTTCAGATAAGCCAGTATTCATATCACGATATTATGAATTAGAGATTGAAGAAAATGTTCATACACCTGTTGAATTGGTCACATTGAACCTGACTGAACATTATGAGAATTTCAAAATGAAATATTTTATACTGAATGAAGAAGATGTAGATATTAAGAAAACCTTTGCTATTGATCCAAGAAACGGTACTTTATATCTAGTGAAAAGTCCAGATAGAGAAGTGAAAGATGTTTACGAGATTGTTGTGAGGGCTGAAAGACAGAAGATAAGCAGGGAGTTACCGCACATGATTTATCCTGTAGCTGATGATGTGATGGAAGGACTTACCAAATACGACGTCAAGATCATTGTTAGGATAAAAGATGTCAATGACAATGCTCCTAAGTTTACCAACGGCGGGCGACCTTTAGTTACAGCTATTCCTACTACAGCACCTTTTGGTTACCAAGTCATACAGTTGCAGGTGAGTAAAACTCTGTTCCTTCTTTAACAATCACACTTGGTTATAGACATATTAACTGCCCTGTTCCATGAGTCACATTTGATACACACCTATTGTTTCAATTATTGTGTCTATCGTGGACAGTGAAGTGGATCCCACCCAAAACAAAAATGTGAAAGACTGCCAAGTTCGATAATATGGGAATGCTTCGCCTATAAAAGAAGTGAGATCTGAATAAGTACCAAGTTCAATACACATACCTCAGTTAACAATAGTTACTTTTTAATGATGTTACTGGCAAGTTTTCATACACCTTGTTATAAACCTACTAAACGCAATGAATCAAGTATTTAATTTGTATTAAAACTTGCCAAGTAACATCATTAAAAAGTAACTATTTTTAACTGAGGTATGTGTATTGAACTTGGTACTTATTCAGATCTCACTTCTTTTATAGGCGAAGCATTCCCATATTATCGAACTTGGCAGTCTTTCACATTTTTGTTTTGGGTGGGATTTCATTTATTTTTGTAAGGTTGTTTATTTTATTTTTTTCTTATGATGAAGTTAGTTAAAGAAATGACTCATTTATACTATCTTTTAGATTTTTTAATATGCACTTTGTTTCTTACAAAGAAATGAACTAGATTAACTAAATGGACTAGATTTACCAACTGACTGACATGACATGTTATCATATATTACGTTCGTGGATCAAAGTTACACATTCGTTATTTTCGAAAGGGATTCACACTTGGCCGTTTTCAGATTTTTACTTTACTTTGACTAAATACAAACCTTTGTACCATTCGAAGATATATTATA
This sequence comes from Helicoverpa armigera, assembly GCF_030705265.1. Lineage (NCBI taxonomy): Eukaryota > Metazoa > Arthropoda > Insecta > Lepidoptera > Noctuidae > Helicoverpa > Helicoverpa armigera. Next base: position 11,885,054 of record NC_087133.1, on the reverse strand, counting down.
TCAATATATGTAGATAAATTAAGTTCGTTTTAGTTCCTTAGGGGTATAAATTTACACCGGGTATAAAACACCTTCATTATTTTGAAACCGACTCACACTTGGCCATTTTCAGATTTTTCCCTTTACCTTGACATAAAGACCTACCTCCATGCCAAATTTCAAGTCAATACGACCATTGGAAGTGGTCTAGGTTTTTGATGAGTGAGTCAGTCAGTCAGTCAGTGAGTGTATAGTAAAAAAAAAATAGCGATTTTCTGACGTCAATATCTCAAGACCTACAATAGGTATATTAATGAAATTTTGTATTTTAGATAAGTGAGGGGGTCTCAATAGATACTAGAAAGGACAATGGGCACTTTGTATGGGATTTGGTACCCGCTCCAACAGTAACGTATGATATATCATTAGAAAGGTATTTACGTGAAGAATAATAAAAACTATGGGGCTTGCCTCAATTAGCTGTCCGATCCGAGTAACGATAAAAATTCAATCGACATAGCGACAAGTATGTCATCCATATATGCAAATTCATTAAGAGGCATATGTCGTCAGTGTAATAATTTTAAACTCAGTTAATAGACATCTTACATTCTTTGAGATACACTCTATTATAATCTTAAGGTTGTAATAGTCTATGGAGTCATACTTCGGAAACACAATCGTCATCTGATTTGACAAAAGTTCAAAACATTTCTATTCATCTTTTTTAAAGAAGAAATTCATTATTATCTCAGCACCTTTTGAGGAGCAAGATTGAGTCGTAGTATGTACTATGTAAACATCGTCTCCTGACTTTTCAACTTTAATTGATTGTAGATACTGAAAGACTTTCATCAAATACATAAGCTAGTTCTGCGTGAACTGCAAAGGTTTGCTCAGTCTTTATTTAAAGTAGTAGGCAGGCAAACATTCTAAGAAGGCCAAATTCCTGTTTTTTTGTTACTTTACCAGTTTTTATTCAATACAGTTGGATTTAAGAACTACCTCTACGTTGATGATTTTTGAACATTACACAGTCTATTAGTCGATGTCACGCGAAATGGACAAGGATTTGGGACTAGTCGTCATAGTAAACATTTTTGGCCTTGCCAAGACCTACGCAATGGTACTAGAATCAACACTGTTGGACAGGGTACCAAAACGCCCATCGTCCTTTGATATGCGTAAATAAAATAGATTTTGAGTTACAGGGGGGTCGAATTTGGCCCGAAATGGTTCGTGTAATATAACCCACGGCCGGTGTGTCGCTTTTTTTGCTCGAACTTGGCGGACACACTGCCGTGTGTCTAGATAAGTTGTACTCAATAGAAATGAGTTGTATGTTCTTTAATCATGTTTACTGAAATTGGATGACATAACATAACATAATTCCTTAATTCAGGCAACAGATGCAGACATCGGTGCCAACGCAGACATCCGCTATCAGATCATCAACGAGCAAGCTCCACGCTTCGCCATCGACCCAGTGTCAGGCCGTGTGAGAGTGGTGTCTACTCTAGCTAGAGATGCGGGGAGAGTATTCGGGTTTGATGTCAAGGCTACTGATAAGCGAGGAGCTGATGATGGGAAGTCCGCTATTGCTAATGTTTTTGTGAGTATTGTTGTATGACTTAAAATTTTTATGGCTTCGTGTCAGCTTCGTCTGTGTGCTGGTTTGGACAAAAGACGAAATGAAAAATCGAGTAAATTATACAAATGTGGTTTCATAAGTGTCCTTAAATAGGAAACAATGCATAGTTATTGAGAGAGAGCAAAAATACATTACGGAGAATTTTATACTGAAGAAAAAACTAATATGTTTGTTCAATTAGGTGTACGTGTTGGACGAAAACAAACAACTGGTGCTGGTAGTAGGAGCCAAGCCGATGGATGTGGAGAAGAACATAGAAAACATCACCAGATCGCTGACAGTCATGACGGGTTACGACATCAGAATCAGAAGATTGGAGGCACATAACAAGGCTTCTATGGATGGATATGCGTAAGTTATACTTCTTCTTCCTCCTACCCTGTTCCCATAGGTTCTTAAAATTACTGCATAGTTATTATAAGTTATCCATAATGATTAACATGGCGATCCAACAAGGTAATGCTGCCAGCCAGTGATTGGGGACGAATTTTTTACGCTTTTTAATCTTATTTTTTTATTATGATAGTTTTCAATTTTAATTGTAAATATTTTTAAATGTGTTTGTTATGTAAATATTTGCATTGTTTAATGCCTATTAATGACTTACTCTAACAATTGCCTGTTTACGATATTTGCAACAATGATTTTCTATTGTTTTATTCCAGCACTGACATGTACATTTACGGAGTGGATCCTCTTTCAAACGCCATCATTGACATGGAAGTGCTCCAAAAGTAAGTACCTACTACAATTTTTTTGCCTTTTCAAAATTATTCCTTTCTACAGAAATCCTTTAGATTGGTATGGACCAATCTGTCATTCATACCTTGTCTTTTTTCCTAAGTTTGTCATGGCAAGCTTTCCCACTGTAGCTCTCTTACTCAACCAATATGCCTGAAGAAGTTCACTCAGTAGTTAAAACTCAAGGACTTACACCACATTTATTTGTCTCCAGATCTTTAATGAAACGTGAAGCAACCCTCCGTCACGACTTAGCTGGTTTCCGAGTCCTAGAAGTGGGTGACACGGCGATGGTGCAGGCTCGCAGTGGCCGACTCCTGAGCACGATGGAGATCAGCGTGGTGGCGCTGGGGTGTATTGTGTTCGTTGGCGCTTGTACTACGGCTGTGTGCATTCTGTGTGTTCGGAGGAGTCGAAGGTGAGGATATATTGTTGGTTGTCTTTATACTAGGTCTAGGTAATATTTTTAAGTGTTAAGTTTTGTAAAGTAGCTCGTGGTCATAATCACTATTTATTTTCTGCATAAGATAGTGTCAGCGGAATTGGCATTTCATTATATCCAATTTCATAACAATCATATCTACACAGTCTCCACACACCTAGAGAGTTTGTGAATTAATGTATGAATTAGTCATGCTGAAAATGAAAATATTCTTAAGTATTTGATAGAGCTCGTTGCTCAATAGCTATTTAACATTTAAGTAATATTTTAATTCGTACTCATATAACGTTCAAGAACAAAATTATTACATGTAATGATCATGAACTCCTTTCAGATTATTCAAATGATTAGATCATTTCATTTATAAATCTTAATTTCGAAACTTATTTTACCAAAGACACATGGTAAGCAACATTATTTCGCTTACATTTTCAGAAAGCATCGCCACAGACGCAAGCGCGTGACGCACTACTTCATATGAACCCTCTAGTTGCATGTGTCTAGTTTATTGTTTCTTGCCTGTTTTGTTAGCAAAAATAAATAAATCTCTTGAAATCGTAGCGTTTCCTGAACTCCTGGCACTTAACGTAGAATTCTTCTCTTTAGATTAATTATTAGTTTATTTTATATCGTAGTAAGTACGTTTATTTTAACTTTTATATGCCGCTGATTTTGGTGTTTTGGGAATTGGGATGTATCTCTTCGGCTGCTGTGTCAACTAGTTTGGAATAATTACTACTACTACAACTAAGTTGAAATAGTTCAGTTCTATCCATATTTTTGTCATCATCAGCAATTACGTCAATAGCCAATTGAAATTAATTGTCAAAATTCTCAAAATTCAAGACACCATTATCAGCGGCTCCTCACTATAAACTCACAACTCACTTCAACCTTTTGCCCTAACAGACGTCACCAAAAACCATATTCCCAACAACGACTAAACGCTTTCTCAACTGAGCACCTAACCAAATTCGGAGGCCTCTTCCCGTCTGGCGGCAACCAGTGTCAGGAGCTCAACCAGTCCTACAGCGAAGCCGACTCCTACATCGACGTGATCAACCATACTGGGAAGAAGATATGTCCTCACGGGAACACCGTCGAGGAGTTCGGGAAGGCTCACCAGAAATGTGTGAAGAATCAGTTCGGAGAAGACATGTTCAATCAGAAGCATGAGAGGATGTGTATCAAGTTTAATCAGCGCCCGTTGCAAAAGAGGTATTATATTTTTGTTTTTATTTTTTTTATTAATTTATGTCCTGCTCCTTGTCTTAATAATCCTTGAGACCTTTTCCTGCAGTAAAGTTGCTCTGAGAATGTTTCCTAAAATATTTTCCTAACAAAAATAGATAGGATAGGAACTCAAACTTTATAATCTTATAATCTAGTATTAAAATCCAGACATTGTCCTGTTCGGACATACCAACACAAATAAGGTTACCATTTCTGGGAAAAACTTAGAATAGCATCATTTTGTCTGGCTTTTAACTTAGTAAACAGGCTTTCAGGCAAAAATAGATGTTGAAAATGGCGGTAGTGTCTACCTGACCTTTCGAAAAACTTCTTGGTGTAGTGTACCGGCTTAAACTTTTAAATTATGAAACAGAAATTGAATTACCCGGTTATTATAAAATATGTAGCTTGCATTAAGAATTGAGAATCTCCTTCTTTTTTTATTTGATAATAATAAATAGATCAGGTAATAACAAACACAGCAACCTTGAAATATTCCAAGTATTGATCTTAAAACTCCTTGGAACTCAATTAAATATTTATTGACGTACTTACAACGACTAAGTACTTTGTTTAGTAAAGCAACTTAAAACTTAAGTACAAGGATCTTGGCTGCAAATTAAACTTATTTACTGAATAATTAGATCCCACCTTAATAAGTAAATAGTTTATTTGATAAGATATCTAATAACTCTTCCTCTTTACATTCAATGTAAACTGACAACCCAACTTGCTCCTAGCAATTGTTAACCCTAAATCTTGAGATGCTATATTTACTTCACAGTCTTAAATAATAATATAATATCTCGACTTGGGAAATCAGGTTTTATCAAAAAAGGTACACATTAAGTTATTACTTAATAAACGGAACAAATGCTTCAAGCAAATTACGTTCGGATTCCCATACGAGATAGGGCGTTCGCCTTTTACCTTACATTATGTTATTTTCGACTTTACCTTATATCCATATTTTGCGAGATATTATTATTGAGTCAGGAAATAAGGAGCAACACGTTTCAAATAACGATTTTCTTACACACCGTTTGTGTGGGTCCATTCATGCATGGGTCCATTCATATTCATGTAATAAATTCCTAGCTAGAATAATAATCTCGAAAAATTTTATTGTCAATCTCATTATAATGAAAATGGCAAACTTCTGAAATAAGCTGAAATCAAACACAATATAGAATAAATAGCTGAAATAAAATGTCATTAATAGAGTATGCCTAGACCATATTGATACGCAATATGACATTTTATAAAGAGTCGTTACCGTTCCATTTCACTCTAACACTTTTACCTCCAAAATCTAGCACACATTAGTGTCAATTTATTTCACGTTATTTCTTGGAGGCTGGTTCTTCCAGGTATTGGGTAATTCGGCCGAGTGTCTCCAAAGATTAGATTTTTGACACGAATAGAAACCACGCGATCATCATACTCGAATGTCAGGTCAAATTATCATATACGCCTTCATCTTGCCTTAGGATCTTTCATAAAGAATACTCAAGAAATATTTGTTTTAGATTTTTATTAATTTGAGCTTGAAAAAATAAGTATTATATAAATTATTCAGCTCACGCACCGATACCCAAAGAAAACTCCTAAGCAAACATTCATTATTTCTGTTTACTCATCCTACCACTATCCAATCTCAAGGTCAACCCACACAACCTAATGCTTGTTTAGATATATCCTCGCTAAACCTGACCCCTGAATACAGGTCCAATATCCAGCTCCAACCATACTAACACTGCACGCACTAACAACCGATCCCAAAATTCTATCTATCTTTCATTTGATTACTAGAGATAGAATTTTGACATCAGCCCCAATGTAATGTAACGTCAAATTCTTATCTCTGGTAAGGAAAACAATAGATAGATGGAATATTGGGAAAGGGTTTAACACAGCAGAACAGACGTACATGTAAAACACTTTACCTGTAGGAAGGGGCAGGATACTTCGATAACGTCAGTGAATTCCAGTGGACAAGACTCGGGCATCGCGGAGGCAGCCAGGTGTCCATGTGGCCAGTCCAGTCTGCATACTTCGGAGGAAAGCAGCGGGTGCGTAAGATTTGTGAAGGGTATTTGGGCATGACTCCTTGAAGGTGAATAGGGGATCACTGGGAAATGTCGTAGATTTGTGGTGCATGTGGACAGAGGAGCCTGCAGTAGTTAGATTCATGAATTCATCATTTTGGTGATAACTCTGTTATTAGATTACAATCATTTACAAAAAGCTGCATGGGGGTGTGAGCCATAGTCAAGCCATAGATAAGCTTCAAAGTCGTGCCATAACTTCCGAACTTGTCATCAAGTAACATATATTTAACCATCACCCCATCATCTACTAACCTATTGTCCAAAGCATCTCAAACTCATGTTCAATTCCTAGGTGCAGTTACGAAGATTCGCTGAAGTCGAACCGCAACCCCGACGGGCGAGGCAAGGCGTACCACTCGGACCACGAAGCACGGTTCATGAGGCGTGCCTCCTTCACCCACCAGCCTCTTGACTCCCGACAGTTCAACTACAGACGCCAGTCCTTCTCAGAAAACATGCAAAGACATTTTCCTCCCTTCGAGAAGGTCAATCCTGGCGGTCAAATGACGAGGCAATTTTCGACCCCAAATGTGTCCAATGTAGCGCAGCCATACTTTTTGAGTGGAAAGAAAAGATTAGAAGCGAGGAGAAAAGAGGTAGTGAGTGAGCCTATGGTGGATTATGACCACAGTGAGGGAGAGGACGTTTTCGATACAACTCACAGGATGGAGAGGAGGGCCAGTGGCAAGAACCACAAGAGAGGGAAGTTCATGGAGTTGGGAGGACAAGCTGCCGTGTTTGTGGCTACTCCTGCCGCAGCTGAGATCATGAGGAGGCAGGGCAGTGAGAGGCTCATGTTCGCTAGACCGTTATAGTAGACGCCATTTTAATTTCTACTAGTTCTTGTGCTCATCAGACTGTTTTTATTTATCTAGACTTTTCAATCGGAGGTGCTCAATTTGTTTGTACTTCATGAGATTAAATTGTAATACATTTCAAAAATACTCACATTGTAAAAAAATACTCATAAATGTTTTTAGAAATTTAATTTCGAATTGAGTGATAGATCAAATTACAATTGTTAACTTATGAACTGTGCAATTTGTATTTATAAATATAAAACTAAGTGTATATTGTATGTAAATAATGTAGAGTTTAGACAAATATTGGACATTTTATATTAATTACTTGCCTTCATCAGCTTTACATTTGGTGTATCCAAAGAATTCATAGATTGATATTAAGTGCCATTTGGATAATGTCTCTACATTTGTAGAGTTCTGTAAATGTAGAGTTTGTTTATATCTGTTAAGATTAATGTGTAACCACCTAATTATGATGTTTTGTGTTGAGGAAGTGACGGATTGTAGTTTTTTGTAAATACCTTTTGAGATTAAGAAATAAATAAGTTACAAATAAACAGTGTGACTGTGTGTTCATTTTTATACCTTTTAAAGATAACATTTTCATCTGAAAATAATTTCCTGCTAAAAAATATACGTGAAAATTACATCCTAGTATCAAGCTGCGTAAAAAGCCCCAAAGACTACATTTACATAACTGTCAATCCCGAATCACCCAAACAACCAATTTCACTATAAAAATAGTTTTTCAGGCACCCATAAAAGTGCTGTTAACCCTTGAAGTAAAATGTCAAAGTGTCAACTAACGTAGTAAGCAATATGTGGATACTTATATCAAAATAATAACTATATAATAGTCCTTCTGTGTAAACGTATCCTCTTTGCAAGAACATCGGAATACGTCGCAACATAAATAAAAACTGAGAAAACAAAAGTCAAACGTATGTCTTGAATGTGTTATTGTAGTACTTCATCACTAGGGTGGATATGCATGTCGGAAAATATTATGTTTTGTTAGGAATTAACTGCTAAGATTTTACACAAAACACATGACAAATATTTGTTTACTAATAGATTTAACTAATTAATCATGATCAGGGTTTGAATCCCGACAAAAATACACTGAGCCTAACGATTTTGAGCAGTTTCTAAGTATAAGTGGAGTTAAGTATTCATGTAAAAACTAGCCTTATGAGGTAGGAATACGAAATTCACGATTATCAGAAGGAAACCTTTTTACTGGCATTATAAAATTACACTTACAATGAAGAGCAACTTGACCTTTAAAAGAATCTTTAAGCAGGATAAAAAAACTTCTCCCAAAAGATTGTAATTAACCCACTCAACCCGAAGCTGACCTCTTATCTGTAAAGTTTTACATTTAAAATAGGTGACGTAGAAAGTAATTAATCTATGTCCCAAAGTTAATCTCGGGTTAACTAGGGCCGGAAAATCCCAACGTGTGGTCGCCCCAGTCCATTCATACTTGCGCACAGATGGGTCATTGAACCTGTTCTTTTATTTGGGTTTTGGTGCTGGGGACTATAATATTATGACTTTTATGACTTTGTTGCTATTTTTTGTGACGATTTTAAGCAGGGAGTACTGATATTAATGTCAGGATTTGAAATTGAAAGGAAGTATGGAGTAACAAAATTATCATCGTTTTTATTTTTCGTTTGTCTTGATAATAAGTTTTCTTTTTCATTCCTTTTGAAATCATCTTCTTTTGAATTCATCTTCTTTTGAGTCTTTGAACATGCTTGCCAACTATTTATTTACGTTGCAACAACTGATATATCACCTCCACATATTTTCTTGGATGTTACCAAAAATTGGTGCAAACAGAAAACAACGAATTTGTTTTCCTGAATTAAACATTTCACTATTTAAATCATCGAACTAATCCATTAGCTGAATAAGGAATAAACCATGATCCTAATAACTGAGACCTTTAATAGTTATTGAGGTTAGGTTAAGTGGTAAACCCGTTAACCCTACGCGTTAACAACCATTTAATGTGGCCCTAAAACTTTATAGTTAAACCTCACTATAGGCTTTTACTACCGCAAACTAAAGCTAGGATGCTGGGCCTTTTTCCATTGTTTTTTTTACTTAGAGTTGAAGTTTCATTAACATAACATGCAATGTACATTACCAAAAATATCTACGTTTCCCGTCAACTATGACCTGGGGGTCTTTAAGTGTATGTAATACTCTTGTCTAGAGACAAGCGTGTTCCATCTTCGACCACATCGTCACTTACCATCCGGTGAGATAGTGCCCAAACGAGAGCCTAACGAAGAAAAACAAAGTGTTTTGAGCCTGATGAGCTTGTAGATCGTGGTTTACAGTACACCCATCCATGAACAGACAGTAGTCAAATACTTTACATTCTCTCTTTCCTGCTATGAATCCCACAACAGGGTCACCTTTCATTTGTTTTTCTCCCCTCCGCTCTATTCGTAATAACGAGATTCGGAATTTACTGCATGTACTGAGTATAAGGAAACTTAAACTTACTAAATTAAACTAATAAAGATAATAATTCATAGCGTAACTAAGCATGGAAACTTTGTAAGAATAACTTTGCTGTAATTCAAAGTTTTAGTTCGTAGATAACATTATATCATTCTCAAGTAAATGAACATTTGAATATTAGAACTAACGAAAAATAATCCTGTTCTAGTGTAACACACCTAACGATTTTCCCACAAGATAGAAAATCTTTGATTTTAGTTGAACGCAGAAAAAAGAAATGCTACTGAAAATTTTCAGTGCACTGTAACCATCCCATTTACAGTCAACTATATTATGACCACCATCAATTTATATCACACTAGCTTCTGCTAGCGGTTTTATCCCTTTGCCGTGGGAGCTTTTCCGCACTCTCGGATAAAAAGAGCCTATAGCCATTCACGATAAAAGGGCTATAACACTGAAATAATTTTACAAATCGGAGCAGAAGATTAGAGCTTTAAACAAGCAAACTCTGCATCTTTATAATATTAGTATTAGATAACATAACTTTTAACTTAAATCAACTTTAATGATAACGTAACTAAATCCGAAGAAACAAAGGCGTATTATACACAAATACGTCGTATTACTTCGGAACAGATAACAAGCAACATAAACAATAGGAAATTATTATTTTCGGACCATCTTATAAACAACAAAAGTTATGGCGTCGTAGGAACGCGATACCGACTTTGGGAGCAAAAAGTTTGTGTTATGAAATATTCTGCATAATAAAATTCAGTTTGAAGCCTGAGAGATCTATAAATAGATTTCCTGTAATTTTATAATATAACTTTTTATGGCTTTCTTCCCAATTTCCTACATATAAATGATGATCTTACCTGATAATGTACATTACAAACCAAAATATGCTTCAAATGACATAACGCGAGTAAAGTTAAGTAACAGTATTCTAAAATTAGAAACTTAACACTCTCAAGTTTTATCTAGTTTATGATGTCCTTTGGTGTCGAAAACTTCACAAAAGTTTCTTAAACGTATTAGTAAAACGAAAAGAAATCTCTTAGATAGCAAGTGTCCTACTTAGATACGAAATTCAGTCAATGTCGAAGAATAAATTAGTATTGAGGAGGCCATTCTCACTTTGAGTTCTTTATCTACAAAAAATATTGGCTAAGAAAAAAAATAATGTATTCAAAGTAGACTAATTAGATTAGGACTTTTTCACGTTAATATTTACAAAAGTACAGCACCACCAAAAATGCCTAACATTCAATAAGCACCGTTACTCACCAGCCAGGTCTGTAGTTTTAAGGAAAAGTATTGTAAGACAAACTTTCATATTATTTCTAACCAAAACGATAAATTATAATATCAGCATTCGACTGAAACTAAGACAGTGCATTGGAATCTAAAAATACACGGAAAGTCTTGAAAACTAAAACAGCTTTAAAACATAATGGTATTATTTATAAACCTGCAGGTTTCCAGGCTATTGTGGCTGTTCAGTCAAGTGTTGGAGTCAGAGCATTCTACCTGTTATCTCCTTCAAAACACTCCACGGAATTGTGCTTGACTTCCTTTGTAAGACAAATATTGTTGAGTTCTTTTGAATTCTTTAATTCAGTATTTTTGGGTAGGTTTTAGTATTTTGTCAAGTGATAGGTATAGCGCTTACATACAAGCGGCAAAAAGCCATACGCACGGAAAATCTGCTAGTATGAAGGCGCTTTTAATCGTGAGTCGATTTTGTTCTAATAAATTAAGTCATTTATTGTATAAATACTGATTGGTTCCAATTGCATCTAAAGATAATCATGTCAAACTGACTACCTACCTATATATGCTACTGAATGTCATTGAGGCTGATCTCGAAGAATCTTTAATTATAAGCCTGCCAATTCCCCTGTTTACACATGAAACAAATCTGACCTTTGAGCAACTCCAGATAATTCCACTCGCACACAAAGTTCCATACTTTAATAAAAATAAGTTTGAAATTGCCAATTTACTTTATTTGGACAGATTACTTATTTGCGTAGTGACTGGTCTCTACATCTTATCGCGGGTTCGATTCCCACTAGATGTTGAGTGTAAAAAAGATCTTCTTAGTGTGACGCAGAGCTAAGCTAGAAGGGTTAATTTTACAAAGAAGTTCTGCCATGTTCTATTTATATACAGAGATACACAATTTATAGTTGATTGCGGATACAAGGAAAATAAACTTGCGGTAATCGTTCTATTCAGGTAGCGTCGCGATGGCGTGGGATGCATCCTTGCAGTGAGGGCATGCAACGTATGTGCCTCCCGCCCACGCATCCACGAGCTACGGGAAATATGTTGGCCTTTATTTGTGACATTTATAAAACCTCTGCACATTAGTCTGGTCTATTTTCAGTCATTAGATAAATCGTGTTTTGAGACTATTTAATTTATTGTACTCAAAAAAATTTTATTTTATCTAGTAAGAAGTTATTACAGGATAATCTCTTACATGAAAATGTAAAAGTTGAAAGCCGCTTTTGTTTTGATATTTTAGCTACATTTACTTTCATGTTTATTTAAGTTAGTTTTTACAATATGCCTTTTACAAAAGATACTGAAGAATGGTTTAATTACTATTTATTTACAATAAAAGTATATTCTTCTTCTATAACCTATACTATAAAATGTTTGAATACTTTTAAATGTACAACAGGTTTACTAACCTAACAATCCCTAGCAGGGTTTTCTCAAATCCTCGCTCACTGACATGGAAGTGTAACAACGACTGCTATCAAGGTCGCAGCCGGGGACGATGGCTCGTGCCCTTCCAGACTCGGGGATACTGTGTATCCACTGTTAGTATATCCTACGGTAACATCACAATATCCTTAAAACCTGTAAAATAGTACGGGTCTTACTACAAAAACTTTAAACCTGTTTTACACTTGTCTAATAAAATTTTGGCTGCAAAATGAACCATATGTCAACCTCATAATTTGACATTTTTTTAGACAAGGCATAAACTGACGTTTAAAAGTTTTTGTGGTAAGACGGTACGAGTTTAAGGAGTCGCTTAACCTTTTTTGCTTTTAGTGCACAGGAAGTAAAAAATGTAAGATTTTTTGTACGTACTTTTTTGGGGTTTCTGTTTAAACTCCTCCAATTTTATCGACATGTCATTGAGGAGCTTCATCATAATTTTCCCAACCATGTTGGGGTCAAGTTTACTAGAAGCAATTGCCTATCCTCTCCTCCTCAATCGGGCTAGGCAGCCGGGCATCCCGATGCATTCATGATAAAAAAACAACATGCCAATCAAAATCCAAAGTTGATAGACAGCGATATCACATCTAGAAAATTAATGCACCTAAAATCTAAAAATAGCCTTTTCCCAATGATGTACGAGTGTCCCAGTCCCCCAATGCTGGGGTGTTGACGTCACGGGTTCGTTGACCGCGTCTGTTGTGAGACCATCTGCCCGTCACGTCCTACTACGTCATCACAAGCTGGGAAATTAACTTCTGATAACGAAACGTGGAGTATAATAATAAAAAAGTTTGTTTTTCGAAGTTTTATGTGGAAAATTGGGCTGGGATTTGTGTATTTTAATGTTTCATGGAGAAGTGAGGTTATTTGTTTGTTTTGTTTTCATATCGAAACGGTTGCAGTGATTCCGATTTTTGGCAAAGTACAAACGGAGATGGGATACTTTTGTCTGCGTGTGGGTTGTAATTCCTCAGAGTGCAGGTGAACAATTAATACCATTAACGTGATAAACTTAAGTTTCTAATTTAGACTTTCATTATTTAAGAAGACGTCAGAGGCAAAAAACCCCAAATAAAATACTTAAAACTCTTGTAAAACATGGGACCAAACGTACCATCAAAAAGGTACAACCACAAATTCTAGTAAAAGTAAAAATACTCGACGTACGAGAGGTAAACATGAAGTCAGACAAACACTCAGAGGTCAGAGGGAGTATTCAACTGTCCCAGTGAGTTCGTCGCCTCACGCATCCTGCCTACTGGAAACGGGATCACGGACTTAGTGACACTCTAGTGTCAATATAATTATGAATCGGGAAATACTGTTCTTCACTTTATATTGTGCTTACCTTGCTACCCACCTATTTGTAAGATTGTTAAGGATTTAAGTTCAAGGATTAGCTAAGTTTTGTACGTAATTAACTATCGTAGGATTTTTTCAAGCATGAGGCCTATACAGAAGTCTATGAAGGAAGGTTACTGACTTCGTAAAAGTTGTGATTTGAGTTTAGGGGTTTTCCTTAATTGGATGTTTTTTTTTCTAATCTTTTCAATTGTTTTCATAAAAGGAACCGTAATGCTTGTCGAGTGGTTAAAAAAAAACGTTTTTTTTTTCAGATACAGGACTTTAGACATATAAAATCAATATGTGTACCAACAAGTGGAACACAAAATTGCAAAAAATATGGGACACTCTATATGTGATAATCATTTCCTGGATATTCATTCGATACCCCAATTTGGGGATAAAAAGTCATTCTAAACAATAAGGGCGAGGAAGTTCCCCGAATATTATTTTCCTTTCGCGACAAACTTATTTTACGAGTATGGCAACATGTTTGTACTACGAGTAGGACATAGAGTGGAAAAGTTAGTAGGATTTTATTTAGCACGTTTTATTTTTGCGATTTGATATTTCATCCTCGGATTCTTTTCTTCAGACGCATCTGAAGAGATTCGCCTTTTAAAAGGTTTTCATGGTTTATGCATTTCATGTTTAGCTTTTATATTGCTAATTTTGTAATGGTACGGCATAGTTTTAATATCTTTACACTGTAAATAAAAAATACGTAAAATGCTTTAAGGTACCAAGTATACTGACAACATGAACTTCGGTTTTCTTATAACAACTCTTTACTATAGATTTTCACGTTAAATAAAAATATCCCGTTTTTTCAGCACTGAATAGGTATAAAATTTTATATTGAAACATTTTCATTGAATTTTCCACTTCATTTGTTAGGCTGTGTCACTTACCGTCAACACTTCCCACATTTCATATTTTACGATTATAACTTTTTTCACGACAAAATGTGTTTTCAAGTATAATTTTACGATCGTAGCGAACAATAATATCAGTTTCCTATAGCTATAGGTTTTATTAATGTATATTCCTGAGCCTAGGGTAGGATACTATAAAAATAAAGCATTTAATGCATCAATTGATATATTGCTGCCTTTTTATTTACGCTATTTTTCACACGTATGCAGTCAACAGCGCAAAAAGTGCATCGAAGTGCAAAAACGGATGCAATTTTTTTTATTTACTTAACCTGTTTGCCTATTTTCCATCTCAATGACTGTTTATATCTATAGTCGTATGAAACTATGTGGTACTTGAAATTGAGACTTTATTACAAGTGAAATAAAGTTTTGATTGCAATTCTTCTGAGAATAAGGAAAATTGAGTCACGAAGTTTTCTTGGCAGTAGCCAATATTTCTCGTTTGCTGCAAGTCTGCAAGTCCTAAAATGTACAAGATAATATTTTGTCGGTTAAATAAATGATTATGAAGAGTTTTTGGAAGAAAATAGTTAAACTATGTTTGCATCTTTCCTAATAGCAATGTGTTTTGCTGTGATTCTGTAGTTAGCCCTTTATTTGGAAAAACAACTTCGAACTTTGCCGTGAACTTAAATTATTTTGTGACACAATATTTATACGAAGTCAAAACGTAGATAGGCAGAGGCGGATATTTGCTCATTAGTTTGTCAAAGAAACTTTGGCCAAACTCATGGTTTTGAAACCAACAAACTTATACATCTAGCCTCCAGTCTTCACCACTAAAAGTCATGTTTGCTTAGGACGTGATAATCGATAGTAATAATATGATGTAAGGGTTGAATCGATACCTAACATCAATAAAACAGCTGTTTATTAAGCTGGCAAAAACTACTTGTTATAGTTTCTATCAAAGTAACTGTTTACTTGACCTACAAATGGAAAATAGTTACTTTACTTTAAAACTATAGGTATTTAAACTCCAGACTAGAAACTTGTTTCATTGACTTATAAATGGTAGGATTAATTACAAATTCTTTCAAAATAAAATCTAAATTCACAAGAGTCGATAGATATTCTTAATTTACTAAAGATTAATTTGAGATTGTAATGGCTCGAATTAACTGAGATGAATAAACTCTGTAGATAAATATTTAATACAAAGAGTGTCGTCCAATTTCAATTTATGCGAATCGATTATAAATAAATCGAGAACGATTAAAATAAATAGATACTCTTGGTTGAATACTGAATATAAAACTTGTTACTTTAGAGTCGATTTATGTCTCGATGTATGTCTACTAGTCTACGTCTACCCGAATGCAAATAAGTAGGTATTGCTTATCTGACCTCTTCAAGCCAGTACCAACCACAAACACCCATCCATGGATGGACCGAGTCAAGCGTTGCTTAACTTAACGATCGATCAACGTGCGGCTGCTACTTAGTTACGAGCTGTCTTTGTAATAACTTGTAACATGTGAAAAAACAACAAGATTAAGATGTAGATAACATATTAAAACCTAACCTTTTCGCATAACAACAGATTGTTGCAATAAAAAATAAATCCATCATTCGGGTTGTTGACCCCAAAATAACTCAAGATTTTTGCTGAGGCGAGTCTTTTTCAGTAATATAATGTTAATTTTGGGTTATAATTGAAGGAAAGCGTGTCATTCCGGGAGACAAACACTGGGTAATCCTGGGTAAGCACCCAATTATGTTGCTCTCCTAGAATTTCGGTCGGAAGGAGGTTTTGCGAGAAATTACAATCTGGCCATTGACTCATCTTTTGTAGGTGCTTGCCTTTATTGTTTTAGGGTGAATGAAGTAGCTTACACTTATAAATAAAAGAAAGATAAGTGGTAGTTAAAACAAAATCATGTTCCAAGAATTATACTTTTTATTATAAAACTAATAACCTGAGAAAATTTTTAGCAAATATTTTCGACATATTCCAAAATTGATGGCACGAAAACAGGCAAAATGTATAAGTTTAGTACACATGTACGACATCATAACGATCACATTCAACGTTCATATAACAAGGCAAAGTTTTCCATTATAATGGTTATGTCATCAAACAGACTGCGATCGTCAGGAGTTGAGTGCACACAACAGCACGTGCAGTCTGATGCATGTTGACAGTGTGTTCTACTCTTATTGTCATTAGAACTTTATTTCCTAGACCGCTCACGTACTCAAATATGTTCACAAATAACTAATTTAACCTTAGAGTGGGCGTGATAGTTTTTAAAATGTCAATGTACGCGTGTGAGCATTTTGATCATGTATTGTCCATAGTCAATTTCTGACAGGAACATAAATAATTTCAATATAACTAGTGTTTTTAATATATCCAGTATAAGTATGAGTTTTCTATTCTCGAATTTGATTCTAACACAAGATCATTAAAGTATTGTATTCATGAAAACCTGAATTAACAATGTTAGCAAGCAATAATCGACTAAAAGTCTGTGGACTATTCTAATCATTCGTAGCTCTGTATTCCGATCAGTAAATAAAGAAAGGTTAAGAGACTTTGTTCTTTTATCCACCGATTAAAATAATAATCCAATTACAATCAAGGTTTTGTGTGTATAAGTTTTAATTTGGGCAGCAATTTGTCCTTGTTTTGTTGATATATTTACGATTACATACTGTTAAAGACCTGTAAAACTAGGAACCACAAAAATAATCCATGATAGTTTCACTGTGTAGGTAATATACACTATTTAATAATCTGGAGGTCGTTCGCTCGACTCGTTCGTGTGTGCATTACTACTTACGCTCTCCGTCTTTAAAATTCATAGAAGAAGTCTATAGTGTACTTATATGGACAAAAGTTACATAAGTTTAAAGCTCGATCAAAGTTCTGTGCTCTGTGATATTGTTCAATTAAATCGAAAGCGGATTACGAAGATATCGCTGTTTTTAGTGATACCGAAATCTAATAAACAGTGATCAGCTGCTTGTGACAGGTGAGTCATCGCGCGCGCCGTCCAGTCTACCGGTCACACTATCGCTGTCGCCGCCGCTTCCATACGTACGGCCTATTGCTGCGCTGCTTGCTCATATATCACGCACCGCCACTCACTCGGCGCATGTACTCGCCGTGCCGCTTGCTAGCTGAGTCACTGCCTTTGTTCACGAACGCTAACGTTGTTTTGCGATAATTCAAAATGAATATGATTTGTGATGTTTGTAGTGAAGATATATCTTCGAACAGATCAATTAAATGTAAACGGTGTGAGAAAACTATCACCCGGTCTGCGTATATGTAACACCAGACTCCGCTAAATCAAATGAAAACTGGGTTTGTCCTTCTTGTTGGGCTAAAACACCACTCCATAACACCAACACACCTGTCTGCCCATCTTTTACACCAGCAGCGATTGACGTTACGCATGTAAATACCCAATCTCGCGCTTACAAACGCATGGCGAGTGATTCACCAGGCCGTGATAACCTGGAAGACTCACTCTCAATTGCCTTAGAGATACGTTGTCTTCGGAACGAAGTTAATGCGTTAAGGACTGAGGTCCGTGAGTTCCGCGAGGAGTTGATGGGCAGAGTCGACGCACTGGAAGTCCGAGTTACTACGGTGGAGGAAAAAATCGAGCAAACGGTCTCTCCTCGTCTTGCAGAGTTAGAAACGACTGTTGGTGAACTTAAGCTGCAGCTCAATGAGCGTGAGCAGGAGTCGCTACTCAATGACGTGCAAGTTTCCGGTGTGCCGGAGACTAAGGGGGAGAACACAACCCAGCTACTGAACGTCCTGGCCATTAAATTAGGCGTGTCGCTTGATGAGCGTGACGTGGTATTTGTAAGGCGCGTGGGTAATGTGCTGCGAGACCGCGTCGAGGAGAGGATGCTTCTCGCCATCGCATTATTGTTGCCAGGTTGGCAAGGCGCACTACTCGTGACAGTATCCTGAACGCCGCGCGTGTTCGTCGGAATCTATGCACTGCTGACATTGAGTTGCCCGGGGCATCACAACGGATCTATGTGAACGAGCGCCTGACAAAATCTAACAGGCAATTGTTCTACATGACACGTCAGGCTGCGACTCGTTGCGGATGGAAATATTCGTGGACAAGAGATGGGCGTATACTTGCTCGCAAGGAAGAGGGCAAATCGGTGGTGCAAGTTAGAATGCAATCCGACATTGAACGTTTTTTCCCCGTCAAATAAGTTGGCTATCATCTTCTAACATAATTACCGGAATTTATAGTTATGTGGTACTTCTCGAATATTGTCAGTGTATTAGAATTATAACTTTGTTTAAATGCTTTGCAATATGTTTCGTGAATTTTGCTACTTTTAGGTTTTTAAATGATATTTTTATGATATTGTATGTGCACAAAATAACTTATTTTTGTATTTGCCTAGTGTGTACACGCATATTTGCTTATAGGTACTGTTGCATTATTATGTTTGCTGTTGCTGTCTGTTCTAACTATTGTGTATTTCCATTACTGTATGTAGCCCACGGTGTTGATCGCTTTCTTTGTTCTGATTTAATTTATAATATATTTATGTTAGGAGTTACACGTCACAAAATCTGTATATATTTATATAACACATTTACAGTCTTAAGGGCAAAAATAAAATGACAATAAAATTACTCAAAGTTGGGCTTTGGAATGCTGGCTCCTTGGGAACTAAACACGATGAGCTTACGGTGGCTGTGCTACAGCGCGATGTAGACATCATGGCCATTAATGAGACCTGGTTGCGGGTCGGTGAAGAGGGGCGTGCACCCGTGATTCCTGGATATAGACTACGCCATATACCACGACCATTGTCGGTAAGGGGGGCAGGGTGGAGGCGTTGGTTTCTATATCAAATGCGGTCTCACTGTGCGTAGACATACGCATCCTACTGATCCATTATATGCCTCTGTGGAACAAATGTGGCTCACGCTCAGCGTTTGTGGGGCTAAACTCGCAATAGGCACAGCATACCGCCCGCCTTGGCAGGATGTTGATTTATTTTTGGATGCCATATCTTGCTCATTAAATAGTGTAACTCAGTGTGACTTTATAATATTGATGGGCGATTTTAATATTAACTTGACAAATGACTCTGACCCAAAAACAGGCAAGTTACAGTCCTTTCTAGATTGTATGAACCTAAAACAATTAGTGACTACACCGACACATACCACGGTACATGGAGACACACTGATTGATGTTATTTGCACAAATGTTAAGGCCCGCTCTGTGGCTGTGGAAGCTATACCTGATTTGGGTGCGCACGCACTCGTGACGTGTGAGATGAATTTCAAAAGACCAAAAATACTTCCTAAGACAATCTGTTATAGACCTTTAAATCAAGTTTCAAAGGAAGAAATTGAACAAGACTTGAATCTTTTCAACTGGCAGGCTATAACTGAATTACGTGACGTTAATGAAATGGTTAATACGTTTAATTCATTTCTAGTTGCGTTATTTGATGTTCACGCACCAAAGAAAACATGTACTATAAGAGAGCGTTCTTATCCTTGGATAACTGACACCATTAAATTAATGATTCGCTTGAGGAACGAGGCTAATGACGAATACCGGGAATATAAAACTGAAGGCAAGAAAGCTTGCTACAGTGAGCTTAAGTCTCTGGTTAATGTGTCATTATATCGGGAGAAATCTGCTTATTTCACGCACAATATCAACCATCAGGCACGGGACCCCAAATTGCTATGGAAAAACTTAAAGAATACTTTGCTTCCACCTAAAATGACATTGAATTACCGTTGCATCTTAATAATCCAGATGCTATATGTGACCACTTTTTAAATGTGCCAGGTAATGATGAAGTCAGTCTTTCTGAACTGACCTATTTCGAATTTTCGCGACACAACTCCTCAAGTTTTACTTTAAAACCTACAACGCAGTCAAATATCGCGAGAATTCTGAATAGTGTTAAGTCTAACGCAGAGGGATGTGATAATATTAATATAAACATGGTAATTTTGACATTGCCTGCAACATTAGAATGTATAACATCTATAATTAATAGATCTATTGAAATAGCAACTTTTCCCGAGGTGTGGAAATTGGCAAAATTCGTCCACTACCTAAAATACCTAATGCCGCAGATATTAAGGATCTACGACCGATTAGCATTTTGCCTGTGCTCTCAAGGTTATGGAAAAGTGGTTTCTTCGCAACTGGTTGATTACCTAGAGAAAAATAATATCCTGCCCGATATGCAATCCGGATTTAGGAAAGCCCGTAGCACTACCACTGCGCTTCTGGATGTAACAGATAATATTCTATCAGCACAAGACAACGGGATGTGCACACTGTTGGTTTTGTTGGACTTTTCCCGTGCTTTTGACTGTATTAATATTCCTCTTTTACTATCTAAAATGACTTTTTATGGCTTTGACGTGGACACAGTAAAATGGTTCGATAGCTACCTTAACAGACGCACTCAGTTCGTAGAAATACGACATACAGACGGTTCCATAGATGTTTCTTCTTATCGTTCGGTTAGTAGAGGCGTGCCGCAAGGTTCCGTACTCGGACCTATATTATTTAATTTGTATTGCGCTGACATAACGACGAATATAAAAAAATGTAGTTACCACATTTACGCGGATGATACTCAAATTTACATCTCCTTTAAACCCCATGAGTACGAAAGAGCACTGAAAGACCTGCATGATGACCTGGAGCGAATTGTAAATTGGTCCAAGCGCAATTCCTTGGTCTTAAACCCACAAAAAACTAAGTACATGCTTTTTGGTACTAATACCCAGCTAAGCGCAATTAACGCCGCCACTTTCTGCATAAGAGTAATGGGAGAACCTATAGATCGTGTTTATGAGGCACGTAATCTGGGTCTGATTATGGACGCGGACCTTCGTTTTGAGAAACATGTCACTGAGGCAATCCAAAATTGTTTCTACAGGCTAAAAGTGATTTACAAAGCGCGTCCCTATCTGTCTGAAGATTTGCGTATTTTACTTGTTGAGTCTTTGATTTTATCTAAGCTCAATTATGTTGATTCTGTGTATGGCCCGCGCTTACTATCCAAAACGGAACGTATGATACAGAGACTTCAAAATGCATGTGCGCGATTTTGTTTCAACATACCATTTAGAAGTCACGTTACTCCATTTTTTAATAAACGCAACTTGTTAAAATGAATGCACGACGAAAACTGCACTTAGCCAGCTTAATGTTTAGTGTCATACATTCACGCACACCCTATATCTGTATGATAAGCTTGAATGGACACATGGTTACACTGGCAGAGTACGAAGGAATTGTGTTCCACAACTTTCTATCCCGAGACACAGGACCGCAGCATTCAGGGGGAGTTTTCGCTATGCAGCAACAAAGTGTTGGAATAATATTCCACCCCCCATTAAAAAAGCAAAAAGCAGTGTGACTTTTAAGGTGAAATTAAAAGAATTTCTACTACTGCATCAAAAACGATATGAAAATGTCTGTATAACCTCTTCTCCCATATAACCTTTACAGGCTTCGTATGGCTGCTGTTTGTTGTGGCTTATATTGTCTTATTTTTGTCCTTTCTGCACGTGTAAAACTATAAAACACTAGGTACACTCACACTCACTGACACACACACTAATCATTATATAATAATATCTATGATATGTATTTACTAACTATTATTAATCTTGGAATAAGGAGTGAATTTTAAGACGGTATCGGTAGCAGTAGATTTTAATAATTTCGAGCGTACGACACTCGTGGGTTGCAGCTGAAAACCAGCGTCGGGTGGCCAGTACTGTTGTACAGTGTGGTCACTTGACAATATGCTGAGCTGTGACCTTGTTGGCACAATTTTTATTATTATATTTTTAAATGTTGAGCCTATTTTATTATTATTTTTTATTTATTTTTTATCTGAATTGTTTTCGGTGATACTTTTATTTTACTGTTAATTTATGTTATATACTGTGTATGTATTGTGCCAATAAAAATATTTTTCTTTCTTTCTTTCTTCTTTCAATCTAAAAATTCTCACCGTGAAAATTGTCAAGGTGGAATAAAATTCAAGGGTCTTCAAATATTATTGGGCGACTTGGTAGAAAAGTGTTCAGTTATGAGAAATTTTAATAAGGGGCTGTGTACACTGAGTAAATACTGCTTCGTGGTGGGACAGTACTCAATAGGTTGCTGTTTGAACGAGGCTTTCAGTGTGGCTTGTGGGTTAAAGCAAAAGAGGTGGAGGGTTGGGTTGTCCTGTAAACGCTGAGTAAACTGTTTATGAAAAATTATTAGAGTTGGAAATATTTTTTGAAAAACTTTATTAGAAAGATGATATCTTGATCTCATTCTGTGTAATGTATAATAACACTGGTCTACTAACAGCAATTCAATTTGGAAAAAATAATTTTGTCTCTGATATTTGTTCAGGATCTCGACAGTAAATTGTAAAAAACAGGAAGACAATTGATCATATTTTTAATGTTTAACTTCCAAAAGAAACCGCTAACCTGTCTACAATTCTTTACAGTTAACTTACAGCCAAAGTTCTTAAGACTTACACCGTACATTTCCAATGTATTGACAGATGCTGTCGGCGACAAAATGAAATTTGGCGGGGATTATACCAAAAATGTACTTTCAATTTACTGAAGTCTTGCATCCGATGAACTCATGTTTAACTACCAGAGAACAATGACCGAAACTTTTGTTTCAATATTTTTTATTTTACTTCAAGTGGATAGTAAAACTTTCTTTTATAGTTTCAAGGCCAGGTATAAACGTCAACTGAATTTTTGATTTCGTGAATATTTCTACAGTTCATAAAAAGTCATGTTACAATTTTAGATTAAGTTTGAAAAACATTGTTTCTATAAAGAATAAAAAAATGTTGAGTCTAC
Source organism: Helicoverpa armigera (assembly GCF_030705265.1). NCBI lineage: Eukaryota > Metazoa > Arthropoda > Insecta > Lepidoptera > Noctuidae > Helicoverpa > Helicoverpa armigera. The sequence continues at coordinate 11,861,717 of NC_087133.1, read as the reverse complement.
AGCCTTGGGAATTATTCAGATCTCAATGATTGAACTGCACTATTTTAAGAATAAAATATTCTAAGAACAAAAACTTGATCCTAAAATAGAATGTAATAACATTCCAAGGGGATCTTAAAATAACACAAAAAGGGAAACAAACAAAGTTTCTCTTCTGTATTGATAACTTAAGATAATCAAGCCATCGCTCACTGTATAATTTCATCTGAAACTTGTATATCTGCCGACACTTTAATTGTTTGTGTTTCTGAAAGTGTCAGTCAACTGTTTCGATGTTATCTCGGATATGAAACACCCACTGAAAAGCAGATTAATTTGCCAGCATTTTTCACGTGGGTGCCTTTGCTGTTGGTAAAAAAGAAGGATATAATGGAAACTCTTCATATCTTACATACGAGTTAATGACATACATATACATATGTAGGTGCATACATGGCTTTTCTTATTTTGACGACACATCGGTGTTGTGAAAGGTTGAAATATTTCTTTATATAATTCCAAGTAATTGGATCTACATAGATACTTGATATTTGATATTCGTATTTGAAGTATAGGTAGATATCAGTGAATAGTAATTTCATACATACCACTTCCATTAAAAAATTATACCTATTGCTAGTGTATAGTCCTCGTACATGTATCCTACTTCAGATTCAGAGTTGGGCAATAGTTTCGATAAGTACAGACATTTTCACTACTCTAAAGACTGTTCGATTGTTTTTAACTGCGATTAGAATATATCCTTTAAACTATAGACACTAGTACCTATTAATATTAAAGTTAACCCTTTTCCCACAACATGACACTAATGTAAAAAATATGTCGCCACTTCATCTCAGCCATTAAAGGTCTATATCATTTTGTTTGCGAAGGAAGTCGGTCAAGCGCGAAACGCGGGTATTTTGGACCCTCGGCGAGTCGGTGGCAGGTCAATAGCCCCAGCGTTTGTTTCTAGAACATTCTTCAATATGTTCTGTTGGGAAGTTGTTGGTCGGTATTTTTACAACTTTGTTTATTTTTTAGAAGTTTTGATGGGGACAAATGACGGCTCGTTTGTCAGTTGTTTGAGTTAAAGTCGAATGGGTTTGTATAAACAAGGAGTTTGAAGGGGTTTTTTAGTAGTTTTACTTGTTATTCTTTGCTGTTGGAACTGTACTTAGCAGACAGATACTGGAAAGGAAATAGTATTCTAGTAGCTTGTATTGAAAAGAAACTTTCAAGTTTGCAATATTCCGTCAGAACTATATTTATACATTCCCACGTAAATACTACCTACGATGCTTTTAAGAGATGCTGAAATTGACTTGAAAGCCTTTTGCTATAAAGCAATAGGCACTCTTTTTAAAAGAAACTTCCTTCAATGTTTTCTATTAAAAGAACTGCCGATTCTTGTCCAGAATATAATTTTTTAATTGGAAAAAATTTTGGTTAAGTTTCTTTTATAATAATGAATATTTCGTGCGTTACTAGAAATCAGTCATTTCCAATTAATATATACCTACAGACCAAATATAACTACTTGAATACTATAGCTACCCAAATATCCTCAAGTTTGCATTATCTGGGATGATGTAGGTCTATGGTATTTAACATTTATGCTGTTTATTTTCCGGGGTTTAACCAAACAACGCATTTAACTGCCGGACGCATGATATAAACCTTCGGTACTTGATTAATAACTAGGGTTCAGACCCTTGACATCTGGTGTGGGAACTAAATAAGCTCCAGGTATGTTTATTAAAATTATAAATATCTCGTATGCCGTGTTCGCCAATTATGTCAGAGTTCATCGGTATATTGTGTAGTAGGCAATTTTACATATGTAGTTAGTTATGGATGACATAAGTATTTAGTTTACTTTATTATTTACTACTTTCTAAAACAGCGGTATTCAGCTACAACCATTTAGACTGGAAGCCGACCCCAACACAGTTGTAAAAAGGCTAGACTGATGATGATTGTTTATGACTTACGTACTTCTATATACAAGACCAAAAAAAAACACAAATAACCTTTAAACAAATAATGACCCACATGCACCCCCTTAATAAAAGGTCAAAGAGCATCTGTAACACAAGCCTAAATAAAGGCGTACACAGACTACTGTAACTCCATCGGCTTGCATATCCTACACGATCATTGTCGTCGGTCGTCACCCTCTCAAGGCCACCAGGATTTGTTTTTGTCAGAGGGTGACAAACTGTAACAGTTCAATGTGTTCCAAAAGTTTATTTATAGAAGTTTTGAAATTACTTGTTGGATATTAAAAGTTGGTTACTTTCTTTGCAGGCTGCGACATGCTTAGTCCAGATATGGGGTTTTAAAACAAATCGAGGAAGTTAATATAGAGTTCGTATGGGACATGCATTCGTACTTAATATGAAGGCTGAGACAGTTAGTCACCACAACTTCTTTTTTTTCACAAACAAGTATTGCTTGTTTGCTACTTTACCAGACTACATTGGCAAATAATATACTGGTAGAAATGAGATAAATTGCAATGCAATATTATTAAGCTGCTTAACTCACGAAAAGATATAAAACAAGAACCTTTTACCTACTTCAAATATTCAAGCCAGTTACGGAATTAACAGCTTAAATCATAACCCAATCTTTACTCAAAATATTCGCAGTAAACTTTGACTTAAAAGCCAATTTTTTGGGTATCCATTATCGTCAATTTAATATGCAAACGGCCATTACGCGAACTGTAGTAATTAGCGAGAGTACTTGAAACAAAGATGGCGAATGATGCCCTTGTTTAAACTTGTACCAGAGGTTAACGACTCTAATGAGTTTATCAAAATCGCCGATGGCCTATCCGGGGACGGATTTTACCCCATTTTTAATGATTATGAGGCAATTTTGGGTTAAGTAGGCAGGTAAATAATAAAGAAATAAAATAAGAATAAAAAAAGGCAGGTAAATAATATTCACGTTCAATTAAACGTTGATATATAAGAAAACAATACCTACGTAGTGTGTTCTGAAGCTCCCAAGGTTTGAAAGTGCAGTTTTCAATTCAACTGAATGCGATTGCTTGGTACCTACCGGAAAGAATGATAATAACTCTTTGGTCAAGGATGGTGTTGTTTATCAATTGTCAGACAAAACAAAAAAAAAAACAAGAACTTCGAATAAAATCTATTGTGTTTAATTGTCTCACTCATTTCAGGTCAATTGAGGGTAAATGATGATCAGTTGTGCATTCTTGCCGCAGACTATGGTGCCCTAAGAGATAGAAACCTATTATATTCAAATTCCTGTATCCAGGAACCAACAATCTTACGTCAAAATACTTTTTAAAAGATTTTGGTTGAATACATTTTCTCATCATTGCACTTTTAATTAAAATCCATCCCTGTTAGTCAGCTGATTCGCGATTCCCACCGAGGCCGTTGACCCAAAGAGACATCGTCCTCAAAACGCTATGATAGATGGCTTAGGGGTAATTCTGACTGCGGAACCCAACAGACAACGGAAGGGTCATAAGTGTCAAGACAATTCACTTTTTATAGACGTTATTGATTTTGCTTTGCGTGAGCGATCTTATGATTTAATCTTGCAATAATTGGACATTGTTTACTGGTGATTAACTGAAGCTATTTTCAAAAACAACATTCCTTTGCTGAGTTGCTAATATTATGACCTTCATACTTAGCTTACCTGTGGTTCTTCCTTATCTTTCACTGTCTTCTTTCCATACCCAATTTTATACTCAGTGGATCAGCTTTTTAACGACGGATAGATAACAAACATACCTATTGGCAGTTACTTTCAGTATTATAATGCTGGTAAGGATTATATTATCTGTACAATGGCAGTATACACTAAATCATGTGCCTAGGTAGTAGGTTTAGGGGTCCTAACCTTTTCCAGTGTTTGTGACTTTGTGATGTAAATGGATCCACCAGCTGCGGTAATTACTCTCCTCGCTGTGTTCCTGTCTTTTTCAGTTTGTTTGGCATAGGCTTGATGAACCTTTGAATAGACATAGGATCTATTTTTAAGGGTAGCTCATGAAAGATGCAATGGTATGTACTGTAGGTCTCGCGCACATGCGAGTATAATCCATACGTTGGATTGTATTATTTCATACGTTAACTATTGATGCCTTGCCGTCAGGCGTCATCCAAGTGTATCGAAAATCTGTTTCAATCTCATTTACACTGGTTTGCATTCGTGGTGATAAAGCTAAACTATTGACTTTATTTTTCGAAAAGTATGAAAGATTTAACCTTTTAGATAAGGATAAAATTTGCTGCAGGATTTTTAATATAGCTCAATTATTATCCGGTTGTGTGAAGCTAAATAGGTTTAGGATTGTTTGTGCCTACCATGAACTACAGTATTATTTTTCATATTATAAGAAGAAGACGTGTTTATTGAAGCAACTTATCTACATATAATGATCGGCAAACGATTCAGCTTTGACTTCCATTTCATAGGAAAATATGAATCCAATTAGTATGTTCAGTACATCCTCCCCAATTACAATATTCAATTAATGTCTAACTGCTTCGCATTATGACCTCAGTACGTGCCGGTATCCTGTCTCGGGTTATTGACTCCCATACAGACTTTAGCTCACACATTCGATTCGAAAATAAAGCAAATTACTTCAAGTACTGCCTGGTTTGCTTTGAAGATGTACGAGTATTTGAACCAAATACTTTTCATAAGTATGGCTGCAATTGGTTAATTTTCAATGTTGTGGGATTTAGATTACCTGATACTATCAAGATTTATTAAAATTAATGGGGGAAGCCTATGTTCAGCAATGGCTGAGATGATGGCAATGTTATCAAAAAAATACCTCCGCTGTTTTTTTAACCTCCTATATATATTAGGTACCCTAGTGTGAGTTTATAATTATAATTATAAATATGATATATTATAAATTATAATTATAGTTATGATAATTATCTTAACTCAACTTAATCATACCTAAAGTTCATCAAAATTAAACAACGCTACATAAATATTACCCCAACATAATAAGTCTAAACCAAATCACTAATAATTATGCCAAAAGCTACTACCGTCCAAGCGCCATAGCAAGATGGCGGCTCATCCGGTTACAGATAGCAGTTACACAAGTGCCGGTATCACCGCGCTATTTCCTCTCGGACCTCGGCAGGGTGACCCCAAGCCGACCTGGTTGCAGTCTTCATACTATGTAGCTAAGGGTGCGTCTACACGGTGCATGTAGCTGGAGCAAGTTAACATGCGCAAGATACAAATGAAAAAAACTTTTAAGTCAAACGGTTTTATCTTATGTGCACTGAAAACTAGAAAATAAAAAAAATAGTTACTTACCTGTCAACCTACGTACGTGGTCTTGGTCATATTAGACTAAAATAAAAACGTGGGGCCCATTAACTGTTGCTGTAGTACTTTCTTCTAGTGGTATAATAGGTGTGGATTGCATCGACTTACTATAATCGTAACTGGAGATTTTGACAATCAATAATCAGCCGTAGCGGCTTCACCAGCGAACGCCGAGCTCATGATCTACCAAAGTATAAAGATATGCTTTGCCATAGGTAGGATTTCAGAGGGGCCCCACGTTTTTATTTTTGTCTAATATGACCAAGACCACCTACGTAGGTTGACAGGTAAGTAACTATTTTTTTATTTTCTAGTTTTCAGTGCACATAAGATAAAACCGTTTGACTTAAAAGTTTTTTTACCGATTTTTTATTTTCTAGTTTTAAGTATTTAATGAAAATGCCTACCGAATATTCCTCATTCTATCTAATTCATTTAGTGCATCATTATTACACGGTCTCTTATCTGATAATTTATTACAATCAAATTTTTTTAAAAGTCAGTTTTTTCAACGACGCCAAAAATCATCAAGTGACCCCTCCCTGGGTCAGCAGCGGTAAGGGAGTGCCAGACTCTTACTGACTAAAAATAGTTATGTTTCGTCGTAGGCCTTTTATGTACCAGGGCCACGGTAACTCTTTCGAACAATCCCGCAGCCCAGGCAGGCCTTGGCCCTGTTGGGCCCCGCTGGGGTTGCTGACTATTTTACTTGTGTAGCCCTTTCATTTGATACCCATATTGAGGGGGTTGTGGAAAAATATGTAATCCGCCATTTTGTGCCGGCGGCCATATTAGATTTACAATGTTATTGATATTTCTATATTGTATTGTCATCGGAATAAAAGGTGTATACAAAATTTCAGATAAATCGGTTGACAGGAAGAGGGTGAAATTTGAATTACTAAATTTGACCCAAGAATAAAACAAACGGGATGAGCTAAATAAAACCGTTTAAAAATTGTTATCAGCCATTTGGTAGCGGCGGCCATCTTAGATTTCAATTTTGCATAGTAAATTGTATTCTACTTGTTGAGACCTTTCATTTGATACCCATGTTGATGGGATTGATAAAACCTAAGTTATCCGCCATTTTGTAGAGGCCGCCATCTTGGATTTGAATTTTATATAGTACATTGTATTCTACTGGTTGAGCACTTTCATTTGATACCCACATTGACGGGATTGATAAAACCTACGTTATCCGCCATTTTGTACCGGCGGCCATCTTGAATTTGCAATGTTATTGATATTACTATATTGTATTGTCATCGGAAATAAAGGTGTGTACCAAATTTCAGATCAATCTGACAACAGGAAGGCACTGAAATTTCAATTTCTAAATTTGACCCAAGAATGAATAAATAATAATAATAAAACAAACGGGGTGAGCTAAATAAAACCGTTTAATAAAAAGCACTCGGGTGGGTATTTTGCTTTGGTTCATGCGCGAGTCGCTAAATCCGCACGTTTTTAAAAATGTATGTAACCTGCGCATGTGCCTTAACATGCACAGGCTACTTGTACCGTGTAGATGCACCCTTAAGCTAGGTTAGCTGTTAGTGTGCCAGTTTCTAGCTTTAGGAGACCTCATTAGCATATTTAGTTAAATAAAAGTCAAAAACACTTACATACTTAGTATACTTATATTTTTATTATTTTCTAGTTTCTTATGTAAGTCTAAAATTAAATTATTTTTTTTGCTTATAGCTTATAAGTTAAGAGTAGATTCACAGATAATGTAGCAATGAGCAATCGTACACATCGTTGAACGTCGAACATCGTTGCTCTATAGAACTTACTACTAGCTAGTATAACGATATCCTATTATTTAGTCGATACGTCAAGCAAACTTGCTGTTGCCTTCTTTGTTTTGGAGCCATTTATATTATCTGCAATTTGTTGCAATGTTTTGTCTTTCGTTTCTGGTAAATATTTATACAAAAACATTATTACTATTGACGATATGACACCAAACGAAAATGCTGCTCCTTCAATACCAAAGTTCTTAAACACCCAAGGAGCTATTTTTAACGCAATACCAATACTGAGTTTCCCAGACAAAGCTATAAAACAAATTGATAAATTCCTAGATCTCAGCGGAATCAATTCTCCAAAAACTGACATACACATAGTCAAAGGACCACAACTTACAGCTATTGAGAATGCTACAAACAGAGATATAGTAATGTATTTGTTTTCCGCAATTACATTCTTAGTTATCAAGAATAGATATAATGATAAAACAAATAAAAATCCAGCACCAATAGCAGACGCGACTAACAACAAACTGCGTCTATTGAAATGTTTAGCTAATATACAACCTAAGTACATACTGAATACTGTGAAGCCATCTATAACTAACATAGCAACGTACGCCGTTGATTCACTTTTTGTTATTTTCTTTAGCACATCTATAGCATACACAGCAAAAATTAATTTACCTGAGCAGAATCCTAAAAAACCGGTAAAATTAGATAGTAAGGCTGGTTTATAAAATTCTTTAGATTTGATTGTTTTAAAGAATTGAATGATATGTCCTTTTGCAGATAGATTTGTATCACAGCTAGCGAGGTATTCCCTTTCAGACGCTATCAAAGCTTCCAATTCCTTCTCTGAGTCTTCATCACATCCCTTAAGAGACCGATGTGCAGCTGCACACTCTTCGAATTTCCCCCTGCTTGCTAACCAGACAGGTGACTCGGGCCACATCATAACATTTATCAAGGCGTACAAAGAACATACTATCCCGAACAGTGGGATTTTCTTCCAATGGAAAAATGTGCCAATCGCATTGGAGGTCCAAATACCCCAGTAGAACGTAGCTGTTTTGATTGTTAGGAATATGCCTCTATACTTTGGTGAGGTATATTCTGTTAGGATCATGACAGTAACGGTTGTGTTCAGAGCGGAGAACAATCCTTGCATTATTTCACTGATCAATAACTGCGTGATGGTGGTGCTACAAAACAGGACGATGAAGGCAGCCAGTGTATCCAGGGCTGCAATGATGAAAGGTATCTTCCTGCCGACGAACTTGGTGATGATGGAGAGGATAATGACGAAGGGAAATCCACTAAAGCTGTACGCAGAACCTGGAAATGTTTTTTGCACATTTAGAAGTGACACAAATTGAGTAGGTACTACTTAAGTAGTCACTTAACCAAAGATAAACGATCTTGACATGACTTTTTACACGAATACATGTCGTGTAAACATTTCATTTCATAAGTGAGCTTTTTATTAAGATACTTAATTATCAAGATTTTTTATCTTTTGTTAAGTGCAGTGCTCTACTCAAATGGATAATTGTTTATATGTTTCATTATGTCACTGTTTTTTGTCCCTTCATTAAGAAAAAAAATGGATAGGACATTTTTTAATCTTAATCTTATTATTTACGTTTTTTTAACTGTTGAAACATTAATCCAGTTGGTACTTACTGAGCCAAGAAGCCATGTCGTCAGTGATGACGCTGGTATCGTTCGCCTCGCGTCGGATCTGCGGGATGAACATGGTGGGTGCGCCCACGCACAGCCCGTACAGGAACACTGACGTCCATACTCCGCTGGCTATTATCAACTGAAAGTAAAACATTTAAGTATGAACTATAAACCTTACACTTCTTTTGGGAAAGTGAAAAAAAAATATAAATAAACCAATGCCTCGGTGTAGCCATGGGTGTTGCTAATACTGGAATGGAATGTCCAAAGAATGGAATGTTACTGGAGTAATTAAAAACTAAGTGGCAACGTGCTTCACTATTAAATTATTGATGTCACTTATTCTTGATAAATAAATAATACGGAAAACCTGCTGTTAACTATAAATAAACCAGTATGTGATACATCATGTGATCTCGTTGGTACGTCTAGAATAATCATGCGTGTTTATATGCTAAGTTAGATATAAATACAGAATATAGCACTCAATACCTAGGTGGATTCTACTGTTGACGGAACCATAAAAATTGAGAAAGTTTGTCTGGTGTCCTGAATGTAAAACGACTGCAGTTTTTAACGATTGGTTTCGATTACATAATTATATTTGTTTGTTTTAAATATAGCTAGAAAGGATGCAGTAAAATGTATTTTTACTATCCGTATAAATCTAGACCCAATAACAATTATGTTTATACATAATACTAAACAATATTACATTGTTCAAAGTCAATGGATTTATTTGCATTTGTTGAATGTGTTATACCTACTATTTATAGAGAAGTAAAGATTTTGAGTTAGGAATCTCTGGATTTACTCAACCGATGTGGAAAATTCTTTTATCAATTGAAAACCACTATGCCCGGGTACGGAAAGCAATTTAAGAAGATACCTGCATCTGAAAGACATATCTTAATTTACAACTGCTACATGATATATCTGATATGATAATACTGAGCACTCTGAAACTGCCATCAACGACAGAAAGAAGCATTTAATACTAATTAACAAAAAACACGTTGGTTTTGTTCACGTCCACCTACCATTCACGTGTAATTTCGATATATTGCACAACATGTGCCAACAATTACTTATGTGCCTTCTCAGAATTCGATGCAGAAAAGGATCGACAGCGGAGTATAGAAACTCATTAAAGATAATTTGTAATGAACTATTATAGGCTATACAGAAAATTACGCGATTGATTGTAAATGACCATTCGATGGCTTAAAGCAAAAACAAAATAAATGAATAAAAAAGGATAAGCACCTTTCGATAAAGTAAGACACTACTTACAAATTATGAAGCTCTAAATGAATTATTTACAAAAAAAAATACTTACAGCCGTACGGTATCGACGCACTCGGTTCTTACATGTCAATAGGTGTACCTCAAGGTTCAATACTAGGTCCGTCCTGGTTTTGGTCAGTTTTGGTTGATGATGGATGGCACTATATTTTTTTTTGTTATTGCAATTAATTTTGAAGGTTTTTAAAATTTAACCTAGTATTAAACATAAAATTGATACGCAATTTTACTAATGAATGTCGGTCTAAGATATTTTTTTGTTCCATCACGTGGTAGGTATCCTACATTTATACAAAATCCTGTAAAATCATAATTTATGTAAATGTCATTATGTAAAACAAGTCCATACACACCTGTTTGAAAAAGGGTTTCCAGTTAGTTTTCTTCTTTATTTCCACAACTTTTTCAGTTATATTTGGAACTTCTGTATATTGACACTTATCCATTATTAAAATTTCTTAAGCACTATTTAATAAACACCAATACTGTATTTTAATAATTATATAAATTATTTATTTATTTTCACTTAATTTTTAATTATTTTTCTATAAATATTAATCACGTCCTATTGCTAGGTATCACTTTGTTGAATCTGATACAAATGTTGTTAATAATAAAGCATAGTGTCACAAAGAACAACTGGTTCAGGAACTGTCTACGACTGTAGAAACCTGTTGTCTTAGGTATTTTTAATGAAAATCAACGGGCCAAGTGCGAGTCGGTTTCACACAGAAACGATTCCGTTGAGTATAAATTGAGCCAAAATATCACGTTTGTATACAGAAAACGTGATCTTCAAAACATCACGTATGTTACGTGATATTACAGTTATTTAATTTTATTTTTGAGTATTATGTTGTTATAGCGGAAACACAAATACACAATCTGTAAAAATAAACTATCAATCTCGGTTCATAAGATACAGTCTGATGTCATAGACGGATTGACGAGCGGACAGACAACTAAGTCTTAGTTAATATGGTCCCTATTTACAAATTAGGCACTAGGCACGGAACCCCAAAAAAGATTATTTTTACCTATTTAAAATATTTTTATGGTTTCAAACCTTTATAATGTCACGGGTACAATAACTAGTATTGACACGCAAGATATTATAATTTTCAAATTAAGTAGAACAACGCTGTATTCAGATAAAGATGTGATGAAGACGTCCAATATTGTTGTGATATTTTTTACCAATGAAAGCAAAGAAGTATCTAATATTTAGTATCAGATCGCAGGAGCACGTTGCCATATTTATTATTTATTTGATTGTGTTATTTTTTTTATTCTGTTCCTTTTCAATGCACATAAAAGAAAACTGACATTTAGAGAACGAAGCAATTAATGAAGGAAAATAAATGTAGGTAAGTCATTATTTTTATTTGAATATTTTATCTTCACTTCTTAGAATGAGACCAGAAAATACATTTTGGAATGTGAGTTTTGTCTTATCACTATGTATGTATAAAATAACTATAATTTCAAATAATAAATAATTATCAAAACTAAAAATACAATACACAAAGCCAAATATAGAAGTTAACAGTTTATTACCCTTACATTAACATCCCCAACTTATAACTATAAATGTTTTCCCAAAACACGTGGAAATGTTTCATGGTCTATTTTCTTTTAGTGTGGGAAGCGAATATTTTATGACGTACCTAACAGGCTATTAAATGTCCCCACTATTAGAAAAATGTGTCCCACAGCGAGGGTATGGGATGATCTATATATTTGTACGTCTCACATATATTTTGTGGTACTTTATGGCTTTGGAAACTGAGAAAAATATAAGGTATTTGTAAGCAATATTGATGGTTGATCGAATGCTCCTTTTGCAATTCTTCGGCCTTGCCTTTTGCAAAATACCTGAAGACTTGAGTGTGTTTCGCACATATGAAAAATCATTGCATTATGATCACCTAACTAAAATAATAAATCAGTTCGTATTTTGACTTGATTCACTTAGTCTGTTGTATGCGTTTCAAACCGATTGATTTATTTGATATACTAATGAAGTGGTTTCTGTAATCTGATGAACTGATACCTATATAACCTGTGTACATAAAGTAGGTGGTTAAAAATGAAAATATTTTGCTATTGTACCTACTCTCCGATGAAATCATCAACAACAACAATATCCTTCTAAAACCTTGGCTTCGGGCTGCTATATGAAAGTTTCTAACATCCACAAAGCGATTTCGGCTAGACCCGGGAATCGAACCCGAAACCACGTGCACAACAGTCACACGCGACCACTAGAAAAACGAGGCAGTTCTGAACCAGGTTGGTAAATAGTCCTCTTAGGACATGGGTGAATCTGCCGTAAAAAGTTACAATTCTACTTAAACATTCTGGTTTTTGAAATACATTGTTCAAAAATAAGAATGTTTTTTTTTTTTATTAAGTGCTATCAATGACGGCATGAATTAAACAAGAAATTACTCAAAGCTGATTAACTTATCATTGCTGCAATAATTAACTTTGTCTTTGTTTAACCTTAGTGGAGATAATCTCAGGTTAATGGTTTTTAAAGCATCAATCAATAATTATGTTTTTATATTGAAGTGAAAAACTATATCTAGATAATATTTATTATTTTTTTATTTTCAACTCATATCAAAAATAATTCTGATATAAATGAAAATAGATTTCCACCGTGGGGACTTGAAAAGAGCGGATTTTGACTAGACGTGATCGGTTTAGTTCAACTAAATTAATAAATTATTATGATAAGTATCCCTTTGTATGTAAAAAAAAAACATATTTTTTTATGGTAAATCATCAAATCACGTCTCCCGCTATGGGTACTGTGTCAAGCAGTGTAAGACTCTTACTGACTAAAACCCACTATGTTCCTTCTAAAGCCCTTTTCTGTACAAGGGCCACGGTAACTCTTTCGAATAAGCTCCTATCCTCGACTGATTATTATATTACAGTCGCTATTTCAATGGCCACGCCGTAATTACAACAAAGCAATCCGTAGGCCGTTCACAATAAATATTGACATAGTAAACAATTTTCATTGTTGTTATAATATTGTTAATGTCAAAGTTCACGCTTAGCTATGGAATTAGGACAGCGTAGATATAAAATTCGAGGAATCATGGAAACTCGAACTCAAAATCATTTATTCGAACTTGGCTTTCTAAACGTTATTTATTTAAAAAAACAGCCTCCAAACACTTACTTATTATCCAGTATTTTTGAAAATTCCTAGACCGTTTACAGTACGACATATACTATGAGTACCTATAGGAACTGTCTGGTATATAGTATTTCACAGAGAGAATATATAAATAAGTAAACCTTACATACTGGACCACCTTCCAAAACAATGTTTTCAAAACCGGCCACTGACACCGTGCCCGACAAGAAATTAAAAATAAAATGAATGTCAAAACTATCAACCTTCTTACGAGTACTACATATCCGTTGTAAAGAAAAACAAAAATAAGTCTTATCCATTACCTGAGCTTTTATTATTACTTCAAAAGTACCTACTTTCGCACGTAACACGCTTGTTAAAATTACATTACTTAGTAAGTTACAATCACCCGTGCGCAAGAGTTGATAATTTTGCAAATAATTACATTGTACTAAGAAACAAATAAATGGTACAAATGTGTAAATAAATTACGTAAATACTTTTCAAGTTTATGGACTAAAATTGTGAAATATTTAGTAAAAAAGGAGCGATGGACAAGTGTAACTATTCAGAAGTTCCGAATGTACTAGACAATAATAATTGTAATAGTGAATGTGAGAAAAAAACAAATAAAGAATGGAAGCCGTTTTTGAAACAGGTAAGGAAAGCACCTATTTAATTTTATAACCAAAATGAGTTTTACTGAATGCTAACATAACTTTTATGAATATACAATAATATACATATGTATGTATTCAATTTATGTTCGATAACATCCTGCTTTATCATCATCCTGCTTTCGAAGTTTTAATTGTCTTTACTAACGACTTTCTAAAGTAACCTGGTAATGGCCAAAACACTTATTTAATTACAATCCCGTTCACATTTATGTTTCTTATTACGATCTATTGAAGACTTCTTGCCCCATGCCGCAACTTGTTCTTTGCTCAAGTAGTCGCATATCGTGATTGCTATTTTAGATAGAAAGTGCTGAAATATTCACAAAACAGGCCTTAGTCTGAAAGTTAGTGTTTGATTCACCCGTGCATCGGAGAACACGTTAATGTCGGGCCTGCGCCTGATCTCTCTCTGATGATGTCGAATTGCCGTCCCATCGGGCTCTAAGAGTGAAGGAATAGGGAATGCACCTATGTCGTTCATAAGTGCTTGTAAAGGCCTAAAGGAAATAAATTATTTGACTTGGACTTTGTTTGTGTAAACGCTTGAGCACTTAGAATGCCAATGTAAGGGAAAAGCCGCCGTGGCCGACGATTGATTGATTGAATTAAAAAAAATCTTAATTAAATTGAGTAGCAAAAACAAAGTGATTAGAAAGGTCATACTATAAATGCACACAATCGATTATAATTATAGTAATTATAATTATGGTGACTCCATTCCATCATAATAAGGCTCAAGTTTACAAAAACATAAATTTTAGTTCTCAAAAAAAAAAAACTATGAAAAACTGTCGTTTGTGCTATCGGTGAACTTGGGCCTAAGTGAAATATTTATTTTGATCATCCTGATGAGTTGAAACAAAGGTCTTGAATGACATAATTATATTTTAAGTACTTTAAACTTGAATGAAGTTTTTTGTACGATTTGTCGGAATGAATACTTTGATCATTTATAAAAGAGTATGATTTACTACCAGTGTCAGTTTTTTTTGTTAGATTAAGAGTAAGTACACTTCAGAATAAGCAGTCGGCCGACAGTTGCCCCGATTTTGACAATTTTTTTGAGGGAAAGTATTCTCTGAAACACGATCTTTGTAACGTACCTCCTACCATCCATCATATTGCAATAAATATGAATGCAATAAATTAAGAAATATGATTGCAATGACTATTGTTTTATGAGTCCTATCAAACTATCGGCCGACTAAAAGTTTGCTGTGTGCGGGGTACTCTTAAATTATCACCCGTTTTATTGATCGATAATTTGTTAATTATCAATTAGATCGACCTTTGTCACAATCTTTGCTATTATGTGTAGCCATTTTCTATGACCATGTTTTTTTAAACGGTTTTATTTAGCTTACCCTGTTTGTTTTATTATTTATTCTTGGGTCAAATTTAGTAATTCAAATTTAAGTACCTTGCTGTTGTCAGATTGATCTGAAATTTGGTACACACCTTTAATTCCGATGACAATACAATATACTAATATCAATAACATTGTAAATCCAAGATGGCCGCCGGTACAAAATGGCGGATTACATATTTTTTCCACAACCCCCTCAATATGGGTATCAAATGAAAGGGCTACTCAAGTAGAATACTGTCAGCAACCCCAGCGGGGCCCAACAGGGCCAAGGCCTGCCTGGGCTGCGGGATTGTCCTGGTACATAAAAGGCCTACGACGAAACACAACGGTTTATAGTCAGTAAGAGTCTGGCACTCCCTCA
The DNA here is from genome assembly GCF_030705265.1 of Helicoverpa armigera. Taxonomy (NCBI): domain Eukaryota; kingdom Metazoa; phylum Arthropoda; class Insecta; order Lepidoptera; family Noctuidae; genus Helicoverpa; species Helicoverpa armigera. The sequence goes on along the minus strand of NC_087133.1, from coordinate 11,846,077 downwards.
CCGCTGCTGACCCATATATAGAATGAGGAATATTCGGTAGGAATTTTCATTAAATACTAAAAACTAGAAAATAAAAAATCGGTAAAAAAACTTTTAAGTTAAACGGTTTTATCTTATGTGCACTGAAAACTAGAAAATAAAAATACTGTTACTTACCTATAAACCTACATAGGTGGTCCCGGTCATATTAGACTAAAATAAAAACGTGGGGGCCCTCTGAAATCCTACCTATGGCAAAGCATATCTTTATACTTTGGTAGATCGTGAGCTCAGCGTTCGCTGATGAAGCCGCTACGGCTGATTATTGATTGCCAAAATCTCCAGTTACGATTATAGTAAGTAGAAATCCACACCTATTATACCTCTAGAAGAAAGTATTACAGCAATAGTTAGGTAATGGGCCCCACGTTTTTATTTTAGTCTAATATGACCGGGACCACCTATGTAGGTTTATAGGTAAGTAACAGTATTTTTATTTTCTAGTTTTCAGTGCACATAAGATAAAACCGTTTAACTTAAAAGTTTTTTTACCGATTTTTGTTTAAATTAATTTCTTATTTTCCCTCTAATTAAAAGCACTTTAAACATGATATTGTTACAATGTTTATTTATTTACGATCGATTATTTGTTTAACTGATGATTAAATCACATAATTTATTACTGCTTGATAAACCAGGTACAGGTTTTTTGTTTAATTATTTCAGGATGTCTCAATGTCAAAGTATTTTGTTTTCAATTGTAGGTATTTTTACGTTGATTGTTATGCACAAGCAATTGTTTATGTAGGTTTGTGACTGCCAATATTATTTACCGAGAGATAGAATATAATATGATGTTACTTTTTTTAATTACATATAATTAAACCATTAATTATGATTGATTGCAAACTAGCTAGAGCTCCTTATTAAATAATTGTAGATTAAGATTGATTGAGGAGCTGGATTATGGAGGTCAGATAGCTACTCACTCCATCCAAATATCCATATCCATCCAGAGGAACACACCAATAACATTTCAATTGTTTTCTTAATTTCCAGTTACTAATCTGCAGCGGAGTTTGGACGTCAGTGTTCCTGTACGGGCTGTGCGTGGGCGCACCCACCATGTTCATCCCGCAGATCCGACGCGAGGCAAATGACACCAGCGTCATCACTGACGACATGGCTTCTTGGCTCAGTAAGTTCAACAATTACTTAAACGTCAATTTGTCTTTAAGTTCATCCATAATTCAGATACAAGTTGATATTTAATAGACGTGTTACATTAAGTAATTATAACTTCATCGACTGCATGCCCATCGGCCAAGAAAATTGCCATTCAACGCTCGTCCCCTCGTTCCAACTTTGTAATTTTATTACCAACTTATTTATAGTGGAATTGTTTTCCAGCGTCTGTGTATGGCTTCAGTGGGTTCCCGTTCGTACTCATCCTCTCCATGCTGACAAGATTCATCGGCAGGAAGATACCTTTCATCATTGCAGTATTAGACACCTTTGCAGCGTTCACTGTTTTGTACTACAGTACAAACATAACCCATTTATTGATAAGCGAAATTATGCAAGGACTATTCTCAGCTTCACACATTGTTATCACTGTCATGATCTTAACTGAATACATATCACCGAGATATAGAGGCATATTTCTGACAGTTAAAACTGCTACATTTTACTGGGGTATTTGGGCGTCAAACGCTATTGGGACTTTCTTCCATTGGAAGAAAATTCCACTGTTCGGAATGGTTTGTTCTTTGTATACCTTGATTACTGTGATGACTTGGCCTGAATCTCCTTATTGGTTGGCAAGTAGAGGAAGATTTGAGGAGTGTGCAACTTCACATCGCGCATTAAAAGGTTGCGATGAAGAATCGGAGAAGGAATTAGAAGCATTGATCACTTCTCAAAAGGAATATATTGCTAGCTGTAGCAATACTAAGTTAACATTAAAAGAGCGGTTAGTTGAAGTCATTAAAACGATGAAATGTAAAGAATTTTACAAACCAACAGCATTATCTCTTACAACAGGCTGTTTAGGAGTTCTCTGTGGTAAATTAGTGTTTGCTGTGTACGCCATAGATATTTTAAAGAAAATAACTAATAATGAATCGACAGCTTACATTGCCATGTTGATTTTAGATGGCTTTACAGTTTTAAGTATGTACGGAGGTTGTATTTTAGCAAAATATATAAAAAGGCGAACATTGTTATTAGTAGCTTCAAGCATGGGTGTGTTATTTTTATTTATTTTATCATTGTATTTGTATTTGATTCGTTTGAATGTTATTGTGGAAAATGTTTATGTATCAATATCGTTACTTGTAGCATTTTCAATAGCTGTAAGTTGTGGACCAATGACAATGTCTATATCAGTGTACGGTGAATTAATTCCAGTTAGATCTAGAAATTTGTCTGTCTGTCTTGTAGCATTAGGTGGTAAGTTATTAATAGGTTTTACTTTAAAACTATCTCCAACATTATTCAAGACGTTTGGCTTACACGGTGCGTTTTTGACCTTTGGTTTATTATCATTATTTATTATCGTTCTTTTGTACAAATATTTACCGGAGACGAAAGACAAAACATTGCAAGAAATAGCAGATAGTATGATAAGTCCAAAATCTAAAAAAACTAAAGTACGAGTTACATCCAAGTTATTAACCTCGTAGATAAGTTATTTAATATTATTAATAACAATATTTCATAATCTTTTATTGGAGTTTCTTTATTAAATATGACTATCTTTCTTATTCGTATTTTTCATCGAACCTTGAGATCGTTCACTCTTTTATAACTTGAAAGGCTTTAAAAGTACATGATGTAGAATCGATTGCCGAAAACATGTAGGACTGTAGGTCACAGAGATAAAAGTAAAGGATAACGTCAATTGAATGAGTAAAAATTATGTCAGGCTGACTTTTTTGTATTTCCTGTTTTAAAATAAGTTGTAGTGGTTTTGATTAACTGGCTAAAAGAACATTGAATACTGGCTACTGATTTTTATTTTTACATGACATGTGTATTTTAAAGTAAGTAGGAAATTGGTCAAAGAGCATATTTAATAAGAACTTGTTTTTTGTCTCATCAAAATTGGTACCACTTACAAGTAGTTATGAAAAAACTGTATGTACTAAACTGTAAATCGTTGTTATAATAAACAATATGCAAGTATTTACTATCTACCATACAAACGCATAATTACATAATCACTTATAACTCTATCATAGAGTCCTACTTAACATCCTTATCAATTTCAAATACAGGTCAAAATATCTAGGACATCCATTTCTAATCACAGGCCACTTCCACGAAACCACATTCAGAGACCTTGGACCAAATAGGTGTAATCCCTTCTGCCATGTTGTCCTTCGAAATCACGGAGTAAGGAAAGATGAGCAGAGATGCCATAACGCAGGTAGGTAGGTCACGCGCCGTCTTCTAGGTCATATTCGTAAATTGGGCATGACTAGAAAGATCAGTTACGAGTGAATTAAAGCAGCGTTCGGGTTCTTTGAGACATAAATATGTCAACAATTTTTGGTATTACAAAAAATTATCGGTTCCAAAGAAGACGAAAACTGGAACGTTCCTCGTCCCCCGCTCATTCGCTACTTTTTATGTGATTTTCTGCTATGGCACCTCCGCTAGTCATTTTGTTCTGCATGTTTGTAACTGACAAGAAACTTGGCTAATAAGCATTTTTTGTACATGTCCAAGCCATTGGAGACTTTATGTTCTGTGTGTCAAGGTCACTGCGATCAATTAGCTGGTATTAATTAATTATTTGGCACCAGAACAGATTCGATAATTACTATTGTTACGAGAATGTATGTCGTTCGTGTGACAAATGTGTGACATTTCAGGAGCTAGTATTAAAGTTCTATCTGTGCCAAAAAAATGTTTCTTTTTTGTTAAGCTCACTTTATTAGTCGGCCACATCACACTTTTCAAGAAATGTGTATAAAGAATCAATAATGAATTTGTATTATTTTTTAAGTCCTTTATAAAGAATTTAATGGACTAAAAAGTGCTATTTTATCAGGTGATCAAATAATTTAAATGCAAAGTAATGGCAATTAATTAATTAATCACATAACACATTAAAATCACGTTTTAGGCATAAAAAACCTGTCAAAACTAGTTGAGTCCAGAAAAGATGTAACGAGATACTCTAGCATTTAAATAGTCTAGTATAATTATTTATTTGTTTGAACAACTTATACCTACTATGATTCCATCATCATAAAACGGACTCTGAAGCAAGCAAACCATTAGAATTTAAAATGCTCCTAAGTTTCTTTAACCTTTATTTAATACCACCAAAGTATTTTATTCAGTGGATTTACCTATTTGACTATAGTACCTAAATCCGGCTATAAAGTACGAATTCAGAAGTTTGAAAAAAGGAAAAACTTATACCTATTCCGCAGGTAAGCTTGTGACAACTGGGCTGATGAACATTCACGTTTGCCTGTGGTAGATGGTCACTATATCATAGGTACTGTTCGGCAACTTATAGACCTTGTAAAAATAAATTGCCGCTCCAAAATTAGCAGTTTGACACCTCTCAAATCAAAAAGTGTACGCAGAAGTGTTTTCTTACATTTAGACTATTTTGAAACCACTGAAGATTATCAATTGTTTACGTAAAATAAAATTAAACCAAAAACAAAAACATGTAAACAGTTTATACTAGGCAAGATAACGACAAAAAGTTAGGGAGTTCATCGCACCCAATACTTAGTAAGTTAACAAAACTTGTAATTTTATTAAGAAAGTGATTCAAGTTAGATTTTGTGGGCCTGAGCCTTGCGATAATGTTATTGTGCGTAAGTTATTCTTTAATCGAATATAATGTTCTCACATAATTTATAAATTATTTTTAGCTTAATTATTTTAGGACTCATCATCATCACCATCTCAACCATAGGACGTCCACTGCTGAACATAGGCCTCCCCCTTTGATCTCCAAAGATACCTGTTGGAAGCGACCTGCATCCAGGACTCATGCATTTTTAAAATATTCTTTGATATTTTATTTTAAAGTTATATACGAATCGGTGCTCGCTGCATATGTAAACGTTATGATGACATAGGTTAATCTATTAATATACATAGTTATTACATAAAAGGTTTAATTTTGACAACTAGATTCTATAGTAGGGGTTTCGGAAGTAGGCGACAGTTTTTGTTTAAGTACCCATATTGGTAGCATGTTGTGTCGCAAATAGCTGCGAATTTTGGAAAATCTAATGCACTAACATTTAATTTGATAGATACAGACTTCCGTAATCACATAAGTCGTTTCTGTAAAATGAGTCATTGAAACGTTGTTTTAATTAATTTGAAAAAAAAAACAATCCCGTTGCACAGGTTGCAGTGGTGAAATAGTTTACAACATTTATTTACGACTCATTTCAGCTTAATTTATGTTCAAAATATTTGTTTGCGGTTTTCTAGGAAAAAGCTAACGTTTGTATATTGCACAATAATAATATGGCATCTTTGTTTTTTTATGTAAATCACAACTATACCGATATTTAATGATACTTTTATCTGTAGGTATTAGTTTTGAGTTCTCGTTATTTCAATGTATTTTTTTTTTTCAAATACGTTATATGTAAATATTGAATCATTTACCAGTTTTTTGCCAAAAATGTGACTTGCAACTTTTTATCGTTACAGAAACATATTATTTATACATTTTAGTTATATAGGAAGTACATATTAGCCCAGCTTTGGTCCAAGGGCGTCCGGGAATAGATCCCGCGTCCAAGTGCATGTAACGGCTGGATTTATTACGCGACCTCCCGCCAAACGACCCGATACAGGGCGATATTAGGCCCGAGTAGGGGAAACGTGGATTTGGGAAATGCGGGACTTTTAATATAAGAGATTTTAAACTCATAGTTACTTATTCAAAATTGGCGGCAAAATAGGACTTTTGGAACGTCAACATTTACAAAAGACTGTCTCCAAAACGCCCACCCTTCACCACCTCCTATGTGTTTTTGATGGGAAGAAAAAGTGGTGCAACAAACTCCCCAGCAACACATGTCTGTTTGCAAGTTAGAAGAACCTTTCAACGATGTTGTGCAATGAGTGTATTGTTGTACCTACACAGTATGCAGTTTTGGCATAAAATGAATATAAAGTGGCTTTAAATAATTTAATTAATATTCTTATATACACATGCTATGGCTAAAGCGAGTTTATTTCCTTTGGAACTTGGACTTGTATAGAAAATAAATGCCATATTTTTCCATAAATTGAAAAAAATGGTGTAACTGCGTGATAATTCTACATTGAATCCAAAAAACTGGTACACACTTAAGATGGTATTTTACAAGCAAGTATGTAAATAAGAGCTTATCACTTTTATGTCGTCTTAAAATAAAAGATCTTGTATAATAAATTGATTGAATTAATTACCAATATTTTACTTGATCCATTAGTGCTTTAAGACTAAATTTTGTATTTATTTAAAATATTATTGGGTCAGCTTAACAGGCTACATTCGCATGTTGGGGGCCTGTTTCTTGGAATTTTTATTATCATTGTTTTGTTTTAGAGCAACAGAAGAACGCATACTGATGAATAACATTGAATTTTCCTAGCATAAAATACAGACTGACAAAAAACCGACAGAAAAAAAAAACGCTTCAATCACGTATACATAAGATGACTAACCTGGAACTCACATTTTTTTTAATATAGCAAAAATTATTTAAGATAACAACAATTTGCAATAGGTATGCAAAAAGTTTGATTCTCAAGAGAACAATAAGAGTACAATACAATGTATTTATTTAATTACCTAATCACGTTAATGAAAAATCGTAAAATATAACCTTCATATTGCGTGTCATTTACCTTATAGCTACAATCAAGTGTTACTAAGTATGCTCAATTAATAATGTAATTTAGATAACGATTCAATAACTATGAAATTAACGGCCGAATACTGAAACATCATAATGTGCGACCAATATATTTGTAGAACTTAAAGTTAAGTAAGGTTTGGTATTTCTAGGTAACTTATCTTAAAGTAAATTTTGTAGTTGAAAGCAGTGCTTGTGCTTTAATTCAGTGTTATAACTATCTCACTTAAATTACGCATACTTATATCTTTCTTTATTTGTTACACTTTCATCCTGATCTGGCTTACCCGGTTGAGATGAAGGTATGGAAATAGGTTGATAAGATACTTTATTCCGGCTGTGGAACACAGTTCCCGTCAGGGCACGAATTAACTCTAGTAACCATTTAATTCATTTTAAAATAATGTCTAACAGAACTCCTTATCTTCACTTAGTTCGGTATACCTACATAATTATGTAAGAGACGTAAAATATATCACCAACTTAGTACTAAACGGGCAATAGAGACATACGCCAGACTTTGAAGTGATAAAATATCGTGTGCTAAATATCGGGCGGCCCCTCGATGTGGGTCAAGTGCACTCTGACCCAAACCGATACTCTGATGCATCCGCGTACCTCCATTATAATTTACCTGTTTAATGTGGTTCGCCACGGCATAATGGAAATATTGACGGCCTGTGTGCGAGAGAATGTGTACGGAGGAACGCAATATTTGAAAAACTTTATTGTAGCAAGTCATTTATTCAACCAATCGTACAACTTAACATTCTGTTTACAGCCATAATAATTAAGGTCCTTAAAACCGCAGCATTACTAACTTACTAAATTGCAACTTTCTACAGCTCAGATCTGCAGATCAATGTCTCAAGTAATGTATACCATACCTCGCTTGTTTAATCAATCGCGACGAAAACATAGCAGGATATTTCTACTTTTAAAAAGTTGTTATTATGTCACTGATGTCTATTTTGCATAAGAACAACGCAACGCGTTGATAGCTACGAATCATTTAAGCGCTATGTCAAATCAGTTTGAATTTTAAAGGTCACATCAACAACACCTATCGTATATCAGACTACACAGACACAGGGCATTGTCCCCATCAACCATTCATCCCTGATCCCAGGCCAATATTTCACATACTAAGGCCCCTTTCATCCGTAAATATAAATTAATTTGCATAGTTGAAAAACGTGCAAAAACTAGCATTGAAGCAGTGCAAAATGGCGGGCATCCCGAAACTGCCAGTGAAGTACAGGCGCGCAGCTATTTTAATAAAGACCACTCCGCGGGTAATGCGAGGTTAAAAACATTTACTAGGTTATAAGAGGAGAGCGGGTAATTTTTTAACTATATTCACATCAGTCATGAAGAATTTTCATACTACTCATAATCTTAATCTTAATCTGTAGGTAATGAAACAGCTTATAAATAGCAAGAGAAAACTGTCAATGCGTTTACCACCGAAAGTCACTATAGGTGAAGGGAAATTGTGAAAACAGTTTTAACAGATTCACCACCTGTTTACAGTTTACCTATTCCGTCAATCTATTTCGAGAATTACATTATGAGTGTTTTATTATGAAGACCTCCTATAGGGTAGCTTCTGATATTTGATGAAATATGTATTATGAGAGAGAATAACGGGTCCAAAATCGTTTAATTTCACTTTATTTTACTTCTGATTCTGTTCGCCTATAACTTGTACCACAACATAAAATATTGGGCGAGGCCGATAGCCACAGCGCAGTTTCAATTAGACTTTGATTTTCATCCAATTTGTCAGGAAATGTATTTTGTTGTTGGACCTTTTTCATGTTTTTCCATTTTTCTACAAAAATACTTCGTAGCATTTTACTTTGTCGCAAATGATCAACAATTTATTTTTTCGTTCATAAACCAATTTCCGTTGCGACTTCAGTTTAGCTTTTAAAGAGCTATGTTATTTTTAAGTTAGGATATTTATGATTTTTTCGAATCTGCAGTTGAAAAAATGTTAATAGGACGGACTGTGTTATGAACTCCACGTTCACTAAATAGGAACAACTAGTTTAGTTAGGTAACAGTATAACCAAAACTTATTAGTGCAGAGACTAGCTTACAGAGGACAGACAGAGCCAGAAAAGAGCTGAGCTTTCCTAGCCCTAAAGAATTAAATTAAAAACAATAAAAATATCACTTTATGCGTCCCTTGCAGATTCTTATGTACGCGATGCTAATATGATAAGTTACGGTTATGCCATCGATGAGGAAATAACAAAAACTGTTCTGAGAAAGCGATCTTTTACGATTATTTAGCATCTCGCTTTGGTGCTTGCTTTCGTATAATAAATTATTGTGGTAGGGCGTTTTGTACGTATTTGCTGGTAAAATGTCTTCCGATGTCGTTCGGTTTCATGTAAGAGAGGCTGATAAATTGCATTATAGGTTCCAGTTTTATGCTAGAAAATCATGTACGATGATGTTATGGCAACAACGCAATGCAAATAAACTAATAAATGTTATACCAAAGAAGCTCCAAAACAACTGAACTTATTTGAAAAAAATTAATTCTTGGAGAGCTATCCTTAGGCGACATAGGTTATCTACATTTCTATCTAGGCGACATAGGTTACATTTTAGCAAAGGAAGAAGTTAACTCGGGAGACGATTGAAACTGACAAAACAACAAGTACAAAATATAATCTAATTCGTCTACTTCTCTAGACATTACTCTTAGATTGCCTTCCATCAGAACAGCAAATTCCTGGAACCCCACCCTCCCAACGCAACCTAGTTTCAGTGCAGGCCGAAACAACTAGTTCAAGGTCACTGCAAGTGTTCACTCCCTGTTGACACTCGCAATCGATACAGAATTTACTGGCCGATTTCCCTCTAACCCTGGAGGACAGGAGTTTCAAGGGTACGGGGAGATTTAGGCTTGCTGAGAAGACGATTAGACCCTTGAGGTTTTATTGCGTTGCAAGTTTTATTGAAAGTTGTTCGCGGTACCTAAGCGGTTTGTATCGACTAGTGCCTGGTAGGTAGAGGCTGTATAAAGGTAGTGCATCATCTATGGTTGAGGAGCCTTTTAGGGGGATTATGGTGAATGCAGTGTGTTATGAATCAGGAAGTAAGTTAATAAAAATAAATATGTAGCAAAACTAAGAATAGCCTAACATTATGCAATCTATGAATAACTGAATAAATCGCCTAAGCTGGCATAAATATTACTTGTTCTGAATAAACAAAATAGTTATTTTACAGTTTATCCTTGAGCTTTTGCACTAATTACTCAAATTTAATTATTTTTACATAGTCTGGAGTTAAATAAATATTTAATACATTTTCATGACTTTTTACGACAAACATAATTTTGTATTAAATGTGTCTTTTATTTTGCATTAACATAAAACACAAGTTTATGAAAAATGTGTTAATAAAGTTACGTTATTTCATCACAAAATAATATCCCCCAAATATACCGACGACACACACTCCATTTAACATTTGAGAACCTATCTTTTAGACAAGTACAAAGTTTTCCAATAGCTGAAGGTCAAACCTGTTCAAGGTCACTTTGGCTGCGTCTGTTCCCTGAGGAATTGACAGTTCAGGATATTAAAACCGCCAGCAGATATAACTGTGTAACTTCAGATAGAACTATAAAAGAACCTAAAGAAAATAATAGGTTTTTTCATGGACCTCGCTGATAAAGAAAATAATTGAAATAAACATTTGTTTTGATGGGATATTATAATGGCTTTATTACATACATATTATGTTTTTTAAACGGTCAAATTATGCACTTGAAAAAAGGTTAAGAAAAAGTCTCAATCAGTTCCAGATTAATTTTTAACTCTTATGATGCTTTCTAAAGACATGTTAATTAGGAGAGTTGCATCATATGTGCATAATAATATATGTAGCTTCGAGAAAGTTGAAACTCTATCAATATCTATACTTATGTTGTATCTACTACACAAAAATACGTCTTCATAAAACTTCCCCAGGTTCAAGAAACTGAGTCGTGGTGACGTCACAGACATCAGTAAATAAGTCTTGCCCCACAATACTATCTGATATTGAATCACTTTGGGATGCGAGACACGCGCTCACGCCTACAAACTAAATAAAACTTTGTATGATGTGACTAAAAGTCTGGTTTATGCCCTCATTTTTGAGGTTTGAAATTATTTTTGGATGTTGTTGTGTTTACTTTATGATGTTTGTATGCCATGCTCAAAATACTTAAAACAATTAAATTAAAAATGTTCTTTTGAAAGGTGTTCTTAAAATAAAAGCAATTTAGAACAATTTAAGTTTTCAAAGTTTTCGTAAATTAAATTGGTTCAAAAAATATTAAAAGGACATTTAAGAAAACCAGATATAATGCACCGTAAGCAAAATAAATAACAACTATTTTTACCATGAAAAAGACAAAACATATTTACTAATTCCATCAACATGTCATTCATAGTGCCTAGAGTTAGAATTACAGTTTATCTAATGTTACTCAACACTGAAAAAACAATTCAATTCTAACACCCGTATTCAATTGTCCTTCTCCTAAAACAATATCCCCAACACATTGTATATCACCTCACACGATGTACACACACACACACACACACATACACGCCACACATAAGCCACACGTATGCAAAGTGTCCCGGGCGCGGCCGTGGCCGGAGCGACCCAAAACCGCCAGTTCAAGGCCGCCACCCAGATGCGCTCCCTGTTGCATTCCGTGTAGACTACGCCTTATCGGCATTTCTGGATTGTTAGGTAGGAAATTCATTTGGTAAATGTGCTAAGTATCTTTTTAAGTGACGTGATAGGTACTTTATGAGTCTTCATGAGTTAAGATTTAAAATTTTAAACGACTGCTCCACAAAGAGGGGTTACGATCTTCTATAATTTTCAAGGCCTTGCTGGGGTAGATCCATTATTCAAATTAGTAAAAGTAATGTATTTCTTTTTTAACTTCAAAAAATTAAAAGTTTTGTTTAATTTTAGATTAATTAGGTCCAAATAAATATTGGAATTTCTAATTAAAAAAAAAATAACCATACTTTACTACACAGATTGAAGGAGGAGACATCTTCCTTATTTTCTTTGGGACCCATCAAAAAGCAACTGTCTAAAGTGTACAACATAGCATACGAGGAGCCTAAGGACCTTGGCCTCAGTTATTGGGGCGCGGCCGGCTGCGCACAGGACCATCAATTGCATCTACAGGTTTGCTTTGCATTTCTCAATATTATCATCTTTTACCTTGTTATTAAAAACAGAAATTCCCTTTTTCTTATGGTCTTACTTTTTTTAAGATTCTGTGGTAATTTTTATAATGAAGATGGTCCCAAAATATCACCTTGGAATACACCTGATTAATGTTAGCTGAACATAGTTTGTTGTTGTATGACTTATTGATGTAATTTCTTTACAGAGCTAACCCATCATTAAAGAGGTACCTAAGATGACCCACTAACCATTTTTTCACCTTTTTCTTTCACGGAACAAAAATAATATCAAATCCCCCATTAGTTTTCAAGAATCAAAATTTTGATTTTGTACAGACAGAACTGTTCAAAGTTAGTACGAGTAGGAGTGAGACAGTAAATATTACCGAGCGGCACCTTGACCCCGCTATTGGGTCACCGCGTACAGGATAATCAATATTGCACTGAATTTATTGGACAACTCTTAAATTTATAACCTGCTATTTTATGAACTATTTTATACTATGTATATGTATAGCTTTACTGGCGAGGATTTTAGTGTTAAGAGCTGTTAAATTTGTGGCTATTAGTTTAAGCTTTCTATAAAGTGTGTATGAATCATCGCCCTTCTCCTAGTGGACAATTTTGTATCCACATGTGTGAGATTTTATACCTACGAACTTTCTGCAGTTTCACCCTCATCCAGCTAGACTCTAGACCTACTGCAGGAACTCAAGTAATTTTGGCTGTACATAAAATTGGCATAGCAGTTTTACTGTGCGAGCATGATAGACAGACAATCAGGAATTTAAACCTAAATTTATTAATTATGTAAACACTTGTGAGTATGAAATACAGATATTCAAAGAGCACATTGAAATGCCTACAGGAACTAATAAAGCGGGTCACCTTGACCTCACCACCGGGCCACCGGCAGGATATCAACCGCCGCTCAATTTATTGGATAACCGCAGAAACCATTCCAATAGACATCTGTTCATCTGTTTGTATTACCGTTTCATTTAAATCTTTCTGCTGCAAATCTTCAGTTTCCGATGTCATTTCTTCTTTGAATATTTTCCTGTTCACCTAATGAATTGCAACGCAATAATTTTTGTAGTTGTTGCGAAATTGGCTGTTATGCTAAGGGCCTTATTATTGTTACCTTTGTACCAGATTTGCCTTTTGTTATGTACGTTTGCTTGCGCAGACATGACGACAAATTCTGCTGCATTTGATGTTGTTAGTATGCATGGTAGCAATGGGTATTTTTAAAAGTTAACATAGTAGTGCATTGTCTAAGGTAGAGTAAGATGAGCAATGAACCCTGACCTGACTATTGGGTCGAGACCAGACAGGACAGTTAATTTGTTGCAGCAGATTTATTGGACAATTGCACTGTAATTTATAGTGTGTGACCAGATTTAGGAGACAAACTACACTCGGTTGTAATGGTGTGAATAGTGCGTTGGACTTGCAATGACACCCAGTGGAAGTCTCGGGAATTTAGGCAAAATATATCAAGTTATTATATTAAGTAGTTAATACATGTTGAAATGTTTAAAGCTCATATTAACCTAAGGCCACAGGAGCTTTGTACCCAGCATAAGAGCCCTATGGCAAGAAAAAATATCAAGATCTCTTATTGTCAAATTGAAATATAAGTATTTAAAAAAATCCTTTTCCTGTACATGTGGGGATGAAAAATCTTACCAAAAGACAATTCCTAATCCATTCTAGCGTACCAGCGATCCACAAAACGCATTCACGTGATGTAGGTGTATCCTCGACAAATAAAGAGCGCCTACTGCACCGGGCGCGGCCTTGCGCCACTGACCCAAAAACACCAGTTCATGATCGTTTAGACCGCTTCGATAATACTTTTTGTACGACAAATTATGTTTTAGACTTTTATGGTAAGGATGAAATGTGCATTTGATACTTAGGGACTGCATACTGAATTTCCAATTGTTATTTTGGGCACATTTTGGTACCATAGGTATACGATGAAAGGATCCAAAAATTTCGTATCTTCTGAATTTTTCAAGGAAGATTGATAGAGAAGGTTTTATTGTTATCTAAACTAATAAATAATTTAAATAGAATACAGAAAGGATTTTATTGTTTATTTGTTTGAATCAAATAGGCTCCGGAAATGCTGAACCGATTTGAATAATTCTTTCACTGAAAGCACTAACACTATCTGCGCTGAACATGTGTTAAGTTTTATCTGGGTACCTACCCCTGGGATGATGGGGCAGGTACAAGGCAGCTTAAACCGTGTGAAACACTATTTAATTTTATTTTTTTATACTTTCAAGTTCAATAAAAATCTTGTCACAACCAAGACTTCTTTACTGAAATATAACACCCCAAAATTCTTTCCCACTTATCGTCTAATTTTCGCTTATTTCGTAATGAAGTCAATGTGCTCGCTGAAAGGCAGTATTAAAAACTAATCCGTCTGAGCCGACGGTTCAAATCATCGTCGGCGTCCAATCCGGGCACAATTGCTGCTGAGTGAGGGATCACTTCAATCTCAGTGTCTCGTCTGGACTATATTCCTTGGTTCACTGAACTGATGCCCACGGAAACAAAAGAACCATGTTTTTTATCCTAGAACTTAGTGTTCCGTTTTAGTATGCCTGTCTCCTTAAAGACATGAAGAGACATGACAGAATTGTGGATGAAGTCCATTACTTCTATTACAATGATTTAATTGATTATTATGTAGTTGTATTTGAGTAACTAGACTTCAAAGTCTGGTATTATGGGTTTTCTAATCACCCTATTTGTGCCTTCTCCACTTTCTTCACCTTCACCATTAATGTCTTTGACTTCATAGACAAAAATTTAGTCTTGACCATAAGAGACACAGGGAAATAAGACCTATAAAAATCTCACAAGCTATAATTATCGCTTGTTATAATTCATCATTGTTTAAGAAGACACGATAATGTCTTTTTAATGAAAAAGTTTCAATAACAAAATAATTAGTCTTAGAGACGCCATTACAGCTTTGCTGGACATTACTGATTGATTAAGTCACCTTGCTTTAATGAAATGTTCATTCATCATCACAGATTATTTTATTATTAACGCTTCAAAGGTAAGGGATTAAATTATAATTTATGAAAACTACTATGTTTATAAAGATTTTGTATCTATCACTGATTATATCATCTTGGTTTCCATTGTTTTTATTGCTTTATTAAATGTGCTTGTTTAAATTTTAATTACTTAGGTAATGTATTTTTTTTCGAACATAGGTATTGGATATTTCTTATTGGTTACCATTGTCATCTATAATAATGCTGTATTAAGTAACGCCTAATCATTGCGCCCTCAATTGTTTTATCGTTTATTGTAATAGCTATGATATTTCCATCAGGCGTTTTGCGTCAGTGCTACTTTTTACTAGCACTACGACAACATAACAAGATAGCACACTAGATTAATCCTTTATTTGTCTGACAACAATAAAATATGTACCTAGTTGTCTTATACGGGTCTATTATTATCAGCCTATTTATTGGTTAACTGTTAAGCTCAGGTCATTTTCCATAGAGAGGAGAGATATATCACCTTTGTTTCTCAATAGGAATTGATGATTTTGACGACAATATTTTTTCATGATATTACCCTTAATTGTTAGGCAATGGTTACTCTGATATTATTGAGAGAGTACGTGGATTTTTGAAATAATTATGAGGTCTTCAAGTTGCAAACCTACGCATTCGTACTAAATCGGCAGGCGCTTAAAAATACTTTTGCTATAGTAATTTTTATTTGAAAATTCAAATAAGCAAGATTATATTATTCTACACTTCTTGAGAAGCCTATTAATTACATTTCCACAGTCTGTAGGCGTGATAATTTGATATGTCTGACACCTTGTTGAAAACCTCATCTAATTTGCTCTCGGCTTAGAACAGGGATTGATGTGGTCTGATGTCTAAGTCACTCAAAAGTAAGCCTACACCTATTTGGATGTAAGTACTTACTTAGAATATAATTGTAGGTATCTAGAATATCTAGAAAACATCTACTTGTAATTTAAACTAGTCTGGTCAGTCGCAGGTTTAACGATTGCCCAATGAATTTCTTAGGCGTTGATCATTGTATTTAATCCTTACTATAATAAATGTGAAAGTAATTTTGAACTACTGAACCGATTCAAATGACATTTGATAGGTACCAATATAGTCAAGATAGAGCCTAAGAAACCGACATCCGGGTGTAAGAAGTAGTTCCCTCTGGACGCGGGTGGAACCGCAGAAAACTGCTGCTTATTTAAAATAAGGTTCTTACTATTCGTCGTTTCGATCGATGCACAGTGTATGCTTTATAGCAAAAGAAGATAATTAATCCACATAATGTTTCATTCAACTCGGGAATCGAACCCGAGCTCTCTTGCTAGGAAATCTATACTGTATATACAGTGAAAAAAGAAACAACAATAATAATTTTTACATTCATTTTATTTACTTGACATACAATAGTGTTTGCATGTTAGGTTATTTATATTAATCCAATATGAATTATCTAAGCTGTAATTGCAAAACCAACTAATTGTAACCATCACGACTAAAACATTTTTAATTTTTTGCAACATTTTTTGAAAATAATCTCTAAAAAACACAGGCAGATATTTCTTTCTAACAAAAATAAATAAAAAAAACGTGTTATGCAACTTTTCTTATTTTAACAATAGTGTCAGTACCTACTCGTTTTCAGTGAATTTCTCACACAAAAATAATTACAACACATTTAAAAACACAAAAATAATTACAAACTTAAAAATAATTATAATATTCATATTAAAATTAATCATAAGTAACAAATCAACTATGATATTATGTACTTGTGCAAAATTTTAAACTAAACAATGAGAATTATTAATGTGTTTGCACGTACGAAAATGTCTAAAACATCTTATGATAACTTTTACCTATTTAGTAAGTTCTCCAAATAAACAAATGATTGTAATTTATTAATAATATATCAAAATTGACCAATTAAATTCTACAGAAATGTTCAATTGCATCTAAGTCAATAACCCTGAATATAAGAACTTAAAACAAAAATTATCTGAAGTAATTTTGAATTGTCAAATTGCTAGATTCAGACAGAATTTCACACAAACAGCTAACCTGAAAAATTATACTTTCGGGATTAATTTTAGTATACTAATTATCATTCGTAAAGTTTTTATTACATAGTTTTGAACGAAAAGGAAATTTTTCCAAACAAAAAAATGTAAGATGCTTACCACCGACAAAATATCATGGATTAACTCGAACCACCGAAACTGATAAATAGCCTACTTAAGTAGCAAAACGAGCCAATTTGTCTTGGACGAAAAGTAACTCCAGAAAATATATCTAGACTATAACAATGGTAAATAATCAAAGCTACCCTCAACCTTTTTCAAAGGAAAATATAATAATATTACTTCTAAGAAAAAATAAGCCTACATTACAAAAAGTATATTCAAATGAATTTCAAAAATGAAGGGTTAAACTTGCTAAAAAGTCGTAAAAAACCAAGTCGTCCGTATAACCGACTTCGAAGTGGGAGGTTATTTTCATTGATATGTTGGTAAATTGTACGGAATATAGTCAAAGTTTCATATGTCAAAAATTGCTTCTGTTACAATATATAGGAATCTTGTGTTGATTGAAATATATTAAAATTGCTAATTCAATTATAGACTTAGTTTTGAAGCTTCGTATTTTGTGATCCTTGTCCAAAATGATGTTTCCACGGTCTCATAACGGAATTAGCAGTTCTCACTAAAAAGCTTACTAAATTCCTAAAAATCACCTAACATTGCTTTAAACATCAAACTGTTTATACATAAATGTACAGTATAATTTATACATTTACAAATTCTAATAAACGGCTATACTACAAGCTTTCGTACTATACACTACGTTATTAAACCATTTTAATGAAATAACTATTACAATTTGTCATAACATCAAACAGTTTAAGATTACAAGAAGAAACATTTTGTTATATGAATTTAATATTTTAATGTCTAAATCAGGTCTCACATTATTATTATTACACGTTATAGTTTATTAAACATTATTATCTAACACCAAACACGGCAAATAAACAACAGCGATATTTTACAGAAACGCTTCTATTAAACAAAAAAATAAATAATAATGTATTCATAATATATTATTATTTATTGTTCTAATTCAATTTATTTACAAAGAATCATGAGTTACCAATTATTTGTAGGTATAAATATAATTATGTATAATTATCGAACAATTTTTATTATAAAACAACACGTCGTATGCGACATTTATAAGTATAAAACTATTTAGAGTAGATAATAATATTACATTATTTTGTGTAGTTCATAATACACACGCACTAGTTTATCTGAGGTTTAGTAAATATTCATGAAGGCAGATTGTGTGTGAACTGAATTAAGCTAAGTAAAGGTGTGTAAGCAGACGGTGTTCAATGGCCTACTCTTATAAAGCGTTATAAATATTTGTGCTAATTTTCGTTGCTTTTATAATTCACTAAATAGTCCACACACATAGAGATGGTACATTACCAGAAGGAATTTCAAAGCATGTGACAGTAATTAGTTAAATTGATTTACTAAACCCCAGTTAAATGTACAACAAGGATAGTATACAACTACTACCGATAGTTAAATGCGTGAAAATATTATTTGTACCTAAAGTTATATACTAATATTAAAATACAGTTTTTATTTTATCGTGAGTATCATTTACAAAATTACTTTACAAGCCCACATTTTTTAACTTAAACTTAATTTTACTAATATATCAACACACCAAAATGATGTTTTTTGTGGGCTGTTGTAAGTAAAAAACTGCCTGTATGTCATCTTAAACTACTGGACCGATTTCAATGAAACTTGTCTTTATTTCTTGCCCTGATATCGACTGCCCGCAGTCCACAGGGTCTAGTATTATTGTTTTCAAGTACTTACTCAAGATGACATGCTCAGCATGATTATACCCTCTCTACATATTGCCTTTACATTCCGTATTTATTATTATTTTTCTTATTTTTTTGTAAAATTTATTACATGTTACAATTTACAACATAATATTCAAAATATTTGATGATGATCTACTTAAAGAATTTAATTTTCATGTTACTGAAAAATTAAGAAAGCTTGAAAGTAAACCATAAAAAATAGATAATAAAATAAAAGACACAATAAGCTAGGGTTAAGCTTAAAATTACAAAAATAGTCGAATTCAAAATCCATTTTTATTATCACACGAATAGTCCTTTTGAAGGAGTACCAGCAATTATATCAGTCTTGCAAGCTTCGACTTTGTCATGATATCCTACACAATGAAAACAACGCCTAAATATACTGCAGTGCAGAACAAAAGAAAATCAATATAAATAAATAATAATATAAATAGAGGAAACAGCACAAGAGGTAAAATCCTAAAAACTATGTTCACTCGCCCCACTTCAAATGTTATTAAGTAGAAAAATATTTTTTGTTTCTTTTTTTTCATTTTGTTAAAAATAAAACGTTATATCTAAATATCGTCTATGAAAGTGTGCGGTTACTGAAAACATCTAGTAGGTAGTATAATTTAATATTAGGGTAAAATATGCAATTATTTATGTAGTACATGTAACGCTATGTCAATGATAAATATTATTATTTTGTGAGAAATAAAAATACGATTAACGTGGGATTGGGGAAACAACGTTAAGGACATTTTTAAGAAATAAGAAGGGATTTTAAAAATGAGATAAATGATGTCCAATAGAGTTTATTTCAAAAGTGTATGTATTTCAATACCTACAGTATACCTATCCTAACAATCTCCAAAATATTTTTATTTCTCACGTTCATGTAATATTAGTTTAAAAATATACTATCATTATTATTTTATTTGGTATGTTTTTGTGCATTTAAGCGGCTATCGGCCCGTGCTTGGCGCAGGCTCGACTTACTTACGAAGTATTTAACTTGAGACCATCTAAAGTTATATATCTTCACTATCATGACTTATAAGAAGCTCATCTGTTTGTTATTTGACGTGGACATGCTGAAAATATCTATAAAATGAAAACTTTTTGTGCATAATGTGCTAGTAAAATAACTTTGTTTTTATTGTTTATGCACAGCAGACCAGAGAATTGTATTATAGTTTTAATTTTTATTTGTTACTGAAATGACTACTTAATAAATGAATGATCAAATATAACGATGACCAGTACCTACAACACTTTTGAGTTATTTATTATTATTTGATAAAAATAATAATGACTTTGAAAAGTAATTCGTAGACTGTGATGATACAAAAAATTTAATTTTATAAAAGAAAACATGTCCAAGTCAAAAATCCACAACTTCAACAAACTTTGAAAGAACAAGTCGCACTCATTACGAGCCAAATAACAAGAGTATTGCTGTTGCAATAACTACAATATTCGTAACTCTATTTATTAGCGCATTTCCTAAATTCTCTAATAAACGACAAATAAAAATATAACAAAAAAAATATCGTATGCATATTATTATTAATTAATGAAACAGGAAATTAGTAACACTTTTGAGGAAATAATAGCAAACAAAAGAAAGTCATCAGTTTATAATTTCGAAAGCTTATTCTACGAAATATAATTTTTGTACTGTCAGTAGTGTGTTTTATTTGGGCATATCATATAATATATTAATGTATTTTTATATTTTAATAACTTTTTTCTAAAAATCCTCAATAGTTTAGATGTATAATATAACGTCAAAAGAGATATGGGATCATTCAATTAAGGAAACACTAAAAGTAATAACTGTTTCGTACATAAAAACAAGGCTTGATATTTGTACTGGATTAAATTATTAACAGAAATATATACTTACTCAAAAATATTCAATAAAAGATACAAAAACAAAATTATAAAATCGTTTTCATTAACATTTTTGTGCTCGATGTGCGTTTCCTCCGTACGCTCCTAACATTATTACAATCAGTGTAAAAATAAAATCTCCTTAAAACATGTTAACCGACTTACGTATAAAAGTTACAAGTTATTACTACTAGCATTAATAAAAAACACTGATTATGTTCACTTAACTACTCTATGTGAGTTTGAAGGTCATTAAACTGTTCTCGCACAAGACAACACCAAACTGTTTGAAATAAAAACGTATAATAGAAAATGTCGTATTGTGTCGATATGCAGAGACGCGCCGCCCCGGCCGCTCGCGACCCGGCGCGCGACGCAAGCCGACCATGGCTCTAGTTCAGAATCCAAAGCAGCACCAGCGCCCACCCCTTACACCCCCGTGTGGTTGAAGATGAACGACACCGCATTCTTGTCGACGGGAGGGGATCGCCGAGTGATCGACGGATGGTTATTATTATTGTAATGCCAAGATTTTCTCGTCGACGTGCTCGATGACTGCAGAGCAATGGTCTCGTAATACCGCAGCCTTCCACAGCACTTCCTACTCTTGATAATAGCAACGAAGCCCTTTCTGTACTTTTTGTTGAAGAAAGCATACAGAATGGGATTTATGCAGGAGTTGGAAGCACCAAGCCACTGGGCCAGAGGTGTCACAACTGGGAACATTTCTTCTTCCCATTTTTGGATTGGTCCTCCGAGTTTGATTCTGGCGAAGATCAAGTAAAGTGGGAACCAGGAGAGGACAAATAGTATGACGACAGCGACCAACATCTTGACGACTTTGACTTTGGATTTCTGTTGCATTCTTTCCATTTGGGCGTCTTGTGTGTCGGTGGGGATGGATCTTCTCCAGACTTTGATCCAGATGAGGATGTAGCACATGGTGATGAGTACCATGGGGAGAATGTAGCAGAAGATGAGGTTACCAATCACGAAGTAGAGGACTTCGCTGATGGGGTTTGGCCAGACGTCCAGGCAGAGGCGGACGTTCGGGTTGTCATCGAAGACCACAACGAGGTCGAAGAAGAACACCCAGGGCGTGGTGACGCTGATGGCGAAGATCCAGATGAACACGATCATCATCCTCGCACGACGCTTGGTGATCTGGCATTTCAAGGGCCACCAAATGGCCAAAAATCTGTAACAAAGAAAAAAGACGATCAAACATTTATAATGATAATTTTCTCACGAAGTTAGTCGCATAACGTACTGATTAGCATTTTAAATTTATTCATTCGTTATTTAACGCTTAAACATTTAAAGATCGATAAACAAATAATGTAAATCAAAAAACGATTCGGTTCATCAATCATAATTTGAATGTACCGTTTCGTAAAATTGTATTCAATTAATTTGAATATTTTGCTCTAAGAGTAATTTATGTCAATATTGCTGCTGATAAATCTGAAAAGTTGATCGAATTTTCATAAAAATATACACATTGCATTGAACATTTAAGAAGACAGCACCAGAAATAGGGCTATGTATTCTCATCACAGCTTTTTAATGTAATTAACAATGCCTAGTAAACAATGACATAAATATGGACTTAGATCTGTGCTGACGCGTGGGCAACAATATATCTACTTATAACTAACCACAAGTACCTAGAAGTAACTCATCATTGCACCGATCCCATAAACCCAGCCCCACATAATTAATCTGAGATTTTCCCATCCCTAGCGGAACATTTTATCGACAAGCTCGAGCCGTCGCGCGGAAGATGTAGACCCAGCCGAGTGTAACGCAGTTAGGCGTCTGATAGATTAATTGGCTTCAGGATAAAAACAGGGAAAAAGCTGGCTGGATTATGGTAATTGACTTTCCTAGATTTTAGTAATGTTATTTACTTTTGGTAGATTGAATATGACTCATATTACAGGTTTTTGTGGCATTGTAAAGGAACGATAATAAGGATATTGAGTGTATTTTCTTAATACTTGATACCTTGTCTGTAATTTAGTGATTTTTACTTGTACCGACCAAAAATTGTTCAAACCGTTCCGTAGTTCACATTTTGACATTGTTCAAATGCCAGTATTTACTAGCACTGTACCTTAGGAATTCAGTACAGTTGTAGTACCTAGTACCTAGTATATCAGTAAATACTATTTGTACGGTACATCGAAGGTAACTAAATCTACCATACGCTTGTTACAAACTAGAAATAAGCTACCTATAATAATTAATTATAAGGTCATCATTTAAAACAAACAACGATCATACACAGCGACCTCGGTAACATATACCTACCCGAATAATTGACAGTAATGACCTCAAAATCAAAACGATTTACTAATAGGAAATTTTGAAACTCGGAAATAACAAGATGATGTAACATTAGGAGAAGTTTGCAACACAAAACAGGTTAGATAAACTGTCATAAATTTTATAACAGTTTAATTCAAGGATCTAGTGCATATAGTTCCTGCTACCTAGTATCTCAGTATAGATGTTTAATCTCACGAAAACAATAAATATACATTGTCTTTTTCTGCGTAAGCTTAAGCGCGACGGTAGAAGTCAAGTTGTCCAGTGACACAAAGTTAATGTGCCTGTAGTTCCACATACAAGTATTGTTCACCCGCTCTTGGGACACTAATTATAAGATTTTAATAGCAAAAACCTTTCCGAAAGCCTTGCAATCAATTTTAAATGCTTCTTACTAACAAGAAACAATAATTTTGATCATCACTTCAACTTTGATTTTCAAGGCGTGACTAAGTTTCAAAATGGATGATACGGAGTAAGACCTAGGCAACTGTAGAAACCTTCAAATCCCTCTGAAGATAATTTATGCTAAAGGAAGGCCTGGGTTTGCGGTACAGGGTTGTTGTAGATTAGATCTAAATGTCTTACAGGCAGTTTAATTTCACGCCCAATCACGGACGCCGATTAACTAACTGATCAAAATTAACCAATATTATACGGTATGCAGAGCTAGAGATAAGTTATTCCTAAATTGACTGTACCCCGCAGTTTTACCTGCATCCCAAGGGAACATCTTTCCGCACCCAGATAAAAAGTGGCTTGTCTTTTCTCAGGCTCTAGACTATTTGTGAAGTTTTGGCGTGACCGGACATGGCAGACAAACAGAAAGATTTATTTTCGCCTTTTTGATTTAAGTAAAGATAGTAGCTATTCCATTCTAGAAACAATACAATAGGTATCATAAAATGGGAAAGTTTATATTCCAGAATTCTTTACTACTCGATCGTCCAAGAACAAATAAAAAGTAACTCTAATCGTATTATAGTCTAAGAGCTCAACTCAACTTTTCTACTGACAGTCTAATGTAAACTTTTTGTGCCAAAAATAGTTTTAGCATTCACTTCTTATCAAAGTGTTACCTTTCTAAAAATATTCATAGACTAACAGGCTCTCTGTGATGTGATTAGGAATTCAACCTCGTTTGAACCAATAGACGGTTAACGAGATAGTTAGAGTAAGTAATTTATTTGTTTTACTCCTATTTTTCAACCGGGTATTATCTTTGTTATTTTAATCCTAGAAATGGAAAAGTAATAATAAATACCTACTATGTAAACATGAACATAAAATTGCATGGATATTACAACATCACTTTTGACGGTAATTATGAGATCAATGTCTGAACTCTTGCGCATGTTTAACGACAAAACCTCTTTATTTTTTGTGCGCAAACATGTACTTAACATTGAAACAAAATCATTACCGACTTGTCACAAGTATGAATTAAACTTGTACGTCAAAATCACATCGACCGACCAAATGACTTTCTTTGACAGTTGATCCCCTTGGGCACTTATTACTTACCACTTATTTCCATTTCAAACTCTTATGCTTACGAAATAAAGTTCAAATTGCTTTGTCTTAAGATTTACTTCCTCAGGCCACTTAATCATTTAGCTAGATAAATAATAGAATAAAATGCTAATGAGTGGTAGTTCAAATTTTGTGCGAAATGATTTGTGGATTTAACTATGTATAAATTGTTATTTAATCGGTAAGGTTTATTGGTTTTATATCTTAGTATCTTTGATTTATATAATGTACGTAGCTTCAAGCTGTTCACTTGATTGCTGAAATATTTTGGTTATAGGCTTTTACAAATTGTTCTCGATTGAAATATGACTATCAATTAACTATAAAGTTGGTCTAGATATACCTACATAAATATTTAAACTAGAACACACTACATACATAGCAATTAGTAGTGAAGTTGAGTTTTAGTAGACAGGTATGATACAACATTGACATAGTCATTCAAACAAAAATGATAAACTGTCTAAGGTGACTGAACAATTAAGATTTTCTTTATTCATATTAATATTGATTAGTTAGGCCTGCCACAAAAGTTAAACAATTTTGATTATGATTAAATCGAAAACGGTAAGATTTTCAAGAAAAAATATACCTAAGTAGTTACAACTTCCTAATCTATACTACGTTCTAAGTTATATTCTCATGAAAAATATCCATCAAAATAATCTAATGGGCTGTCTAGCACAGACCGAAGAATTGAACTTTTTTATATCTTACATTTCACAAACTTATTTTTCTGTTTCAGAACTAGAAACTTTGCATTTATTATAATATTGTAATGATTTGGACAGCTGACTGTTTTTTAGATATTATTTGGGAAATAAACAAATATTCCGACCTCTGGAGAATTGAAATACTTGAGAAAAAGTAAAAAATGCATTCTTTGATTGACATTTTCCTAAATTTTTCTTTTCCCTTTTTTGAAACCCTAAACCATTCGTTTTTCATATCGTTGCTCTTAGTTGTAATTGGTTTCTTTTCGTTTAATGTAAGTATGAGGTGTCTTAAAAACTAGCAGTAAATACAAAAAATATGCAATATCCAAGATATATTTTTTCACAAGAACAGGTCGAAAAGTAAATTACGCTATATATACGATGCATTTCCATTCCAATAAATCGCCACAAATCGACTAACCGGACTCGATTCTCAATTGTGCAAGTATCGGACAATTTCCCCAAATATTCTCACTTGCAACACTGATAATAATGAATAATGAACTGCGTACGCGCATTGTAATCCTCTCATTGACATTTGGGCTCCACAATTTAGGTTACTCTTGACCGTGATGGCCTTTTATCGAATGTACGAGAGAAATTTATAATTTCGACATAAAGCCTGATATGTAGATACATGTGTGACATCTTGAATCGTAAAAATAACGCGATTTGTAGTACGAGAGTCGGAAGCACTGAGACTATTGCTTTACTACAGCGTAGTAGGTAGTTCCACTTTTATTAAGACTTTTAACTTTGGAGAACTAATAACACTGAATGTCCAGTCAGGTATTATTTTTAAAGCTGTACTAAATCAAGCTTCTGCACACTAATTAAATTATTCTTGCTGTAAATCTTGAAGCTTTGTATTATCATTTGAAATTCAAGACATAATAAATATACTGTACATAAAATACGCGTCAACTCTTTATTTCAGTAACTTTTTTTGCTACAAAAAAATATGTTGTTAAAAACCGATGTTCCACGCACAATGTCTCCTAAACTACATTACATTATGACGCTATCATAATTTACCGATAACTTTGTTGGATTTTTGCATAAACATTACGAAAGCGGAGTGGTTGCAGTCAATAAATCACGGATGTACGATCATGTAAATTAGCGGCTCACGGGCTCCCCGACTACATTGCTTAACTTTTTCATTTACCTAACGATGTACTTACTTAATAATGGATTTTACTGTAAATTCTTGATTTATTTTTATATGGAAATAGTAAGAATGGAAGAAGCCTCTCATTGTTTTAACTGATTAATTAAATGCACCTTTCATGTTTTAATTGTATTCCGAAGTCTTGTCCTTGAAATTCTTAAGTGCTACCAAGATACAGTAATATAAAAACATTTATGCAATTATTTTCCTTAAAGATAAAAAGTATTTCTCATTCAGCACTGATGATGTTATATTTTTATGTGTACTTAAGTAGTTAAAAAATACCTTTGCAATTGTGAAGTTTGCCATTTTACGCTTCACACATGCGCAAAAGCATTTCTTTCATATTTTCACCATAGGAGCTAACTTCGGAAAAGTAAAGCTACGAACAAATGCACAAGTAGTCGAAGTGGCCAACTTAAGAATTATTTTGTGCGGACTGTAGTCCGTTAATCAACGGCCTAGCCTCTTAATTAAACTCGTGTTCAGTCCTCTCTTACAGAAGCAATGTTGATTAGCATTCAAATCGATCCAGTTTAATTGCTAGAGTAAACACAGCGTAAAGAGATTACACGCAGCGACAATCACAGAGTGCTCTTGATTAGATCACCAATTAGTCTATTAGGGCTAGAACATAGTGAAGTACTAGTGTAATATGAATTATATATTATGCTGTCGAGAAATGAGTATAAAAAATTAAAACATTATTTTTGAAAATGGAGATGTATAATTACTCGCTAGGTTGATGATTATGATTTGAATATGAATCAATTAAAACTGCCTATGTTCACTATGGAATAAGCGCTATTTGTTTCAGCTATTTTTTTTTTCAATAATTGCAACCCGTAATTCGGTGGCTTAAAATCAACCTCTTAGGACATTAAGCTGACACGCAACTTTACGAAACATTTTCCTTATTATGTTAATATTATTAATGTCTCGCAGTTTATATAAATAAATCAATATAATTACTTTAAAAACTGTTAATTTGCCATCACTGCTTATCGCTTAAAAACAGCATATTTGGCGCGTTCGATCTGTCAAAATTGGCGCCATTACAAATATGGTCGCTGTGACGACATTGACATAAAAATGTTTAAATTACATAATTATAGTGTATGAAGTACAAACTTATAACTGTACATCGGATAAGCACATTAGCATTCTATTGCTCACAATATAAGATCGATATTGCTATAATTTAAACTTTTTTAATGGTACAGTTATGTTGGTAATATTGACAGGATTGATATACTTTCCCATAGTAAGATTGAGTTCGGTAAACCTGTGATTATGTTGTTGCTACTAGTTTAATGATATGCATAACATGTTTGTATGAGCAATTACAACTATTAAGAGTAAATCACAAATTACTGTGGTCACGAACACATAGAAAGACACGTCGAACGCACCTTATACATGTTTTTTATGTATAGTTTATGGTTAAGATGTAGACATGTTAATAATTCGCGAAGACCAGTTATATGTAGTTTAAGTTATATCGTAAAAATTACATCAAATTATTTGCTATAATATGCAGATCTCATATGGCTCTTGAAATACATGTTTTATATGCAATATTACTGTTTTACGTCCATGGCAAGGAACCTATAAAGTTTCTAAATAGCATTCGACCTTTTATGGTGTCTGGCGAAATGAGGCGTGGTTACCATTGTACTTTACAATGTAGCTGAGACTTGGTAATAAATCTGCAATCATTAATGGAAGGTTTTTTGTTCTGTTTGTTTGTATATGCCAATGAGGATCTGATAGTTTTTTTAATACAACCTAATATGGTTGTTTGGGTAGTTATTGATCCAAGCTATCACCTCCTGCAGTGTTTCGCACCTTTAAATGGACCATCTATAATTGTGTGTAATTTGGTAGCCAATTTACAAAAAAGGAAAATAAAGTTCAGATTTCATATGGGACCTCCTGAGCTTTCCATGTCTTTTCATGGGTGAATGAAACCGCGTGACGAAACTAGTGATTTTATAACTTTTTCATAAACAATCTTTAAATCTTAAAAACCTTTTAATGATATCAGACAAGCGAGTGCCAAATTAATTATACGGCAATAATGTTCCACGATGAATGGCTTATGGATACCAACTTTATTTCTTCTGCTGAGTTTAGGAAAATGAGTCTTATTTTTGAAGTGATAAGGGTGAAGAAGACTGTACAGTTAACTATGTAAATTTAAACTGTTCAGTTTAAGTGGCTACATAAATAAGTTAGTAAGTACTTATAGCTACCATGCGGTAGGTGAAGTGCAGTGGCCCTTAATGCACTTTAATGCATTAATTTATTCTGAATTATTATGAGACCCTATGTTTATTCTTGAAGTAGACGTAGACGTAGTTGTCAATGTCAACCTTTGTATGTATAGCCTTTTTCTAATGAGATGACTACCCATCAACAGACCGACCGCGGTAAACGACAACCTAACCACAAAATATAAACCTTTTCACTATACCTGTTTTAGACACTGAACTAAAATCCAAAAGAAGTGAAATATTGACTCATTCATTCTTCATTCATTCATTCATCATTCATTCTTCTAAGACCCAAGTTCTCCGACAACATCATACGTCACTATTCCTAGCACAACTATTTACCACGTTCCATTCTCAAAGTAACCAGTTTTGAGAAACGAAGACGTTAATTTTGTCAATGTACTTAGGCCTAAGAAGAAGAAAATATTCCACAGACATTATACTTAGATGAGGTAAGATCACCTATTAAAGGGCGTCCCCGGCACAAATGCCTATTGTCCAACAATCTACCTATCAAGATCTATCTATTATCTTCCTAAGACTAATTGATTGCACACTATGCGGGAGGCCTGTCTTCCAAGATTATGATCAGCATCCAAGGCCTGGTTATGCAACGGTTCTTATTAATTATGGTCTTTTAATATCATACTGTTTGATTAAAGTTCTTCTTGTATAAAGAAGACATGAGCATTTATCACGGACTTGCTCAAGGTTTTTTGACAATATTAATTTATGAAAAAACTGATTAAAGTAAATATTACTTGGATAATTTGACATTTTACAGTTTTTAAACTAATCTAAAAGCTCTTTTATTTTTGAGAAGTGTGGTATTATGGGTATTTAAAACCACCGACCTACCGCAATATTATTCATTAATTTTCTTTACGTAACAGCAATATTTGCCCAATAAATAAACTAAAGGCATTTATTTCAATACACTTTTAATTAAACAACAGCCCACAATATTTATGGTTGTAAAAAACTTATTGCTCCTATAAAGTTAAAGTTCGCAGAAAAAGAAATGATTTATGTTTCCATAAATGAGTAGGCTTGGAATTAAGCAATATTTCGATAACATCTATACCATAACTTAAACTTGGAAATAAAGTTTATAATCTTAAGAATCTGGCTGCCTTCAATTGAAATTGTGCCTTAGTCTTCTCAGCATAAAGCTGATTTTCGATTGACTACTCTTGTGGACTTAAGACTTATTGGCTTAAGTTAGTTTTTGTAGGCATATCAAAGGAAATGTGCATTAGTTATTAGTTAATTTGTCGTTCCGTCTGTCAGCACACTACGGTGAACAAATAGACCAATATTAATTGACAATGACATGTGTTTCGTTTTTGCAAGCGGTTCAATTGATACTTATATTGAAATGTAAGGCATTAGTTACAACTTCATTGCTTAATAAACCTTTCTTGTGCAATGCACCCATAGGTATCAAAATAATACTGATTACACACACGTCTTTGCACCCTTGACTCGAAAATTCAAAACGTAAAAAGGTTAGGAAAAAAACTTATAACTTTCAAAATAACAATTTTTCTTAAAGGTAAATCTCCTATTCAATAAAATTAATCAACAATAAAATTCCCGCGACCCTTTGGCCCTACAAATCATTGCAAAACAATAACCTCTTAGAATAATCTTCAATCTATTGAACAGAGGTTGCAATCAGGCGAAGGTCATTCACCCCACCTCTTACTATTGTAATCACTTCCTTATAAAGCTATGAGTTATCAGTTGATATCTGATTGAATGTTTTGCAAACTAAGAGTATGGCGTCATTTAATTACATGTCTTTTATAAGGAGTGTAATTAAATCTTTTGATTTCAATAGAGTTTCTATAATGGCGCAAAATTAACCTGGAGGCATTAAAAAAGGAATATGAACTGTAGGTTATTGTGTGCAACATTTTATTGAGTATATCGACTAATATTAAAGACTATGCGAATGAAAATCCTTAATCGACGTCCAGCGTTTTACTGTCCCACCGCAAAGCACAGGGCTCTTCTCATACAGAGAAGCAATGGGCATCAATCATCACACTGGCTCAAGTAATGTTGGCAATTTCAGACTATAAAGTTCAGGTTTTCTCAATGTCCAATCTATACTAAGGAAGTACATAAACTTAGATGTACAATACATAGTTCTGAGTATATTGCGCATAATAAACATTGGAACAAAAATATTAAAGGCGGAAAAAACAAATAATAGACCTAGATGCTAGATTTGTAATAGCAGCTAGGCGTAAACATTGTATCTAGGAAGTACATCTGTCTAAGTCGGATATTAGGCCATACGAGTCCATTGCCCATCTCAAGACTACTTCTGATGATGAAAATGGCCGCTGTGACGTCACTGTTCAAATGTTTAGCACTATGTCACATTTTATGTTTAATGGACCAATCAGTTAGGTACTGTTTTTTCTTCCGCATTCAATTTTAAGGCTTTCTCTATGGCTGTTTAGTTTTTTTCTATGGTGCCGCACTTATAAGTATGGAGGTGAACTTCTAGATTATCAGTTAGGTTAATACTATTGTTATAAAGCTTATTCTTACTCCTATTTTCATTTTGAGAAGTTTTCTTTTGCGTTGATCATTGAATAAAAACAAAGATATCAATAAGTACTCTTAGTTTATAAACTTATTAATATTACAATACATAAAATAAGATACCCGTAACAAGACTTTACCATATTTTTTATCAAACATACACTACCTAACAACGGCACATATCATTCATTAGTTGTTGCCACCTCCAAATATGAAGAAGTGTCAACAATACTCCCGGGACAAACCATGGGTTTGACGAGGGTCAATCCCTCACCTGAACGCTATAGAAAAATACTGGAAAACAATAGTTTCATTTGTCGATACATTTTCTATCATTACCTTCTGTTTCATGATAGAAAGTTCATTTGTTTGAATCAAGCTTTTGTACGAGAATGCTTCTGGCTTATACATATTTTTGTCTGACTTGCTGTGTCATAAAAAAACACTAAATATCTGAAAATAATGTCCATATTTCTTTCTTATAAAATGAGCTTGAAAGCAACTAGTAGGTTATTCATTACTCAATTCATTGCATAGACAAGATATTATCATGTTATGGAGTTTTACACATTGAAAAAACACCAAGTCAAGTTTAAATGTTGTAGCTAATAAAACGTTCAACAACTCCAATGAACTCAGTACTATTTATTTAAGTTAATACCATTTATAGCTTACTAAAAAGCTTGTTCATATAAATTGATACATTCATAAAATATGATGCATTTGCGTTACCAATTTTTAGGTGATTTAAAAGGTCAAAGGAAATCCTATTTCTATAAATATGTGATATGTGTCGTAATTTATGATATGATGGCAATTTTTTTTAAATAAAATTGTGTTAGTAATGATTTAACTTTGGTACTCTCTAGTGATAGATCTAGTAACGTCCGACAGTTTAATGCAATAATAGTTTAGTGTTTTATTTAACCAGATCGTTTAACAAACATATTACATGAAACAAATTGTAATTTCATGGGTTGTAACCCATGTCACCATAAAAGCTTATCTAACTTATCTACTGCTTAATTATAACCGACAAGTCTTCAAATCTCAACTACGCAAATAAAATTGCTAATCTCGGCCTGACAGATCTGTATGAATACTCTGTCGCAACATCCCTCCTTCGCGAAATAAGACCAAAAATACAAGTACGCGAATAATTGTCGCAATCTGGGCCAATCAATAATTATTCATGTTCGGTATAAAAGGGTAGCTCTTTTGGGAACCACCATCAGTTGCAAGTGAGACTTCGACAATGCAAAATATTGTAAGTTGCGAGAGAAAGCTTCGGAATTTATTAATGGTGTCGATGATGAGCGAAATGTCGTTTTATAATTTATGCGCAGGACTTCACAGTACATAAATGTTCAGTGTTTAAAAAGAAGATACTATAATTGTTATCAATGAGAATGAATTAATTGTTCATACACACATTGCACATACAAAACTACATGTAACTTTTTAAATTTTTCCAGATCATCATCAGCGCCATCCTGGCATGCGGGGCTGCCGCTCCTGCCTACCTCCTCAGCGAGCCAACCCACGTCATCCACTCCGTGCCCCTCACTAAGTCCACATACACCCAGAGCAGCCAAGTGGTCGACCACGGCAGCACCCACGTGCTCCACCCAGTCACTGCCATCCACTCCATTCCCGTCGTCCATGCGAAGACCACCATCACCAAAGCTGATCACGTTGTGAGCCATGGAGGTAG
This sequence comes from Helicoverpa armigera, assembly GCF_030705265.1. NCBI lineage: Eukaryota > Metazoa > Arthropoda > Insecta > Lepidoptera > Noctuidae > Helicoverpa > Helicoverpa armigera. The sequence continues at coordinate 11,812,818 of NC_087133.1, read as the reverse complement.
CTACGTGCACCCAGTTCACTCTTACGTCATGCCCGTTCATGAGGTCTACCATTACCCGAAGACCACCATTACCAAGAGCAACCAGGTTGTGAATCACGGAGGTACTCATCTAGTCCATGCTCCCGTAGTCTCCGTGGCTCATACTCCCGTGGTATACCACTCCTCGCCTCTGGTGACCCTGAAGACTGGAGATTCGGCTGTGACTCACCACAGTTCCACTGTCCATGAAACTGTGCCAGTTGTGAAGTCAGCTTTAGTTGCTGTTCATCATTAAGTGTTTTTGTTGTTTTGTGAATAAATGTTTTTATTAATGTAAAGCAGTTTGTTTCTCTTATACTTTATTAAGGTTTTAAAAAATATCTGTAGGCTGAATATATCTTAATTTCAACAAAGGTAAATTACTGTAGTCTTGTGCAAAATGTAATAATGTAAGGCATCAAGCTGGTAGGTCATCATAATTTGATGCAATAACATTAGAAAATAGACCGAAAACTAAACAAAGCCATACAAAACTTTCGAATAAATCTGCAAAGTTAAAAAGCTAATAAATAACTTTTTGAATATTAAAGATAATGGTATAAATAGGCAGTAGCTTTTATCATAATTTATTTTATTAGAAAAAAGAGCGTAAAATATAATACGCTAAACTTATAATTCAAGGTCAAACATAATTATAAGACTTTAACGAAAACCTTAATGAGAAACTTGACCTACGATCTATGAGGAAAATACCAAAACTTGGAAAGTAAAATTGCGTAATAACTTCAGAAAGTTATAAAACAACGAAAGCGAATTAATACTTTATAATTAAAGGAGAACCCATTAAACTATTACAGAGGAACAAAACTTGATTTACTTTTGCCTAACAAACAAAATTGAATAAGCAAATATCGAATTACCATACACAGCGTGATTGATAGTCCAAAAGTTTTCTCACTAATCAGAATAAAAGTAAAGAAAACTAGACAGATTCCACTTCTTATTTCTTAGCAATAAGTATTCCTTAGATATTCAAACAGGGACATAACGACATACATTAAGTGATTAAAACAAATTAGCACTTACTAAGGAAGACTAGAGTGCACTGAACTCTGTTCAAAATATTTGCGAGTTCACAATTGATGAGTCATTCGTCTGTAATGACAGGGTTCAGTATAAATGTAGGAGTTTATAGGTTTCGTAAGATCGTATTTAGTAAGATCTTTTATGTCTCAAAGAAGATTCCTGAGCCTAAATAAAATTGTTTATGCTAGGTAATGTTTTTTTCGACAATTGTTGAGACGGAAAACGGAATCCGGGACTTAAAGAGGATCCTTTATTGCTTGGTGACTACTATCTCTTACTTTTATTGTCAAACTGTATTGTGTGTCGTAATCACATCTTAATTAATTAATCTTATCTTGATCTTGTATATTATATCAATGCTTATATCAATAACAATAATTTCAACTACATTCAATTTCACATCATCAATTTAGCCAACTGCGTTATCATTAATCATACAAACAATTGCAATTTTGATGCAACATAACTATGATTACAGTTACCCAACCAATCTTGGTACATTTTTAACCTAGCTAATTGTCCAATCGCATGTCACAGTATTACTAAATAGTATCAAATTATTGTCTGATCTTACCAAGGTTATATTGCGAACATTTGAAGAGAATAGCAACATAGATCTGATATCGAATGTTGACAAGCTCGTAAGAAGTAATGGTATGGGGGAACTAGATGCCTATTGGGCTGTTAACGTCGATGTGATTTGTCCCCTTGATAAGGAATGAAAGAAAGATAGTATCAATGTTGCTTATCTTTTTCGTGGTGTAATAAAACGAGGTTTCGTGAGCTTAGAATAGAGAGACGTGTGCAATTAAAAAGATAAATGGGTCTTTTTAGAAAACTTAAGCTACCAAATTGAATAATTTCCATTCGAAAGAAGGACCGTCCAAAATACCTTGAAAATCCATAAAAAATTAAACAATACATCAAAATGTTGTAAAGTTATCTTAAAAATGTGCATGAACTTGACATTCAGAGAAGTGTTACGAAACGCGCAAGGGCACGCAGCGCCACTGAATTATAAGATGCAGAAGTATCACCTATAGTATTACTTAGACTATGCATTAATATACGTTGAAGATTAGTCTAATAAGTAAAGATAGATATTTTAAATCAGAAAAAAAACATAGAGAATTTCGAATTTTAATATGATAGTCATTATTTCCTAGGGGGGTTAATATAATATTTACTTGCGACTTGCGAGTTAAGACAAATTGCTATAAGTCCCCGCTATCAAGACCGATAAAGTATCATGGGTCGATTCTTTAAACATTTCTTGTAAACTGGACCTTCTTAATTAGCCTTTACATGGACAATCGTCTCCATCGTGTCAATTACACAGTGATTAATATGCTGTAGATTATCTTAAGACGCGATGAATCGCGACACACTTTAAAATTTCATCATTGCGAAGATGCAAGCGAATTTATGGTGTCAATGTCTTATACTATAGACAAGCATAAAACGTTTAATGGCTTGGACATGGTGCCTTATCCCAATTTGTCTAAAAATAATAAAATCAACGCTATAAAGGGAGAAAATTTTTGTACACAGCAAAAATTAAAGGTTGTTTAAGACAAATTGTTGTCTCCAAAGATGGTAATATTTTAAAACCAACCAAGAACGGTTATCTTATAAAATATCTCAGGAATGCCAATAGACGTGCAGATATGGGTGACTCTCAAATTGTTGATGATCTTGAATGCAATTTATTTGATGTGTTCAAAAGCACTGAGGGTACATAAAAGTTCCATAAATGAGCAGTGGTCAACATTTTGGGTTATCAAGAATTATGTTTACGATGATATCAGACCTCTTAACTTATGAGGTTAGTGGGAGTGGTGAAATACTATTTGGAGTCACGTGGTATTGCAACGTAGTTTTGAAGAGAGTAAGCAGTAACAGTAACTATAGGAGGGTTTCAAGTGTTTTAGAAGGTACATTTATTTTACGCAATGGAGTTTATTGTTGGATAGCCAAGGATTAAAGAATTACTTTACTGTGATCAAATAGAACGAGCAGTTTTGGGATTGACTTATAGAAGTGGAGATTAAATCTTTGTTTGTAAAAGATCTTTTTGATGACTCAGCATACAATTAAAATAAACATGCATAAATAATTAGCAATCAATTAATTTTGCACACATAATGAACACTAGCACCAAAATTTCCATTTTGGCCTCCAATTATTTTCGATCACATTATAAATCTCGAGGCCTTGGATTACCAAACTCCCTTGAGACGTACGTACAGACAGAAAAAAATATACTTCTTAATATTCATACGTATCGGCTGTCAGTAAAAGTAATTATTGTATTGCATTTATAATTTGACGTTAGATCAGCCTTGAGAAGGCCTTAGAAGATAGTGAAACCAGTCATACAAGTGTTTAATGATGGGTTGAAGGATGTTGTGTGTTTCAATGGTGTTGTTTTCGAAAAGTAAACATGGAAATAACTTCCTCATTGACCTGGTGGTCATGATCACGATTGCTTAGTAGGGCTTGAGTTCCATAACCATGTACAGTATTATTCAGCTTGCTCAATATTCTGCAGGACTTGGTCAGAACATCATAATTTAATAGCTAGATAGTGATAAAACAAATGTAACTGCATTCTTCTATACCTGCTTAGATACTTCAGATTAACCAGACATAATCCCAAAAGTAAATACAAGCTTTGAAAAAGAGAGCAATTTACTTCGTCTGGTAGTACCCAAGGGACAATTTATCGCTTAAATCACTAAGCATCCAGTACTTACAACTTGAACCAAATCCGTTAACTTTAATCAAGGAGCTGTAATAAATATCCCCAATCTAAACAAAGGAAATAAAAATTAGACACGCCATTAATTTTACAAGATCCAACAACATTGGTCTAGACTAGACTGGATGTTGATTTATGTCTCATATCAGTAGGACTCTCAGACTATGTTGCTTTTAAATCTTTGAGTAACAAGAAATTTGGGAAAGTATCTCTTGAAGAATGCATTGAATGAAATAAATTAGGTACATCTTCAGTTTTGAATGCAACTCAGACAACACAACATAGGTCTGTTGGTTTTACGATCTTCTAGTGAATCCAATGTTTTATTATCGTGTATATTTTTCTTCTCTTACTAACACAAGTTGTATGATATGTAGAAACTAAATCTGTAACTGTCTCTGTCTCAATTGCATGATCTTAGCTAAGGATTTCGCAGATTAGTTTAGAAGTCTTTAGTTAAGCAACCCATTTGACTGTTTGATTTGTTTTTGGAATGGACTACTAGTTATATCTTGTGTTTTATTGGTTTGAAAGTAATAGTTGTCCTATTACCGTAGGTTCTCAAGATGTACCAAAAGTTCTCACGATCTAATAAGCGATGGCTTCTGTAATTGCACGGTGGTCTGATTTCACGCTTAACATCCATTCACTAACTTCCAACTCAAGACATAATAACTTAAACCAGTGACATTTAGCCAGCAAATAAACGTCTACTGGAATTTTAACACCTCTGTAATGTTATTAATTGGAACTGAATAATTTTAAGAACACCTCCACGACACTCTAGACTAAAGAATGGTATAACTTCACGTAGATATATAATGTGCAATGAATTTTTCTTCATTTCACATTTAGAGGTCTTTAATTAAAAATATGAGGAGATTAATAAAAGTAATGATGTCCCGTCGCATCTGCTTCAAGCATATTGCTGACCTCAAAATATTATCTGTGAAATATTTTAAGAAGCTGTCCTTATCCTTTCCAAATATGGGATTTAAATTGTTATTTTGTAAAAACCGGCCAAGTGCGAGTCGGACTCGTGCACGAAGGGTTCCGTAAATTACAGTTAAATCAACCTATCTCAAAAACTATAAGAGATACTTTGATCAAACCAAAAATCGTTGAAAGAGTTAATTAGCATGCATCACCTCTATTTTTTTTAGAATTTTATACCCCGTAGTTATAAAAATAGAGGGGGGGGGGACATACTTTTTACGACTTTGAGAGCTGATATCTCAAAAACCGTTCACTTTAAGAAAAATGTTTTTTAGAAAACTTTATATCATTTTAAAAGACCTTTCCATTGATACCCCACACGGGTATGTACATCGAAAAAAAAAATTTCATCCCTCAGTTACATGTATGGGGGGCCCCACCCCCAATTCTTTTTTTTACTATTTAGTGTCATATTTTTGTAGCGGTTCATACAACACATATTCCCATCAAATTTCATCACTGTAGTACTTATAGTTTCCGAGTAAATCGGCTGTGACAGACGGACAGACGGACAGACGGACATGACGAAACTATAAGGGTTCCGTTTTTGCCATTTTGGCTACGGAACCCTAAAAATGGCTTACTTGAAATGCACTCACAATGCTGTTTGAAAATGAATCTACAGATCTTGAAGTAAACTGTCGAATAAGTAAACAAAACAGGGTATGGACTTATTAACTTCGAGCTGCCTAGATTATATTAAAGAAGTAACATAAAATATAGGCTTATGAAGCAGTTTAGTAAATTGCAAAACTTGACACAAATAAACATCCCGCTACCTCAGCTACAACAATACATTTCATATTTGGATAACAGACTGAATAAAAATGATTCAACAATAGACGAAGTACACCATAAGGCACCCAAAGATTGCGACACAAACATCAAAGAGCATGTAGCAGAATAAAATTATTGTAACCATGAAGAATTGTAAGTAAGTGCAAGAAGTCCATTACATAAGTCGAAAACGTATGAACTTGGCATCAACCTAAATACTGCGTCAATGTTTGTGTTTATGCATTCATTAATCTCGACAAGTTTGATGGCGGCCAGATGCGAGAGGTGAAAGTGGATACGGCATGTAATGATATTGAAGTTAATGATGATTTTATAGGAGGAACAATTGAAACTGAGTATTCTTATGATGAGATAGTAATCAAAAATGTTGGAACAAAGTGTGCAGACGATGTTTTTGCTCCTCTTTGTCAGATAAGTCTTAAAATTAGAGCTGATTACGATTTGGTTACTGTGTGTAGGTATTTGTAAATAGTGTATAAGTAGCTTTAAAGCTTCAGATATATATTGATAAAGATTAACAATACCTACAATTTAAATTCCGAGTCAATATTTTTTTGTCCTACAACTACTTCATTCACAAAAGCATTACCTCGTACAACTGATCGTAAGCGCTTACTACTGCTTGCAACAATGCCGCCTCCACAAAGCTCTATAATTTATACAGTTTCAAGTTCATTGCGTATTGTCGATTTCGGCTGCGTGGTATATAAGGCCCGGTGGGTCAGTATTTCGTTAGATTACTCGACAGTACAGTCGTATACACATCTACCTCTTTAACCATGAAATCCTTTGTAAGTGTTAAAGTTTTGTGAATAAGGGTGTTCAAAATTTGCTTATCCCAGTGTTTATTTGGAAAATTTTATTCACCGTTTTTTGTGTAAATGATCCAACATAAAGTTATATTGGTGCTCATAATTTCATTTTGTTTCCTAACAGGTTGCTTTCGCCGCCATCTTGGCCTGCGCCGCCGCCGCTCCCGGAGTCCTGCTGGCTCATGAGCCAGTAGTCGCCGTGCACTCCGCCCCAGTGGTGCACACCGTCCCGGTCGTGGGCTCCAAGACCACCATCACTAAGTCCAGCCAGGTGGTCAACCATGGCTCCCCCGTGCACACCGTCCATGCCGTGCACACCCCAGTGATTGCTGCCTCCCCTGTGGTCGTTAAGACTGTGCACGCTGCCCCCATCGTCCACTCTGCTCCCATTGTCCACTCTGCTCCTATCGTCCACTCTGCTCCCATCGTCCACCCTGCCCCCATCGTCCACTCCGCCCCCATCGTCCACTCCGCTCCCGTGGTTCACGCTGTCCACGCCGCCCCCCTGATCGTGAAGACCGCCCCCTCCGCCGTCGCTCACTCCAGCTCAGTCGTCCACCACGGAGCTACCGTCGTCAAGACCGTCCCCCTCCTTGCTGTCCACCATTGATTTGATTACCTTCAATGAAGGCTAGACTAATATAAAAAATAATATATATTTTTTTACGTACTTTTTGGTTTTATTCTATCTCTCCTACTTTAAATGGATTATGTTTCATTTTTGTAGCGAAGCTCATAATTTTTAAAGCGTTTTATTATTGTTATAAAAATATTACTGGCAACCTCCATTTGCATAAAAGCTGAGGATTCAAGGATTATCTACTATCTATGTAGTTTCAAGAACGAAAAAAATATAATTAGCGAGCTTTTTAAGAAATATTTTAAAAGGCTTTATAAAACAATTTAAGATGCTTCATGGCTTTAAGTAAACATATAAAAGGTTGTATCAAGCCGTTTGAACCACTGACCCCTGTCAAGAAAATGCCTGAAAATATTCGCCATCATTCTTACTTAAGTAATTTATTTTTCATTGCATTTTGTAGGTAATCGTTTTAAAGAAATCTTTAGTCGGGATTTTTCAAGTAATTGGATTCGGGTTAATAGAACGTAGTAGTTCTTTCAGAGCATATTTTAGTTATAAAATGAATATTTAGTTAATGGACTACGTTTCTTTAGTGGCTTAATTATGTTGTTTACAAGTTATAAACTTAGTGATGAAACATGCTGACCATTCGAATTCTACCAATTTTCATTTCGTCTAATTTGACTGAATTGCAAACAGTTGACGTTGTTCTTAAAATTACTACTACCTCCTTCTGAAGCAGTTGGGAAAAAAAGAAAATTCAGTTCTTTCAATCAACCTTATTTAACACATTATTATTTCTAGGCACAGTCACTCAAGATCAGGTCTCTTACTGACAAACACAACGTTCAATAAATTCCTAATTAAGCTATTCAATATTTACACAACCCAGATAGTAAAAGAAACAGTAGAACAATATAAATGAGAAATACAAGGAACTGAATAACGATTTCAGCTGAAAAGTAATTAATTTGTTTCTCACTAGTAGTGGAAGCTACATTTATTGGAAATGTTAACTAGATACGGTACGAGCGTCGTGCGCTAAGTGCCGTAACAGTATAGGATTGCGTTCGATGTAATTTTTATACAGTAGTAGAAAACAGAGAATAAAGTTCTATATTCCTTTGTTTTTTATGACCGGCTACAAAAATGTTTGTTGTAGCCATTTCTTATTAGATTTTTTTATCTTCTAATTTATTATTTTTGTATAGCCTATCTCTAATTCCCATTAAGAAAAAACTAGGCTCTTTCAGTATCAAGACAATATTTTGCACACAATAATCTCGAGTATAGAACATTTGAAACGGGCAAAAGGGTTGTCTAGAAAGTTCGAAAGTAGATTTGGAAAGTATACGGCTATTGGAGGGACTCCAATGGATTTTTTTAGCGACTGATACACCTTTTTGGGACGCCATAGAAAGGTCGTTTGATGATATCTAAAAAAGGGTTTTACTTGACGCCACTTTAGTGTTTCTCTCATCTTCACTAATATTTCGTAATGAGTTTGTGCGCATGTAGGTCCATTTGTAGATTCATTTCTCAGACTTTTAATATAAAGTGGTTTTTTATTAATTAATATACAAATTGACATGTTTACTTAACTGACTTATCATATCAGGTTATTAAAAAAACAAACTTCAGCTTTTAAGGTAAGTTTTACAACTACGCATAAATCAAGTTGTATTTTGCAAAAGTTGAGGAAAAAAGGTGCATAAATACCTGTGTAAGTTATAGCAATGTATCAAGTAGTTGTCAATTGAGAGTAAAATGTAAGTGAAGCAGTTGTTACCATATTTGTTCTGGTCACGAGTTGGCGCATCAAGAGGCTTTGGATGTTACTTAGAAATAAATATACGAGTATAGGAGGGTATTTTTATTGGAATAGATTGGTTTAAGATTGGATGGAGCAGAGCATTTAATTAAAGAAAATGTAGAGAATTGATAGTAAACAGTGACTTAGTGGTAGAAGCTCCAGCCTCAAGTACGAGTGTTAGGGTACGATTCCAGATTTTCAATGTCACTTTTCTAAGTAAAATAAAGAAATTCTAGGGTTTTAGTCAATAAGTGTTTGAAACTCACACCTTTCGGTGACTCTAAAGGCCAACATTTTTACAAGCCAAATTTTTACAAAGTTCAATCAAAGAAGTTCAAACTTGTATTTTAATATTTAAATAATTGACATGTTTAATTCGATCATGAAAAATATTAGTTTTTAGCAGTCATCGCACTCCAAATTAAAGATCAAAGTAAACTTCTGACAAACACTTAATAAGAGTTAATTCATAAAGCATGAATAAATAAAACATGCTATATTTACAAAATTATCTTCTGAAAAATTCTTCGCTTTTCTATTTACTTTGATTATTCTATAGTAATATAACTTTGCAAGAGGTAACTACCCCGCACACATGCTTAAAAAATTGCCTAGGTAAGGCATTTTTCGACACTGAAGACAAAATTTAAATTCAGTGGTTCCTGAGACATCTAAGCGCGTTCAAGCAAACATCAGAACAAATACAAACAAAATGTTTCAGTGTTAGGAAGCCTTATCTTTTAAGGAAGACACTGGTGTTAGAGTGAACCCAGGGGTAAAAGCCAGTCTCAGTGCCATCTCTGAGCCCACACTACTCTATGCCTCAAAGCTATGCGAGCCACGCAGCGGGGCGCCGTAGCCACAAATTTGAGCAAGCATCCGATAGCCGATACAATGTAGATGCTGCAATCGGCAACTATGCGATGCTCGGACTCACAACTAAATTGCTATTCCATTTCAATGTTTGAGGGATAATAAACATTGTATGTAGTTGCAATGAAATTACTTTTAAGTAGGAGGCTTTAAAGATGTGAATAAATAAGTGCTGTGTATTAAAATGTGTGCTGGAATTTAAGTTTCTCGATTATTCTGTTTTGTTCTCGATCTAAGATGCTGTATTATTTGTGAGTCTATTGCAGTCTACAGTCACGTTTTCTGTACTTTAATGTTTTGGGTAAACAGTGGCAATCTTTTTTAATCTCTCAAAAGCTCTATAATAAATGAACCCTGCCATTAAAATAGCCACAATGTTCTAGTATGTACAGTTTAAGCAACAAAACTAGTATCACTACCTGACTAACATCAACTGTACGTATTAGGAACATTCCAACTAGGGCTTAGGAAAACTGCTAAAATAACTTGAAGCCCATATAAATTGATGGACCTAGCACGGATGTGGCAGTCGATAGCCGGATCGGATACAATTTGGTTATTTCACCGATATATATCGGAAATGTATCGATTGGTAAGTGTTTTAGTACACGATATTGGATTAAAGGTCGATGAACTTTGTGTTGTTTTTTGGGGAAGGTAGTGATTGGAGATTTCCTAACCGTCTTTTGGAGGAAAGGCTTTTAGTGTAACTGGGTGACACTGAACATCCGTTTATGGCATTTTATGTATATTATCATTTTTGATGATTGCGAATTTTTGATGTAGCAGCATTGCTTAGTAGATTTGAATTTATTTTTGTTAGCCTGCTAGTTTATTTAGTGTTTATACTACTTACACAGTTAACACTTTTTCTGGCTGAAAGGTTTCCGACTAGATTCTGATTTAAAGTGATTTTTACAATTATTCTCCGGTCACATTAAGATCCCACTTAACATTATGCTTTTAATCTTTCCAGATAGTACTCCTGTGCCTCCTGGCAGCAGTCCAGTCGGCCCCCACACCGATACTCTTCTACCCATCATTCGGCTACCCACTGCCGTCAGTGTACCACGCACCTATCGTGGCGCATGCGCCGTTGATAACACATAGTGTGGCTTTAGCACATACACCATCGATTCTCCATGGGTTTCATACGCCAATTCTGTTTTGAATTTCGAAGGCTTTTGATATTTTTTTTATGTGATGGCATTTTGTTTTTTAACGATTTGTGCAAATAAATATAAGAATGTACCTGTTCAATTATAGTGTTGTTTTAAACGGGTCACACACTAATATATGTTAAGCTTTGCAAGGATGTGTTAATATAATTATATTCATGTTGCCTGTACGTTATCAAGTTGTTGTAGGCACTGGCAATGCTTCGTTAGATTAGTCGCTAATGTGTGATCCGCTTTATGTTACATTTAGTTTGAGGTTCAGATGTAAAAGGCCAGGATGAAAATATCGTTTATTCTTGTACTATTTTTGTGACTAAGGCGAGCATCTAATATCATTGTTGCCATATGTGCCATAATACTTAATTAATTAACAAATTAATATAAAATATCTAATTATGATCGTATTGTTTGGTTCTATGTAATTAATATTAATTTCCCTTATTAAAATGCTTCACGAGGAAAATTATTTAAAACCACAATGTATGTAGTTGTTCCTATACTAACAATTACACCCCACCCCTAATGACTGTACCTTATAAATATTCCAATTAAATGAATATATGACTTAACATACAGTACAGACTTAGACCTCAGTTGTCCATTGATAACCAGTGTCTAGTTACAATGTCACTCGTATGCAGTTATAAATACCTGGTTATCACGATCCAAATCTTATGTACAGTCGTGGTCGAAACGGTACCGATTTTTTTCAGTTTTAATTTTGAGATATATTTTAATATGCATATTTTCCATATGTCTGGTGAAAAATATAATCAAAATTAATTGGTTTATGAAAAAATAGGCACATATAATTTAGATATTTTTACTTATAAACGAGTTACATGCTTTGTTTTAAAGAAATGCTGAACCATGATTGCAATTAAGACGATTTAATAAAAGTATTCGAAAGTTGCTAATGTTTTTCTTAATTACTATGTTATAATTACTTTGGCAGTTATTCTAGTAACCTAATTACCATAAAACAGTTCTATGTTCTTCTATCAGATTCCGTAATTAATTAATACTGCTTCATATTCAGGAAAAACTGTTTGAAGCAAGACTAAAAGAAAATTCAACTCAAAAGAAAATGTGTTATTTCTTTCGCAAAAATATTACTTTGGGGCCGCATTTCTTATTAAAAATCTTTCTTTTTTTTTTGCGAAAATGTAGGTATGTATCTTTTGTAACAATTTTTATAATCTATTTCTACAATGTACACACTATACATATATACAAACTTAAACTACTTATCTTTATAAATTTAAAATCTTTCTTGAATCTAGTTGACATTGAAAAATACATTAAGAAAACAGGAAAAAACAAAATATGAACTTGACGTTTACTTTTCACACCTAAAATAAAAAAAGATTTTAAAACACTGATTCTAAGAATCACTACAAATTCATACTAATAGGAGGGAAAAAAAATTTTTTTTTAATCATTGCAGGGGTTTTGACTACTCTAAAATGTACATACATATCTAAATCGGATATACTTATCGTATTAATAAAATTCACAAAAAAACCCACATTTCCATTAACAAAACTAAAAATATCGAAACAGAACAAAATAGTGTGCTCCAGGCAATTAACAAACGATTAACACTAGAATGATTTATTGTGTTTTCCACGACAATGATTGCTAATCAGATTTGTGTTGAACAAACCGTATTACCGTGGTTTGTATTGTAGTATAATTAGTAGTTGTTGGTAAATATAGGTTACTCATTATACCTATGAGGATGTAACAATTTACATTTGATATTACCTTTGATTTCTTTTCGAGTGCGTGCACAATACAAACTTTTAGTCGGTCATTACAAAATGCATGGCTTTTTGGTAGTTCATATTTTTTAATAGCCCACAGTTTTTTTCTGAAAACAGTAATCATAACTTCTCATTAAAATTAAATGTTTATTATATTAAGCCACAAAAACCAACATTAAAACAAAGTATAATTTAATTTAAAACTTAATTAAAAATTATCCTTAGTTATATAAATAAATGTGGTTAATGAAAACAAATGTAGTCCATCCAGCAGATAGCATGTTGTATAGACATATATGGGCAACACTGCCGCCACCGTGTTAGTACTTGCCATTGGAAGTAATGAGAGGATGAGCTAACATATCAGTATTTACTAATGTTGTAAAGGTAAAGAGTTTGTTTGTTTGTTTGATTGCTTGAATTTGAACTATGGGTACGATTTAAAGAAAAAATTCAGCCTTAGATTGTAAAATAGAGGCTTGGGTTTATCCGGGTGTGCGTAAGCTTGTCTATAATAAAATATATAGCAGGTAAGATATTTTACAACTGCCAAAACTTGAGGATAATATCCTGCCAAATTAAAAATATTTACTTGCACGCATTTCGACGGAACACCATACCTATGTGTATTTTCTGCATCCAGTTCGAGTTAAATAACCTCAACCTCAACTCATTTGCTCATCGCATGACATTATGCGAAACAAAAACAAAACACTAATATAAAAAATAAAAAGGTAATACCAAGAAGCCTAACCCACTCAAATAGATAATCAATACTTAAATATTAATCAACCGAGCTGTGACCGAGTGTACCGATAAATAATTGTCCAATGCTAAGTAAATCGATCGTGACCGCATTAGTCAGCCTTATTAGCCTGACATTGACTTTACTGTGCAGGACATAATGTGAGTCGGATGTAGGTGAAATATACACTAATCGTTATTAGATGGATAGAAAGAATCTAATGAAACGTTGGATGGATTGGAAAATCTCGTTTTGAGTAATCGACACCATCATTTTGACAGATGACCAATCCATCTTTAGATTATGTTAGGTAGGTACTCTAGAACCTAAGTTTTAATCGATATATGTAGGATATTATCTCAAAATTGATTTTACTGTTTTGGCCATATAGGTACGTACCTATAGACGTACTGAGAAAATCTGGTCCCAAAAAATTGCAAACTGATTTGAGAGTTCAAAATTTGAACTAAATACATCTTGGAGTAAGTTTGGATCTAAAACAGAGTGGTTACTGACCGAAAGTCATGGAAAAAATTCTAATTTACTCGTACCTTTCAGTCGAACTTACAATGTCACCCAGTCACCTACTACTCAAATAGTCAATCAAGATTAACTAATACACGTACTTACATTTGAAATAATTAACAGCCTTATCTAAGCAAAGCTTTAATACAGTCACATGTTCCATTGACCTTGGACCAGAAACTATAAGCGTTACGTACTGTGGGATCCCAATTGGTTACGTATTTGATGACGCGATAAAGACCATACATAGAAAATCTGTAGGTACAGTATGATTGTGATATACTTAATAATTACAATAGGTTGATATTGGTATAAGTTTAGGCAGATTGGAGTAGGAGAGCTTAAATGACTATGTTCGCGAAGTGCCGTGGATTCTAGTGAAAAATGTAGAAGAATGTAAAAATATTCTCAAGCTGATTTTATTTACTTTTACATTTTGCTATGTGAACTTGGCATAGTAATACAGTTAACCCAATTCGTCCTAAAAACCAAAATCCTGAAAATATCGCACATATGAAACTTTCTTGGAAGGCAAAGTGCAGACCAATTTATTTCGGTTAACCCCAATAAATAACATTTGTCCTTGATCTGGCAAATGAGGCCGAAAACTAGTCCAATAGACATACAAAGAGACTAGTTTTCAATAAAGGAGATTGTGTAACAAATGCTGTAATTCATCCTGAACAACCTTATTTACATAGATTCCCTTCTAAATGTGTTGGTCAGCCAAAAATATGTGGTATACATATCAAAGGAAGGAAGGAAAAGTAGGACACAAGACAATATCTTCGATTGAAAAAACTTTTGTTGGTTCCTGTGGTTTTATATCACATCCTGAGAAATTACATCTTCTATTAGGTTACGGTCCACTTGTGTAACTGTACAAAAATCTGTGATTATTAGGTAATATTTTAAATTGCTTTTGAAATGCTTATTATCAGACTAATTTACAGGTTCATTACTACGCGTCAAAAAAAAATCCTCCTCATCGCTGTCAACAAGGCGCGTGCCCAAGAGGCTGGCATCACCGCCTCAGGACTGCAATTTTTTAATATCCTTTGTCTAAGGTAATAGCCGGCCTTTTGGAACCGGGAAGCATTAATCAGCTCCTTAGATAGTTACCCATTATCAATTATAAGTTATGAATAATTACATACTATTACACTTCAAGTAAATTGTTAACAAATATAAGGAAGAATGAAAACAATGCAACATAATACTCTATTGGTGTCAGATGTATTGTCATTAGTTAGGTAATCTATTGTTGTTTGTAGAAACACTGCTCATATATAAAGGATAGATCTTAGTTCAGGAGATATAAGGAAACAAGATGGACAAACATATTATCGTGGTAAGTTTATTAAAATTTGTATTAATTCAATAATCTTCTTATTCTGTTAGCTATTAATACTTCTGCAATTACGAATCTTTATCGCTTGCTTTTATTGCAATGACAAGTTCACTATGTCCGTTCATTCACGACCAGTGAGTTTTTGTTCATAAGACTGCATTCCGACCTCAGGCAAGTAAGATTTTCTAGTGTTACTATAACGTAGTAAATATCAATGTCCAAGACTATCGTAGGTAATATTTGATTCATCTTTTTATAACCTCCGAGATAAAAGATAAACCAAAATAAATATAACTCTTCCCACACCAAAAACTTTAATCTTTTAAAAAGTACAACAAAAATAATTTGAAGAACGTCAGAAAAGATAATAAAAGATTGAAAAAGATGTCTGTCTTTTAGCTAAAAAATGTCCAACAGTTTTGAGACCCTGACAACTTGGTAATTTATTGAAGATAACCCACGCTTACAAGTTGACAGAATAAAAATAACTGCCCATGATGTGAAAACTATGAAAATATAATAAAAGTATAGAAAACATTCTATCAGTGTTTACTTTGTAAGAAGGTTAAAGGTGAACATTACACTATAGTTTTTTTAGAAAATTGGTCTAATAACACAATGCCGTAGTTACTAGAAAATAACAATAAAAATATTTGAAATTAGTTTTAGTTAAAAAATACCAATTCGGTTTGTTGAAAACAAATTATTTTCTACTCGGTTTTATATTCATGTTAAACTTTTTAATGAGCTTTTTTAATCGAAATTTTACAAAATTAATAATTATTCATGACGTACTAATTTCAGAGCAACTACAACTGTTTTCTAGTTTAAAATTACAATGCGCCATTATCTCTGTGAATACAATTACTACGACAAGTGTATTCACAAAAATATTTAAAAAATGTTTTATTTAATTACGATATGTATAAAAAATGTAAGTATTAAAATGCTGTCACAAGTTATGAATTTTGTTTCGGATTATTTTTAAAAGGACCTTAATTTCCCTTTAAAAATATCTATAAAATAAAGCTTATAAGTATTCATTCATATTCTATTTTCCTTTTCATGTTCATTCAAAAGCGTGGAAATACATTATGACAAAAACAGTCTTATTTCACAATTCGATATACCTAAAGACAATTTATTTTTCCACTATTTTGTACTGGTTTCTTTGAGTTTTTTGAAGCCTAGGCGTTCTCTTTTATCACAAAGACATAATTTGACCAATAAAACTAAAGTAAATATAGGCACCAGACACTTTTGTTCGCACCTATACCAGACAGTTGATGATCCAGTATATTTTTTCAGTAAATCTATAAATATTATTTATTATTGTGCGTCCGTCTGTGACAACCTGTCATAACAGAATGACATGGATTTGTGGTCGTCTGGCAACAGGTCAAACTTGCTGGTTTTAGAAATGTTTTTACGCGATAGGTATACGTTTATGTTTTACGCTGTTTCGAATGTAAATATTTTTTCGTATAGTATTATTTATTTGCTATCATTTATTGAGCGTGCTTTTGTTTGTGTTTCGAAATTACTCTTTGGAACTAGATTTTTGACGATTTTAGACAATAATGTTTAGGATCAGCGTGACTGAAGATTGAGTTTCTGTGGGATTTATTACAATATTTTTATTTTGTGACAATTACGATGCGAGAATAGGACCTAACATTACCACCAGACATAATTTTACTTCCCCAAGAACAAGACACCTACTTAATAGCCTGCACTCCATCGTCTATTGTCCTTCCAAAGTACCAGGGCACTATAAAACAAAAGAGCTCTTTGTTACAGGTGCTCGCCATACTCGCGGTCGCAGCTGCACTGCCTCCCTACCATGGAGAGGTCATTTCTTACCACGGGAGTCCGCCAGCTCTATACGCAGTATCTGTTGGGCCCTCCGTACATCCCATACCGATGATACAACAGCCGATTGTCAAGTATCGGGTGAAGACGCACTATCAAGTTGTTTGAATAAATAATATTCGTTATTGACTGTTAATGAATTTATTATTTTATTATCTGTGTCTTTTTATGTTCCTTAAAACAATGCCTAAACTGAAAAGGAATCCGCACACTCATACTAGAGAAGTTGGTGCTTTACCCACTTGGCACCTATCTGTGAATCAATTAGTTAAACTAAGTAAAAAAAAATATTTTATCTACAAAAATGCCTGAAAGCAAATAGACAGTACTTATACATAATATTCTATTAATTCTTTTGCAAAAGATATCCAAGACGCAAATAAAACTTGACAAACAAACGTCCAGATATTTTTTCGCGAAAGTCACGTGGCAAAGGTATCTACGTGGTATTCTGATCACGATTTTCAGCCGACTGATATTTCACAAATGACACGTACTGCAAATGATACACTTACTTATACTCTGGAGTATACAGGTAGAATGTAAGACTGTCTATTCAATATGACAGTATCTCTCTTAAATTATAATATTGTATGACTCATATATTTTTAATCTTTTTCCTTCTTCAATGTTAGAATGGATATAAGTCAGTCTTTAAACAGGTTTATCGGAAGTGTTATTTTGTTTCAACGAGCTAATCTTAGGAAGTACTACACTGAATAAAAATATTTCAGAGTTAGAAAGCAAGGCTATAGGATATTTTTATCCAGATGCGCAAAGTAATTCCCAGGGAGCACGGATGAAACCGCTGGCTGAGGTAGGCTGCACCATACAGTAACAACATTTTTCCATTACCAAACAATATCATTAATTAAATCTAACCTTTAAAAACTTACATCTTAACTACCAAAACTTTAAGATTCGAGCTGAAATTCATGATTTACCCTGAAACTTCCCAGAACTCGTTATTTTGGCCTGTCAGCGACAAAAGTGTAATTAAGCCAAGTCTTAGAGGCTGTTACACCTAACTGATAGTTAAGTATGGAGTCAATGAACTAACCAACAGTTTAAATAGATGGTTTAACTTCAATAGCTTGCATAATGTCACTGCGTCTATATTTTGTTTAGAGATTTATTTTCTTAATTGAGAATTTGGTTGATATGGTCTATAGTGAGGTGCTTGAGAAAATTTATAGTTTTTCAAATTGAATGGCTGTGGATTCTAAGGCTATTGTAGCAGTTAATTGTGCAGTTTCATTTTAAATAAGATGCAATTTTATAAAAGGCCGTTTGCGTCTGGTTAAATGGCATTTAATTTCGTGTAAGTAGTTTTAGAACTTCATGAATGTTTCGAGTTGCAAATAAAATAATTTACCTGAACATAGAAAGCAATACTTATTGAAGAGCAATCATCCTCTAATTCATCAAACATTTGCACTAATTGAAAACTTCTCGTTTTTGGAGTCGATCAACAAAAGCCAGACGTATTCTAGACAAGGTTGTCATAAAGTATCCACCAGTAAGCAGGTCTATCACGCTGGAGTGCACACAGTTGCATCGACTTCTCAAACTTGACACGTTAATTGTGTGGGTGTGTGTAGGGTTCAGCGGATCACACACTAGCACACGCGATGGAAGAGCTGTGCCGCGCGTAGTCGCGGTAGTGTGTTGTCGTAAGTATGTTTTGTACGAAAATCAGTCGCAAACTTTTTCAGTGTTACTATCAGTGTAAGGATTTATTCCAATTCAAACAATGAAGACTTCATAGAATCGCAAATGTCTGTTAACAGCTGAAGATGATAACTTACGTATAGCGTATATAGCCCTACATACTACAGAATTTCAAGCAAGTTAGTCGGGTCAACCTAGCACGCACGCATTTTAAGGAGCACAAGATCAATTTAACAGTCACACATAAATGGTATCAAGAAGTCAAGGACACATGTAAGCGCACCTGAATGCGTCACATGGTAGTGTGTGATCCGCTCAAGGGTTGAACCTTTCAAGTTCATTTAATTACCGGAGCTGCATTGTCTTGACTTATGAATAAAATTATAAGAATGGCGAGATAAGGAGATGGTGACTTTGAACCCTGAAAGATATTTTTGGTTGTTCCACACATTTAATTGATTCTAATGACTTTTACTAAAAATACTATTTTAGATGTCATTTAATTTAAAGATATTTGCCTAAATAAACAAATAAACAAAATTTTTGGCATTCAAACATAATATAGTTTACGATAAATCCCTTTAGGTTATGTTTTTAATTGAACTCTATCTTAACAATAAATAAAAATATACATTTGAAAAATTCTGTGTGTTGATGAATTATTCGCATTTTATTTTATTTCAAAGTTTTACTACACAATATAGTGATGGCAAGTAAGTAGGAAATTGTAACATCCGCGTTGGAGACGACAGCAAGCAACCTCCACTTCCCGGTTACAGTAGTTACAAGTTTATTGTTTATTTTATATCTTTTGTTTAAATTACTTTTGGAAAAATAAATATTTTATTTATTAATTATACTATTTGTATCTCAGGGCAATATTTTATGAGTTCTAACTATGGAGTATTCAAGGTAATTACTAGGTATAGGCAAGAAAATTGTGAATTATTAATAAAAAACATTACGGTTCAAGATCAATCAGAAATTCTTTTTTTTTGACACAAGTCTTTTTATATTTGGAAATATGTAAGTCTTTTCTTCTTGAATTTATTCAGATTTTAGTAAATAAATAAAAATAAATCTTTTAGTAATAACAGTAAATATCTCGTGTATCAATTAGAATCGTACACAAGAGTATAGCGATCGGATCGGCGACAACGCAATACTACGTACACACTCACTTACCGTGGTGTACTTGTGTCTGTATAGTTCGCTTGTTGAGGAGTGGCGGTTATTGCTTAATAATGAATTTCGAAATCCCGAAAAAAAAAGAAAGTAATACACCACATTTGCAAAAAGTTAAATTATTTTTTACTATGTAATCTATACTTAACATTGTATTCATAAAACCTCGAAACTACTGAATCGAATAGAAAACATCTTTCACAGTTGATAAGCCGTTTGTGTAAAATTAAATTAATGTTCACCACGCTCTCAAACAGTCAATATTCTTTACGATGTACTACTTATTCACCACAAGATTGAATTATAGTTCATTTTTTGCTACAAAAACTTAAACTAGTACAACATTCAATAACCTCAACGATTTCGTTCATCGTAAGAAATTATAATGTTTCCAAGGAGCGCCCCTAACCTTAATTAGATAATAAATCTTAATTGTTAAGAGGACGATGAAAGACAGATGCTGGGAAATATGCCTATTTTTCTCACTAAACATTCCTTTAAAAGTGGTTCTAACTTTTGATGAAAATTCTTGCAATTAGTCGAATTTTTGTTACTACACTAACTTATTATTGTATAAATGTAATGTTTCTGTAATGTCTAAAGCAATACTTATATGTATTTGTCAAGAAACAGTTAAATCAATCTTAATTAATTAGAATTAAAAGCTAAATTACACGAGACACATTATTATTTGTCTGTTAACTTAATTTTAATTCGTAAAACGAGAAGGCTTTTACAGTCTGAAACATGTTTCATTGAACACAAATGACAGTTGTTTGTAGAAGTTTGAATAAATAAAGCGAATAGCCATTTGTGATTCAAATTACTACAATGATTAAAGCAAATTGTAGTTTATTAACCTGTCTATTTTATTATACCCCATTTTGTCTATTTAGAGTTTCTATTTACTATTTTATACAATACAAATAAAAATACTGTTCAAAGCCTCTCAAATCTAATTTGGATGCTCTTAGAAATTTTATTTTGGTACATTATTGTGGTTACTCTTCCAATACGTTATTTTTTAAATTGCTTGTTTAGTAACCGAAAATGTCAAACGTATTTTTCCATTATAGGTATTTTACTTAATGAAATCGCAAAAAAATATGTATAAACTACTCCTCTATAAAATTCAGCAAAAACTTTTTAGTTTGTTTTCTTATTTTTAATTTTCTAAAAATAAAGAAAATACTAAAAAACATTTTTAATATACGTTACGCCAATCATCCACACACCAAGTATAGAACAGTGCTGCACTCAAGTTGCATATTGCCAAACGGTAAGATTTATTACAGTAGATGCATATAGCCTAGACCGTAGGCCCTAGGACTATAAAAGGACTAAACCTAGGTGATCTAGGTACACAGTCACACAGCATCTACGGATTAACAGACAAGAAATCTCATTGTACTGCAAAATGTTCAAACTGGTAAGATAATTTTATTTAGATCTTAATATTTTAATTATTACCAGTATTAGGTATATTAATATCGTATTTATTTTGCTGTCAGTTTGCATCTTTAAGGTATGTTTATCAATTTCATTTAACTGCATTTCTATTTTTTTTATCGATTTGCGACTGTATTTTGATGTCAACTGAAAAATATATATTTTTTCCATTTAAGTTTTTATAGCTCTGCAATCTGTCTATAATGTTGAAGGGTCGATAAACAAGTTTATTTCGAGGAAAACTTACAAGAGTTTAAAAAAAAAATCAATTCTAAAATAAAAAGTTTTTAATAATGACTTCTTAACTAATTAATTGGAACAAACTTACTGTTTTATTAAAATTGAGTGTTAATTGAAAAGTTAATGCCACATGAATAGTTTTACTAACGAAAGAAGCTTTTATTTCTAATTGAAATTGGATTATTAACAACTTCCATTCACCTGGGGACCTAAACTATGAATTCACAAAGTTAATTTACTTTAAATTATTTCTTAATAATTTAAATTAACAATGTTTTAATTTAACTCGTTTAGACTGTATTATGATTAATTAATGTCAAAGTATTTTTTTTAGTTTCCTCCTGTACAAGTTTATATACAACTACACTATTTTCAATAATATAATCTTCTAAGATTTACGAAAAGGCAGAGTAAACGCGTATCCTATATCTGTTCCCAAGTAGGAAACAGTCGTTATAATCTGGTCCATTTTGAAAAAAGATTTTGTCCCTTTTTTTATAACTATTGACAGTGGTCCCAATAATAGCTTTTCACAAATGATCCACCTACGCAATAACACAGGCTGCTATTTTTGTAACCCCACGCAGGATTGATAACTTTTATACCAATATATACAATATACCTACATATTGTTGTTCAAATAACATCACACACTTTCAATTTCAAAGCACTTATCTGTCACTTAAACTTGTATGAAAACTCTAAGAATAGACACATAGAATTTTCAGCATAGTATATTATATTTGACAACTACGCATATATAAATATGTAGGTCGTTCTATGAATACGTCTTTCTATGCAAAAATGAGGTGATTTTTACAGCCTACACTTCCTGGCAAGTTTTCAACAATGAATTTATACTACGTAGTTATTTTAATCGGCTATTAACAAGATAACGATAATCTTAACTTTATGGTCTAAATGTTACACAAATCAAACTATATAGGTAGGCAATCGGTAACTAATAGGCATGAAATCGTTGTTATTCACATTCTATTCCCGGTTCATTGAACCGCTTTATAATAATCGATTCTAAAATAAATGGAAAGTCGAGAATATCAGGAAAAACTCGTTAAAACTAATTACTGTACCGAATAAGTTTGTAAACGTAACAAATGAACTAAACTTTAGTTCAAAAATTATAGTACTAACTACGTTTCTAGTCATTTTGATACTTGGTATAGGTATGAGTTAAGTACACATTTTTTTTTTAATTTACTAATATTATGTTATCTATTTGCCCGTTCATCAAAAAAGATCATATTTTTAATTGAATACAAAGACTCGTGTCAATTTATCTTGAGCTACATCACTCACAATTCAACGAATTACGCAGACTCCGTCTAAACTATTCCGCCACTCTTGATTGCCTATCTATTCTCCCACAACTTTAAAAGTATTTTGCAAACGATGCTATTAGTGGCTCCGATCGACTAAATACCTCCAAAAGTTTCAGGACATAGGTGTATGAACCTGTAACTTCTAAATCATGTATGAAGTTGTTTGAAACACTGATTAAATTTAGAACTTTATCTAGCTAATTCCCGTAGTCCTGAGGGAACTATTGCACGGCCAAAAATATTTTCTAACTTTTAACTGCAAATATTTAAATGCTATTTTAGCAGTTTTAACTCTGTTGTTCGATCGATCGAATCGAATCGATTCGAATCGATCATAACAATACATAATTTAAGTGGTACAATCTACAAAGTCATTCTAAATACGATACTCATTTGTTTCAGACACTTTTCTTCGCCTTTCTAGCGGTCGCCCACGCAGGCATCATCGCCCCCGTGGTACCAGCTCACCCCGTGGTAGCTCACCACGTGGTAGCCCCAGTCCACGCAGTGTCCCACAGCGCTGTGGTCCATCCCGCCCCTATTGTCCACGCGCCCGTGGTACACGCCGCCCCAATCGTACCAGTAGTCAGACATTCCCCGTTGATTGCCGTCCACCACGGCTAAAGTATCAAGTTGGGCTCGTCCAAATTCAGTGATGTGATTTTGTGAATTTGATTAAATTATTTTTTTATATATTTTGTTTGTTTTCTTTTATTTACCACAATCGCGTTCGACTTTTTTCTACTTTTACGTAATAAAAGACGACTTGAATATCAAAACTGATAAGATATATAATATTTTGTAATGTCATAATGCAAATAACATTTGAAATGCAGCGTTAATTTCTAGAAAGTTTTATTTCATACACTGAAACTATTTATCTGACACAAACAAGTTTACGACCACCGACTAAACTGATTCAAACACTTAAATAAAGATTTTAAATTACGTATTTTACCTATTAAAAAGAGGCTCTCAATAATTTGTATAAGGAAGGAAACGGAAGATTAAACTATTTTTGGACAGCAAAAAATTCCTACACTTCAACGTTCTCATGACAAATACTCAGAACCTTTCTGAAACCCACAGATTTTTTCAGACCATTATGAAAAAGTACAGTTGTACATCAAAGGGTGTAATATAAGAGATTTATGTACCGTTTTATTTCAGTCGAGTAGGTGTCAACGACATGGGATGTAAATAGTCGCGCCGACTCATCTGCAGAACACGCTTAGCATAAACACCTTTGTCATAAGCCCATGGCGTTTTTATGGGAAAATAGGACTATAGAATCATGTGGTACATAAAGTTTATTCAAAAAAATATTTTGAATAGCCTATCTTATCTATAAAATCACATTTTTTTTCAAACTAGAACTATGAGAAAAAGCTAAGTTAAAAGCTACATCGACAATAAAAATCTTGCCAATATTCCAAAATTATGAAGCTATAACTTAACATGGATTTTCATTCCATTAAATCAACTTCATATACACAAAATCTCTGCATGAAAGTCAAGAGATGCAACTCCAGACTATGAGTAACATTACCATCCTTAAATCCCCTTTATTACCCAACCACCACGAACGTCGATCGCAATCACAGCAGGACCTTCAGAAAGATGCATTGTACCCCTCGTCAGAGCTTACTCCCTAATAAAGTGTATCTTCAAGGATAATTACCTACTTAGGGAGCCGGCAGTATTCGCGTTAATCCCCTCTTTGTATAGACTTCTTTATGGACCTCCTTGAAAGTTAATGACCCATAAGGATTCGCTCTGATTTTCTGCATAATACCTCAAACCATTTTGGGGGGCGAAAAGTACCAATTGATCGATTGCTTATTGCTTGTGTCTATTCTGATCAATGCATATTTATGAGGTCATTGACCGTTAAAGCGCACGTTATTGATATCATAAATATCAGGATTCATAATTTATTTCGTCCCCTTTTGTTTTGTGAGTATTTATTTTCCGAGCGGTATCTGTACTTACAGTGATTTAGTACGAGGAGAAATTAATTACTTTTTGTCATTGTGTTTTTGATATAACATCGTATATACGAAATATAGGCCTTTTAGTATTATATACCGATTTAGTGTTATACATAATTGTAATCTGCTTTGCTGAAGGAAGATGGAAAAGCCCTTATTAGCTAACATTTAATGAACTTCATTTTCTTCCACGTTATATTAACGGAAATTTATAATTCCCTTTCGAGGTCCTAATTAACGAGGGCCTTGATTCTATAAAAATAAGAACAACATTAAAATCTTCGGTACTTTTATGAAAAATCTCTGGTTTATTTATATTATCTGAGGAAGTTATAAAACGACCTTTGTTTGGTCAATGAATTAACGAAAATTAACATTTTGAATTGCTTATTTCATTTGCATATAAGTTCCGGCAAAGCGAGCTATGATAATCCAAAAATGTTTATGGTACATTGTATTTCTAACTTCCTTACAATAAAAAAATAAACAGGTATGTAGGTGTGGGTTGAATTTGAAAAACAAATGAATGTAGGAAACTTTTCGGTGCCTACGTTTGATTAAGTTGTTTTCTGTACAAAGTGAACCCTTTACTTTTTCGAATATATTATCTTCCTACGAATGCTTTGATAAGGTAGTTTGTTTTGGAATGTTTTTATTAAGCCGCGTAAATGTCAGATCTGGGTGGATATGAGTTAAAATAAACATAAATACATAATATGAGTTATGATATAACAAACTTCTGTTACATACATAAAACTCCTATAGACTAATATTCACCTTAGCTATATTCCAAGTAAAAGAGCTTATCATTAATTGTGAATACTAATTATGTATTACGGACCCAATTTTTTGTGAGACATCTTGCAATTTCAATTCCACAATTAAGTACATAGTAGCGAAAATTTTATCACACACTTATCATTTAGTTTATACCATAAATGAAGTCCTAGACTATACATACCAGGTTGGCACAAGGCGAACTATAAATACCAATGCCTTGTACAGACTGAGGCGCCATCACGCTATGTCGTGCGCTAAATACTTTAAATTACTTAATATAACGTCATATTACTCATAATTTTAAGGTTAACTTCGGTAGTCAGTAAGCAACTGTTGGTAGTTGGTTGGAATGCTTGCTCTACACAGGTTTTAGGACAAAAAAATCTTTCTTTGATAAATAGTTAAAGTCTCTAGGGATAAAAGAGTGATAACATATTTGAATTGACTTCAAAACGATTAATATCGTAACTGAATTGTTTTAAATAATAATTATAGTTTGAAAAATCACTAACAGCTTATAACCGTATTAAGTAAGATAAACCTATCAAAAGTTACAAAGAATGGCATGGATAAGATAATTGCAGCCAAAAATATTGAACTACAAGAAACCATAACAAGAAATAACCACAAAAACCGTTTTCAAAATTCAACCCAAATAAAATCAACATAAAATAAGAATGACCTTGAAAAAAACTGATAAAACAATTGTTTCCATAATGGAGCATTAAGTTTAACCTTGATTTGACATGGGATCCCCCAGGGCAGTATATTATGCCCACCCATG
This sequence comes from Helicoverpa armigera, assembly GCF_030705265.1. Classification (NCBI taxonomy): domain Eukaryota; kingdom Metazoa; phylum Arthropoda; class Insecta; order Lepidoptera; family Noctuidae; genus Helicoverpa; species Helicoverpa armigera. Next base: position 11,786,240 of record NC_087133.1, on the reverse strand, counting down.
GATGAAGCAATGATATCGAGAGAAATGGCTTCCGGAATTTAAGGGTTCTTTTGAAGGTCGCGGAATATTGAAAAGAAAATTTATATGCCTTTCATTTATAATGATTTAGAGATATTTGCGGAGGCATTTGAATAAAAATATTGCTTGTAATCAAAGACTTAATAATAAAAAATACATTCAGTTAATCCCTTCAAAATTAGTTTTATGCTTATTCTGAAATATCAATCAATATTAAGATAAATCAAAGGAATAACCATATTTTAAGCTATGTCTCTTATAAAAATAAATCCAAAAATACTCATAATTATTTTTTACGGAACCAAGCTCAATAAACAGTTCATATTGTTAGTTGATCCTACTAAACAAAAACAAATTCGGTACTAGGAAATAGCTACTATCTGTAAAAGATGCTTACCAAACAAATACAACATACTATCTTAATAATAAAAAGGACATAAACAAGGCAATCTAAGGGATAGTGAGCAAATCGAAGGACCATTGCTTCACAATATATCTTGGACTCCAAGGACCAACTCTCTTCCGTAATACAAGATGTTATCTTGTATTGCCTTGTACGCATGTTTTGTTCTAAAAGGCTGTGCTAGCCTTTTGTCATATTGGCAGGATATAAGAAAATACCTTGTACTCTTCTGCAGAAATAAAAGACTTTTTATAAAAGTTTGCAATGACATTACGAAACTTAATCAAACTTCAAAATAGTTTACTATTGCCAGTTTTTATGTCACCCAAATAACCTACTTAAAAACACTGCTTTATCAAAAACTTTGCTTATAAAAGGACCCATATAATAATATATAAAAAATAGCAAAAAAGCTCAAGGCCACAAAATAAATGTAAATACATCTCGCCAAGGTTTCACAGACCACCCCAGTTCCCAGATCTTGGGTGTTAGGGAACATTTTAAATAAGCATCAATCATTAGCGAAAATGGGAAACAAAGTAGTTATGATTTAGTATCTCAAGGTCACAAAGCAGAGAGAAAAGCTGTGGTTACTGAAAATGATCTATTAGATAACGATAGCATTATGAAGATGTATTACGCAGATTCTTAAGTTAAGTAATTGTTGTTTTCGTGTAAATGGATGATATTATCTAATGGTGGTGTTTGATCACAAACCACGGTTGCGTCATTGTAGACAAAAACCATTTATCTATTGCATTGTATGCTTGTCATGCTCTTAGAGATGAATTCGATGATTCATCACTTTCTGTATGTTCTTCTTTCTTCGTAATTAAGATTACAGTGTTTATTATGAAAAATGTTTAATTTAAAAACTAGGTCATTTGTAAGACACTACTGAGCTTCAACGGTTATTCAGAACGTCACGATTAACACTAATTTTAATAGTGTATGTAAAGCAATATTACATTAGCCAATTAACTTCGACATTCCAAACAATATTTTCCTGGAAAGTCTGTACATAAATAATAAAATCCGAAGCCAAAGTTGTCATTATTACGAGCTTAATCATTTAAAATATTTTTAAAATTTAAAATATTTTTGCCTTAAATCTTTGACAAAAATATCTGACATTACTCCTCGGAGAATCAACAAGACTTTATATAGGTATTCTGTAATATTAATCAATACTCTCCCACAATTTCAAAGGACGCTTAATTGAATTAACTTCTAGAATAAATTGGAAATTTCAGTCCGTTTGCAGTGAACGATTTAATTCATACAAGAAGCTTTGGTAACGTCACTTAAGCGTACCCCCACACTACAGAATAAACAGTTGGCCGACAGTTGGCCCAGCAGTTGCAAAAAAATATATTTTTAAGAAAACCGTGAATTTTAACAAAGTTTTTAGTCGGTCTTATACCGGTCAAATGACTGCTCGTTACAACGAACGTACTAGTATTCATCTCCATACTGATTTATGAGCCCAAACAAACTGTTGGCCGATTAAAAGTTTGCAGTTTGCTGGTACGCTAAAACAGATTATATATACCTCTGTAATTTCAATAGTCTTTAGGTCTAGAATCAATGTTTTGGATATACTGGTCAATGGTTAATTGGATAAAGGTGTTGATTCATTCGTGAGCACAGGAATTAAGCGTATTGTTACCTCCGATGAATGGCAAGGTCGGACAATTGTGTAGGGACGTTTATTATAACCCATTTTAATACAGATAAGGAGATAATATAAGCCTCATTAATAAATTAAATTATGTTATGATCTTCAATAAGTTTTTTGGCGAATTTTGCATATGCATGCAGAGACATGTTTACTTTCAGATTTGAGAAGTGTACACAATATTTAAATATCATTTGGGGATTTAGACAAAAACAGTTTCAAGCTGTTCAAAATGCAAATAAGTTCAATGGCTCGTGAATGAAATTGTCAACATGTATGTTGGTTTATAAGCGTTTTTAATATAAGAGAAAAGCAAAAGTAATTGAGCTTTTATATGATTTTTGTATTTTCGGCAGTTATTTATGATTGATGTTTTTAATCTAAGTGTTGCAGTACTTATAGAATCAGTTGAAATTGAATATATGTATTTTAACCTTAAAAAAGTTTTCAAACTCCTACTTTGCGACCACGGCAATGACCGCTTCCATTATTTACTGAAGAAAAAACAATGATTTAAACATTATCTCCTCAATTTTACCTTTCGTTTCCAAAAATAGAGTCCCTCAGAGCATTAAAGTTTTATTGTAAGAAAAAGAAATCCTTCGGGCCGAGACTATCTGTCTTGATCAAGTTAAACATGTTTTCTAAGACAATGATACTGAAGTCAGCTGGGAAAAACGGATCAAATTATTTAGAAATAATGTGTGGGTTTAAACCACCTACAGTTTACAAAATAGCAAGCTTTATTTGTGGTAATTTGTTATTTTAATTAGCAAAGGTTTCCACCCACTAATATTTGCAAACACCTCTGCTTAAATTGTAAACAAAATTGGTATAAGCATTGAATTTCTCGCCTATTAAGGATAATAGAAGAGGGATAAAAACATTACAGTTTTCTACTTCCAGTAGCTATTTCCAATACCGATTTGTACGCCTGAAATTCCTTCTGAATTTTAAAAAGGGCCAATGAACTCTAGAAAAATAACTAAAGGACATTTAACAAAATATTTAGCTAATACGTTAGAACCTGATTATAAGGAGCAAATAATATTTGCCTAATTCTTCGAACGAACAAATTACAACAGAAACCTTTTTGGAAAATAAATTATCTTTAACATGACAAAGTCAATATTTTTCTTCGGCGAAATTTTCAATCGTTTTATCTCTATTTCTCGTGTAATAGTGAAGATTAAGATGTTTTGTATTTAGTTTTAAACAGATTATAAGATAATGTTTAAATTGGTTTAATGGACATTAATTCCTTCAGGGAATCGGCTTCTCAATTTTAGATATCTACTGATTGAATGTTATGTTATAGCATTAAATCTTCGTGTGATGTAATAGTTATAATCTCCATGAGATCAACAGGAAGTAAACCTTATTAATAATAATAATTTTTTTTTTTTTTTTTTCTTTACATAGAGTATATTAAAAACTGCACCTACCACTGCTATTTCCCCACCACCCAAAGGTAGACTGGGAGAAAACGCCTAAGGCGTTAAGTCCGCCATTGTACTGTTTGTGCAAAAAGTTTATATAAATAAATAAATAAATAAATAAATAAATATTAACATTGTATGTAACTTATGAAATGTTGGTTTATCCGTACTTCCCTTTGGGGAAAATCCATGGTAATGTTATCTTGTAACATTATCATGGTGTTAATAATTAATGGAAAATTTCAATAAGACATAAAGCTGTTTCAGGTAGACATTTATTATGTAGTGTAGTATGAGTCATGTTTTTTATTCATATTTAAATATTTAATATTTAATCTGAATATAAAAAAATCTTCCATTCAAAACTCAAGGTTCTTTATCAAAAGAAATGCCCCAAGCTCTATCAGACCTCAGCCCCATCGATCAAAATTCTTGGCGAAATTTTTTGTCAGTTTGGGGTATGTTTGACTAATTTTGGCTCGAAGGACCTTGGAGTTTGGAATTCTGGTCCTTTTGCATTATAGGCCCGATATTATAATAAGGCCTAGTGGGTCAAGGTCCCAGGTATTGTTGGGTCGTCGCGACCCTTTTGGCGCATTCCGGGTAATTTGGAAGCAGCTGCATTTTATGCGGGTAGTGTTTTATTTAGTGGAGCTGAAAAGAGAGGAAATTGAATTTTGTGTTGTGTTGTTGTGAGACACAAAGTGAATCATAAGTGTATGCAACGTCGAGTAAAATAACTTTAACAAATATTAGTTTTTTAGATGTTAAAGGGAAATAATAAGTCTTTCTAAGTTTTAAAGTTCTATTTCAGAGACAGTAAGCTATGACAACCTAAAAATTTTAACTATCCAGATCAAAATCTATACCTACCAGTGAACCAACTTAAAATTTTTGAACAAAATTCTTTAAAAAGTTTTCCAATTTGCTGTTATCTAAACTCGCTTTTAATGGTATTCACAAAAGTTACACTAATATATTGGCTCAACTTATTTAGTGAACGAGCACACTACTTAGGCCCAGGTTCACCGACACCATAAACATAAGTTTTTAAAACAGCTGTTTTTTTTCTTGTTCAGTTTACAAAGTAAATAATAATTGTTTAAAATAAAACGGACGTTCGAGTTGTCGGTGAAAATGGTCCTCAGAACGAAAAAGTTTTTCTTAAATATTTTATAGATTTTTTTATGAATAACAACTGTGCTTTTTTCATCAAGAAGTTTTAAAAATAAATAAAATGTACAAGATTTATTCAGTTTATATTTTCAACTCAGTAACAGAATAAATAAGCATAGAAGGTATGTAGGTTATGTCACACAGTTATATGGGTTAGATAAACTTCAAAGTAAAGAGATATCATTGGTTATTAATGGTATCAGATCGTAATATTATGTATTACGGCGAATGAATCCTATATAAATATCCCGATGAGATCACGTCAAAGAAATATTTTATGTCATAATAAAATTTCAGTTAGTACCAAGTTTTTTGTAGCTATGGTTCTTTAGAAGGATAACATTAATTTAAAATTTTGGTACTATGTAATTTAGGTATATGTTAGGAATTTTATTTTCTTTTAGTACCAAAGTATTAAATAAACCTTTAGAAAAAGAAACCAATTCTTAATTTCGGCTAATGTGGCGGATAATGTAGAAAATATGTATTTAAAAGACGGATAATAACTACTCTCCAAGACGGATACTACGCACATTCTGGATTGATCTAATGCAAATAAAAGTGGCTTAGTAGCTCAACAATTAGGCATGGGAGAGAGACTAGTTTTTCCCAGTTTAGCTACAATAGAACCTAATGAACACAAATATATTGTCAATATGAATAGTTAACTTTTTAGAGGTTATCACACATGAAACAATCATTTAAGATTGCTGTTAAGATTAGCTATTTTTCTTTTCAGCTTCAACAGCACCTGTACAGTAAACATAAAGTCAATAAAAGCCTCTTTTAGCTTATTTCTTACCTGTCAAGTGAGACTGCCACCAGGCTGTAGACTGATGCGGCGACGGAGAGCCCCTGCACGTACGGCACCGTCTTACACATCAGCCAGCCGAGCACCCACGCTGTAACAAACATAAATAAATTGTTACAAGAGATAATTCAGGACAACAGAAGTGTTATGTCGTAAAAATAAACCTTAAGTGCTAATGTTATAAAAGAAAAAGTAACTCTGCAGTCAGGGCAACACTTTTTAACCTTGTGAATGACACATAATCTAGCTAGAGGCAAAGAAACAACATTAAGGCAATTTTTTTGTCCAGGTATAGTTCCCTTGAGACAGGCTTGGAATCGGGGAGAATAACTAGTTGCTAAAATACATCAATAATTCTCCTTCTATTCTGGCATAGCTTTTCGGGAGCTTATTTATTTAAGTGGTAAAAAATCGAAAGTGTAAGAAATCAAGCAAAGATTTTAGTTATTTAAAAATTAAGTAATTTGCTAGAAGAGCTTGCTTAAGCAGCTAAAGCACAGTATAAAATATTTATAATGCTCAATCCTTCTCCGTGTGAGAGGAGGCCTGTGCAAAGCAGTGGGACGATAAAAAGGCTGTAACTATGTTATAGTTATGTTGTGGCTTAAATGTAAGATCAAAGTGTTGAATAATGTTACGTTTGCTCAACTTGAAGAGGGCTTGTCATCTCACCGTCATACAACAATGGGAAGGAATTACACCATCTGTCATATCAAACATTGTATTTACATACACCATAGAACGTATAGACTTTGATGGCCACCATGTTTGTTGCGAAATACTAAGAAGGTCATAGAATTATTAATTAAATTCAATGAACATTATAATAAAATTAATCATTGGTCTATGTAGTATTAATCTTATTTACAGGTAATTTGTAAGTGGGACTTTATCTAAAAGAAGGTAAAATTATGTAACAAAAGTTACTGAGGTTTCCTAAGAAGAATTCTTCATTTTTGGGAAGCAGCACTATCTGTGCTGAATATGGCTATGTAAATTTTTTAAATTTATCTACGAGTGGTCTCAGTTGCCGGAAACCTCTGTTTAACCAGGTACGAAAAGGAGCAGCTAGTATGTGAATTTATGTTCATAACCTTGCCATGGTTATTCCATATTATTTCTATACGCCACACCGATAAAGATAGGCATATAAATTATTTAAAGCATATTTCTAAACTAAAAAAAAGGATCTTTTTTTCACTTCAATAACCTAATGCTCTTTTACCATAAAACGGTTGAAACCCCGTGGAAACGTCTTGGAACATACAGCAACAAGTGGAAAAGGTCACTAAATCAATATTTACACGGCACCCTGCAACCGAATGTAGGTCAGGTCAGTGTACTACCTGCGACCTCTTAGCCTTGCATTCCACCCCACCCCTCCCCACCCCTCGTACACCCGTCTTCTTCCCTCCTAACCTTGTACCCACGCATTACAATACAAAAGTCGGAAATGACTATACACTCTCCAATTAAATGTGAATCGTATTGTTTCGCCCTAAGTCTCAATTTCCTTTAAAACTCTATAGGAAGTTGCATACAGTGGAGATCGATTTGAATAGTAACAACTGATTTGATATTAATGATGCCTTAGTTTTTCTTAACCTATATTCGAGGCCTTGGCCTGGAAACGATTATATTTCGATAATTTTAAACAATGACAATTTGGAAAGCATTACCGTGATTATTTACGAAGGCTGGGGTAATGGAGTTGATTGATAGTCCCACGTGATTTTTGATCGTTAATTTATCAAGGGTCCTTTATCTAATATTATAAATACGATTTTGTCTTCTGTGTACGAAGTTCTCTCTCTACAGTAGATAGTATACTTTTTAGTCAAGTTTTTTTGTTCCACTTTTGGGTATACTTTAACACAATGCTGCCTAACTGGTAATTTACCAATTATAGTACAATATAACCTTACATTAAATGGCGTAAAATCTTAATCTAAGTAATCATAACTTCTGTTAAGTACACAAAGCAATCAATTAAGCCCACGTTAAAGTAACCTTTAGTAAAGTCGTGACTACACGTCGTGATTATATTGTTTGTGTAAATATCTAAACACCTGCGATGAGGTCTGAGGTCAAACGGCCTAGTGAGACCTACGCTTAATAAGGGCTGGTAATACGTGAATGGAGAATTTCAACTAATTAACCAACGCAAAAAATAACGTTTTTGTTTAAATTGAAATTGATGCATGTAGAGTAAGTATAACATTTTTAATAATTTCGTCAATGGAATACAGTTATATACTTCAAAAGAAAATCATTTATCATATTATAAACTAGTTTTAAAAGCAAAACATCAATATTTATAATGTAATTAGAAATTGATCTAATGCACTTGTTTAAATTTCATAAATAAATTTTCTTTGTATAAAATATTACGCTAAGTATCCAGAATTTTCACTAAAGTTTGAATAAACGAAAGAGCACCTGTTTAGTCTAAAGTGATTTTGAGAAACTTGATTGCCAAACAGCTTAATTTAAACACATTATTTTTTACTAAATAAAAAGCACATTTTTACTAATTTACAAAAATGATCCAAGCTTCAATGGTCCTGAAACAAATCGTGCGTACAGATGCGTGTGGCTATGAATAAATACGAACAAATGTAGTGATACCCTTAAATTATGTAATTGGGACGCACGACACCCAATACTGCTGGAGGTTTTATGATGCAACTCAATTTATTGGCTTTGTGCATGTGAGTTTAGTTCCTTATTGATTTTATATCTGAATAGGTAAAGTTCAAACGCCCCTTTTCGACTTAAGTAATAGTTTTCCCAGCTTTATTGCAGAAGAACTTCTTTTAAGAATTACATTACACCTACAATTGAACATACAATATTACAGGATAATAGCAATGAAATAAAACCTAATATTTAAAGCTTATCCTCTCCATTTCAGGGACAATAAAATTAAAGAACGATTTAAACTTAAAATAAAATAAAAAAGAAACCAATTCAACAACCCCACAAAATAATCTAAGTAGAAAATAACAGCTTAAAACACTCCAAACGGTTGTTGGCACTAATTCCCCCTTACCGAGCACAAATTGAGACAAATTGCTGCCCAGCCGTCGCACCAGACAACCAATTACGACCATTTCTAAGACCATGCTTATATCTAAATCTTTTTTCGACTGTGGGACCTTTTTTTTGGTGGGAAATCATCAAATAACTCCTACTGCTTGAAGAGTGTTTTACTGATTAAAACCCACCATGTTCCTTCTGATGGCTTAAGTGGATCTGGGATGCAGTAACTCTTTGAAACAATCTCACAGTCCCGGCAGGCTTTGGCGTTATGGGAACAAGGAGGCTTATTTGGTGGCTGAGTGGCAAATTATCAAGGTCGAGCTTCACTAAGTACGTTCGGTCATTAGGTGGGTGATCAATTAATTATAAATATTATAAAGAAAAGATGGGTCATCCTTGGCCAGCCTCAGTGTTTTATTATACAACAGCCATGTTTTATTATACAACCTCCTAATCATCATCAGCCTAATTTTGAAGAACTGAACCCATGAGAGGCAATGGCATGAGACCAATAGTGGAAGGAACATTACAGTTGGTTGTTTTAAACGTTTAGCAAACCACCTATGCTATATTCTTTCAATGTAAGCCAATTACATAGTAATTTACCTACAATTATAGGTTTGCTAATATGGTTCCTCATTAACAAAACTGTTTGAGCGGACAGTTAACTAATAGCAGCGTAGGTGTTCTCTTTGTCCATCATTGTAAGTAGGCTGGCCGCTTTGATCCAAGATTAATGCCTGGGAAAACAAACACCTGACACGTACAGAAAACTGGTCATAAATCAGCCTGTTCTACTTTCTGGATCTGGTCAAAACCCTCTGGTCAAAATGGATGCCTTCGAAGTCTTGCAAAAACTTATAGCTATGTGGCTGTCGATTAAAAGGCGCAAGAGCTATGAAAAAACTCTGCTTACTAAGAAAGCTGTGTTCACTTTGAAGCTGTTAAAGTCTCGAGCTTTAGCTGCTAGGCAAATATTGATGCAATTCTCTGCAACAATGTTGATAAGAATATGACTAGATAAGTAAATTGAGTTTACCGACTGAAAATTATTAAAGCATAAACCAAAACAATTGCCTGAAACGACAACCAACTAGATCAAACTGCAAACTTAGCCCAACGTACCTTGTTCAAACTTATCAATTGTCCATAACCATCCAAATTGTAGGACTAAGTTTATTTCAATCGCACAAACAGTGGTTATATATTAAATAGCTGAGAATGACCGGGTATCGCGAACAATGCTGTGTATAATGCAAAAGAGGATTGTCCAGCGAAGTGAGAGCTCTCCCGCCGCGGCCTTGAACAACTCATTTTATTGTCTGTATAGCTGTCGCGGATTAAATTTTCCTTTTTTTCCTACTTTAGCTGAAGATTTTAAGAATATTTGAGTGTTGTTTTTAAGTCTTGAATGTTTTTTATGAGATTTTTTATGGTGGTTAAGGAAGCGTTTGTGATTATGTTGTATTTTTCTTGTTTGTAAAGTTCAGTTATGATAATTTATTTGTTCTCTTCAATTTTAACAAAGAAAGAGCTTGAAAGAAAAATGAGAGGAGACAGAGGAAACCGAGATATCAATAAGTCTTCAAACTAAATTTATTGAAAAACTGAAATTCTAGAATCTTTCTGCTTATGAAAAGCAAATTGAAAACGTTACTTAAAGTAATGATACTTACACAACAGTTTAAAAAATGTTTTCATTTCAGAAATACTATCCTATCGACCACTTATGCTACGGTTTTTTGCCTAAAAACAATAACTATAAAAGATACGAGATACGTATTATTTTCACACCATCGACAGCCACTCTGACATCCTACAACTTGCAGACACTATCAACTCCAAGTTTAATGCCAAAACACAGCAGGGGGACCACGTTATCAGTAGACATCGTATAAAAATCGCAAAGACATGGTGGCACGACATGTCTCAAGGCACCTTCCACTTCCTTTTTCATTACGATGGTCCGGGGCCAAGTTACGCTGGTCGTTCGCTGGGTCAGGGAGACGCGGGGCGAAGGGAAATGTAGGTCAGGCCGATGAACTAGGCCGCCGGGTCTCAGACTTGTTGCGATCAGAACAGGTGAGCAGGATCATACGGATTATACACGAGTTTCTTATTAAGCAGATAAGTGTCAGAATTTTTGAGACTCAAGTTTATGGACGAAAAGGCTTAACTTGAGATCCTTTTCAAATTTTGGAGTCCTGCCGCTCCAAGTTATTGTGGCATAACCTTGAATGTCTTCAACAGAGATCAGAGATTTATTATCTGTATTGTGAAGCCTGATCTGAATTCTACAGACTGACTTAAACATTAATTAATTATCGTAGCACGTCATTCAATTGTTGTACGTTACTTTGATTTTCTAAAAACGATAGTACCTAAATATAAGTTTAGAGAAAAGCAAGACTAAATAGCCGTTAAGTTTAAAAGTCACGTAATTAATTAATTAGAGTTTGTTGTTGAAAGGTTTTGTCCAATAATTCACGAAGCCGCAAATCTGATAACAACATAACTCGTTTTGAACTTAAGCAAAGAGTCAAAAGGTTACTCGATGATACAATAACAAGTGCAGTTAGAAACTTTGATAAATAGAAATTTATTTATGTTGAACTCATCGTTAACAAACCACAGCATCAAACAATTTGAAATACGATTATGATTCATTGGGGCTCCTGATAATTGATATTACTTGAATATAATAAACAGTATTACGTGTCAAAGGAAGTCATAATGTGGTTTATAAGCCTTAATATGATTATACCAAAAGTACTTATAGCTCTTGAAAATGAGATGGTTCTTAAAGGGCAAAGGTTAATATGTTTCTGATATAAAATTATTGGAATCAGGAATACATTGTAGAATACATATTGGAAAAAGTTATCTACTTTGAGTTTTCTACTCTAACTATTCAATTTTAATTCCTAGTGGTTTATAAACTTTTTAGTTTTAATACAGATTCATTGATCAAAATAAATGACGAATAGAATCTGTTTTATTGATACTGACATTACCGGATGAATTCATCTAAGATTCCTCGAATGTATAATATATCTGTTGTTCAGAACATTGGTTAGTTTTCAGTGTTAGTCATGAACATAAAGTATACAACTTTTACGTGAAAATTACGAGTGACACTTTTAATCAATTTAGCACCAAAACCAGACCTATTTTCTAGAGCTACCAATTCAATTTCCCTACCAATTCCAATGGCCCCAGATATTCTGTCGTTGGTTAAGTGAGGTCCAACAAATTGGGCACAGGTCTCAAATATTGGAACACTGAATGTCCCACTTCCAGCACCTAGTTTAGGAGCTTAGGCCCCGACGCTAACTGTTTTCGGGGGTCATATAATCCTCTTAGGACCTTTTGGGGGTTTGAGATGTCGTGTGTCAGTGATTTAGTTTATAGACCCTACAACTCAAGAGTGTCTTAAGATATTATATTTTTTTAGGCAGCACTTATAATTTAATTTAATATTTTTTTTTGTAATCATTGTGTTTTACGATATATTTTTTCTCTAAATGACTGTCGTGTTAACCAAATAGAATATATTGAAAGACGACTTTTATTTCAATGTCACCGAAATATCAGTCGATAGTAAGTATTATGTTGAAATGTGTAAGTATGAAATAAATTCGTGAGTAATAAATCCTAAAAAAACCTTTCTATAACAAAGTAATTTTGTTACACGTAACAACTGAGCCGTCATCAAAATCTGAACGTTCCTCACAATTTTCTAGAAGAGTAGGCTTCTTTCTTAATAAGACATTTTTGTCCACACTTCATCGGTTTTATTATATTAATACCTTAAACACAGAGAAGTCACTTTCAGAGCGTACATTTAACCTTTCAAAATGATGAAGCACTGGAATTTTTGGATCATCATTGTACCTCAGAAATAACTAATAGTAAGACCGAGATTTTAATCTAATAGTTTAGAAAACGAATACGCGACTGAGTTGAAGTCATATTAAAAACATCGTATATGACTTACTTATCTCCTGCTAAATGAAATGTAATAAAATTTTAAAATGCATTTCTCTCAGTAATTTTCATTATAAACATTTTTGTGAATGTCAATTTATACTGTTATTTTATGCCATCCCACGCATACATTAGCGTTCATACTCCATTTGTTATTTAATCTGTGTCCGTAATACTGATTCGGTTTTTATGAAAGATTTTAATATTATAGGAACTCAAAGAGTGCTCATATATAGACTCTGTGTGGGACGTAATATTTTCTGTATAAATATTCATTAAGTATATGTTATGATGCTTAAGACATTTCAAGTCAGAAATTATTAGATTTTCAATGTTGCTTATAATTTATAGCTAGTCTGGTATATCTAAAGTAATATGTTTCTGACTTCTGTTTATATAGCCCTCATATCCAACAATGGCTATATTTTTTTCTATTTATAACTTCTGCCAAAGTCACGTCTTGTAAGGAATCGATACATAAAATACAGGAAACTATTTCCATACTATATTCACAACACAACACTATCGTTGCACGTGGCGCTATCTATAGGAATTTTCACGGCATTACACAAATTCCCTTTCTAGTCTTCCATATTCAAGTTCTTTACAATTTTTTCCTTTCAAAGTTTTGCCTTTTTCCTTCAATATTCACAGGTTTTTATTTTCGCACTTTCTCCAATATTATTTGCTATAAAATGGCGCTCATTCATAAAATTATACGTCCTTCGAACACTGAAATCTTTTTCAATTTACGACTGGCACATAAAGTTTTGTAAATATATGTTTTATTTTATGTTCTTTCTTATGGACTTGTTATGCGAGCGTTTAGAGATGTTCACTTATAAAGTGTTTTATTTATAGATTTCGGAATATTATCGTTCAATTCAATTGTTTTGTTGTGAAGATTTTTATTGCTTTTGTCACACGTGTCTGTTTATCGGGTCATTGGACATACCTACAAAGTGAGATATTATGCCTAAATGGATTTTATATAAAATGTTCCAATAGTATTTTCTCATTTTTAACCACAGTTCGATTTAATTGTTCCTATGCTGTTTCAAAATTAATTAGGTACTTCCAATGTTTCCTTTATTTAAACAGAAGCCAATATAATAATGGAAATCTAAACATTATCATTACAAAAAGAATCAATCAGTTGAAAGGCATCCATCATACACAAAATCACAACACAATAAAACGAAAACGAGCAAAAATCAGGAACGAGTCAAACATCTGCTAGAACATACTGACATTACGTCAGGGAATCTCGCGCACATTTCACACAACCTTGAGGGTACGAATACGTAGAGAGGCCAAAATTCCAATATGGCTCGAATAATGCAACCTTCACGACTGTCAGTGAGCTGCACAAGATTAATACCCGGGCCTTGGGAACGATGGGCTCGAGGTCCCACTGACACAAGCCGGAATGTGCCAACATAATGATAAGGATATGCTAAGCGGAGCGTAATGTAAATGTGTTTTTATAATTCGTGAGCTTCACGAATAACGATGCTATCGAAATAATGAACTTGAGAAACTTACTTAAAATAATACAAAAGGGGAATATTTACACAATCTAAGAAGAAGAAGTATTTCAATAGATGTTATTTCAAGATTGTTTCGAAGTTTAGAAAAGTTCGTCATTGGATTGATAGGTTCATTGGTCTCTCAAACTTCGCGTTGACATCTGTCCCATTACTTTTTTAACAAAACGTACTTTAGAAATAATTTCGAGATTTTCAATCATTTTTCCAACTTTCAAACCTAACTGACCGAAGAGACGTTGACCTTTCTATATAATCCTTAAAAAAATATTTTAACTTCAGTTTCGGAGCTGATTATTTTGATTTTAAGAGACAATTCAAAAGTTTCTGGCAGCTTTTCCATAAGGAAACAATTTTCCATTTCAGTATAACCCCAGCCTTACCCTGAAGGATTACAAGCGAAATATGAATCTAATCGAGTGACTACCAATGATAAATGATCCGCATATTCTTCACATATACCCTGGGATGGGGGTCAACCGTGACTGGGCGATTATGTAATGTGATCCCATTATGTACGTGTAGATACTTTTGCTTTCATTAATAGATTACGTATGTTATGTGGGTATTTGGGCCAAATACTAGGGTTATTGTATATTGTTTTTTCATTGTAGATGAGTATGCTTCCTTCTTAGAATTAAGTGGAGGCTTTTGGCTTTTGATTCGGTTTACATGGTAGGGTAATAAGTTTAATTTTAATTACAAAACTAGTTTAAAAGTAGCCTGTAACCTTTCTCGATAAATTGGCTATCTAACAACGAATACATTTTCAAGTTGGACCAGTAGGTAGTTCCTGAGATTATTACGTTCAAACAAACATGCATTTCAACTTCATAATACTAGTAAGATACAAAATTAAAATTGTTATAAGGTTGATATATGGTTTAAAGTATAAAACATCATTATTTTCGCGGCACACAATGCTACTCTCTTCACAAACTTTTCAATTTCGTTGTTAACCAACTTCTCAGAATTCCAAGATGAACTTCAGATTTCGGGTTTACAATATAACGATATTTCTTGTCGTGTAATATTACATTATCTTCAATCATTGTTACAAATAATTGTAAACACAAATCTGTACTTATCAATCTTGTAAATAAACCCTTCAAGATATTATTTCCTAAATATTTTAGGTTCAATAACACTTTGTTTATCTTCATTGAATTTGTGGGGTTCTATTATTAGGTAGTACGTAAATGTTTAAGATCTAATTTTACGAGAACTGTTTTTGGCCTGAAGCAGTATTCATTCAAACAAAAACTTGGAATGAAAAATACCTAACGTTAGTTTTCATCTCACGTAATGACGCACTAATTTCCATTATAGTTAGTAGTCTTTAGTGTAAAAAAAATTAAATGAATGTTTTAGGACACTCTCACACAATAAAATATCATATTTCACCCTATGTTTTAACGGACACTAAAACTTAGGATCATTAACGGCCAGTTTCTTCATCAAAAGTTAAAGTTATGGCTAAAGTAATGTCTAAAGTAAAAGTAACGGTTAAATTCAATTTTTCTATTAGTTTTGCTGTCACTTTAGCCTTGAAAAAACGAATTTGACCGTTACTTTTACTTTAGACATTACTTTAACTTTAACTTTTGATGAAGAAACTGGCCGTAAATAAGATTTATCTAAAATATTACTAAATACAATTTTTTTAATAGTTATCCTTGACAATATACTTATTCATCCAAATCTTCAGGGCCACCAACCGACCTTATCTTCGACCAAAACAACATTAATACCAATCCGTTCGTTCCCACTGAATATGCAATCCCCGATAAAGTGCTGGGCAAAAGTCAAGGGACCCGACTGCTCATCAAACACCTATTTGTCTCCCTTTGTGGCCTTCAGCACAAGGACTGAGAGAATCTTTGACTTATAATTTTGAGCAGTAAAGGAGAATGATGAAAATTGTTCACGTTATTTAGCTATGGTTGTAGTGGAGGAAGGAATTTTCGTTTAATGTGCAACTATGCGGTACCATGTTTGGTAATGTGGTTTAATTTTAGATATGATGATGGCACAAGTACTGCTTAGAAGATGCCTTATATTGAACAAATTTATATTTCGAGGTGAAGTTTGTGAGGCTGTAGGAATCTTTGAATCATTGACAGACTTGAATTTCCTTTCTTTAATAGCTAGCCACGTTTTTTGTGTCATATTTTTTCGGGTTTTCCAGGATGTAGCTGAAACCGTGAGAAATAGCTAGTCAAAATTACTTACAGTGAAAAAAACAGCTTTCTTAACTAAAAACTAACCCAACATGAAAAACAAAGACACAGTCTAACAACTTAACCATATTCAATAATCTATTATCTCCAGTTAGTACTCTCTTGTCATAACTCAGTCGTCAAACTGTGTCCTGGGACCAAAACCTTCTTAATGAAATCTTAGCAGACTGCTGTTAGGTACTTAGTTTGTAAACTTTAATACCGTCTGTATGGCTGGAAGGTGGACAGAAAGCCCCTGGAGTCATTTTGTCTGGGACAATGATAGGGGTGATATTACATTTTAGTTTTGTGTTAGTGTTTGTGTGTCCTATGGACTATTTTTTATGCATGTAAATAGAAGACTACATAGATATTTGGTACTATTATTATTTTGTAATGGTAAGTTGCTAATTTCAACTATTGGATTGAAGATAATTATGGAAACCGAACCTATAGATGAAATTAGATTGACACCATAAGATATAAATCTTATATCACATCATATTTACTCCACATATTTATAACAGCATATCTTTGATAACTCCATATACAAATAAAATAAAGCATTACCATTTAAGAAAATATTTGAGCTTTAGATTAAACAATTTCGATGAAAACAACTTCAAAGTGCGCGGTGCTAAAGTATGTGAAAGGGTTCAGGACCTTACGAGAGGATTTCAAAGGTTTATTAAAAGCACATACTTCTGTATGTTATCGCACACTTTTTATGAAAGGTATTGAAACACTCCGATTGTTATTTGCCAATATTTCAAGGGATAAGGTATGAAAAACCTTGCGAAAGACGTACCTACTTGAAAAATAATGTTTTATTTACAAGCTGTATTTATTGTGGTTTTCTGTTGTATTAAATGCTTAGTTTTTTACTAAAACAAGTGGTAAGAAATATAGGTATCGATGGATATTCGTAATCCATTGAGATTTCATAAACTTTCAGTGGATTCTTTCAGGTTTACAAATTTTTTAAAATGTAAATTATGAACAGTGTCTAGTGGTTAAAATATTCATGTCAGCGATTGAATATCCATAGGTTATAGAATCCATATGAATCTTCTTATATCAAAACTGGCAGCCAAGTCCCAATTTTCATTTTTAGCTCAGTGCTAATACCTAATATTTATCAAACGTCTCCGTCTAAAAAATGATCACACTTAACTTCTGAGAATATTTTGCTCCGAATTCTCCAGTAACCTTCGTTCGACTAATCTTTCTCTTTAATACGAAGATCAGGGGAGCCAATCGAGAGATTTTTAAGCGTCTCGTAATAAGTTTCTCTAATTGAAAAGAATTTTGGAATCCCCGAAGATTCTTTAAAGATATTTGCCAACTTTTGAGTTCCTTGTCTTGTCAGCGGCCTTTCTTTAAATCTCATTATGAAAATCTTTTTCATTTACATTCTTTTATAATTGCTCTAAATTGCGTTGATTGTTTCATAACTTTAAGGAAAATCTTTCTTCTTACTCATCTATGTAATTATATTATTTAAAACATTTTGCGGTTTCTCCTCCATTCTTATGGAGCTATTTTGTACATTTGAAACTTTTCATCATCTCTATAACAAATCAATATTGCGTGTGCTTTGAAATGATACAAGAAGAAGGTGTTTATTTTGTCTCAATCTATGTACATACAAGTACCCTTTTTCATGCTAACATTTTCAATTGTCCCACTCAAAATCCCCTAAAAACCAAATGACCACATCCCAAAAAGCCGGCAGTCTGATTAGTGAACTTGGAGCAATAATTAGATCATTTGGATAGTCGTTTGAGATAAGAAGTGGCCTTACGTAACGCACTGTCAAGGCTCCGCTAGATTAAGGGCAGATCCTCATTGGGAGGTCTCGGTCACTGAGAGGAATTGGAATAAGTATCTACGATGGATTTGGAGATATTAAGTGGAAGATTTGCATTTATTTGTTTCTCTGTCGTATATTTTGGTAGATTGCTTTTGCGAAGTTTGCTTAGGGAATGAAAATTATATGAATTGTCGTAAATATCACAAACTATCTATATCTATCTGTCTTGTATGATTGTGAAAGCACGTGGTCATGTGATGTCTGAAAATTTTGTTCTATATCTTCCCCTATCTTTCTGTTGAAATTGTCCTAAGAGGTCCTATTACTCTAGTACTTTAATTGCTATATTTTCCCTTTTATTTAACAATTAAGAGTCACCTAGATATCGCTAACGTCTACAAAGTTTCCCTAAAGATTTAATGAGCACACTTATAACAGCGACAAAAAGTTTAACAAGAGTGGCAAGTTTGCCACATCCTGCTAACTAGGTCTCGGTTACAAAAGTTCTCATCCGACAAATAGGTTAGCGGGATGACATTTCTTGTTACGCATTATTTGGAACACGACCAATATGTCCGTCTGTCCGTTCGGTTGGACATCGGAACTTTTGCTCTTATGGCTGGTGTGATCGATTTTTGTGGTCTGTGGTTTTGGACGTTATGTTGATGTTGGTTTGTTCATGGGGTTTGTTTGGGTTGGGCTTTGTAGACAGGCAAGTTTGTGTTTTATACTTAATGGGACTGATTTACATTCCTACGTTATTTTTATAGTTGCTACAATAATTGTGTACATTTTATTTTATAGATAAAAATAGAAGTAGATTTTTGTTTTTCGGATACAAATACTTCTTTGATCAGCTACAACTTATGTTACTACTATCAACATTCTTGATAGAGTTCCCAATCACAATCCCGACTCGGAATTAGTTAGCTTTCACTGTATGGTTTATTTAGAAGCTATCACAAGGTATTCTCTCTAAATAAATCTCTTCACAAACTTCTAAATGTCGCCACTTCAACGCGGAACTAAAATCAAGTACAGCAATGATTCTTGTCGATTGACCTTCCTAACTTTTACTGCAAGAGGGTAATAAAACGAAGTGTTTCATCCCAAATACTGTGATATCAAATAAAATAAGCCCACATGGCTCTCAGTCGTCAAGGATACGCTTTATGACGTGCAAGTAGATCAACATTGGTTTTCTTAGTAAATAGTATGGTGGACCCATTCGCACGGGATTTGGTTACAAACGAGAAATATTTTATGGGTTGATAGTGATTATCATGGATAAAGATTAAATTGGACAGAATTGATAAACATTAAAATTGAACGAATGAATGATAATGCTCTTTGAAATTTGAAATATGCTTGTACTTTGAATTTCAGTACTTTGGTGAAAAAGGGTTGAAGTATTATATATTTTACTGCTGATTCTGAAATATAAGGATACAATCCGCATTTCATTTCTTTATTCTAACGATTTATAAGAAAATCTTTGAACCAATATATTTATCATGCTTTTGATTTGGTCTGAAAATTCGCTTGATAAAACTCACACTATTCTTCAGTCTTCAAAGAAAGCTCTTACTTCAAAATAAAAATGGTAGTTGGTTTCTTTGAAATATGAGCAAATATCGTCGACCGAAGAATGATTTTTTGTTCAGCGACGCAATAAGTTAGTATATTGTTTGTAAAGGACGGACAGACAAACAAATATTCGCGCGATATGTATCCAACGTGCGTCACTCATGGCAATAACATATCGAGAGTGATGAGTTCACTAACTCGCCGCCAATAATATTGTGGAAGGGTGTTTACTATTGTATTGTTTTTTTGTACCTAGACAGCAAGCGCTGAAATTGTGTAAGGCGTAAACATTATTCTATATCACGTGAATGACGGAACGACGATGAAATCAACAAACAATCATTATGCGACATACAACAAATAAAACTGCTGCATTAAAAAATATATATTTAAGTTAAGGGATGCATATGCACAAATACCACTAAGTAAAACATGTTTAGGAACCGTAACTCTAGGAAAACTCGCATTCCTATACATTTTCTATGACACGGAAACTCTCCAAACTACACAAACCTCAAACTGAATTCCAAGAAAGAAAAACCAATTATTTGATCCAAAAACACAATTATCCGATCCCCTCTCCCTTCCTCCCCCATTTATCCCGATTTGTCTACCTCAGTATATACTCTGATAACAACTTCCTTATAACCTCGAAAGTAAACAGAAGAATATAGAAGACCTCATAAATATATGAACCAGGAATTTTGGAAGACTAAGGAATATTATTCTGATGAATCGGGTCAAGTTGTGATTGGTTTTGGCTTTGTTGTGGATGATTTGCGATTATCGGTTGAATATGTGGGATATTGTGTAGTATACAAATATGTATGTAGATAAGCATTGAAATCAAGAGCATAACTACTAACTCCATATTGCTTTATCTATTTTATCTTGAGAAATAAAAGTTCTAGCTTGTCGTTTCATGAGGCTATGGACCCAATCAGGCATTTATCTGGCCTTAATGTCATTGACATAAGATTACTAATTTGCATTATTGAAAGTCTGTTTTTCATTCCTTTTTGGACGAAGAAACTTATAAAACAAGCATTGAATAAATATTTGAAAATACTAGATAGGTACAGAAAATACTCAGTCCCAGATCCTTTTTATGACCTAAATATAAGATTTTTACTTATACTCAAGGTAAACACGTAGAAAAGGTAAACATAGCGCGCACCTATACAAAATTACCGTCAATCGTAACCCAGAAAACACTGTTCTGAGCACAGGTCCCCAGCGACACGGCCGTATTAAGTAAAATATCGGGAATAAACTATTTGCAAAGTGTGCCGTACAAATGAGGGGTTGTGCTACTAATATGACCGGGTTTCCCATCAGATGCAACGAACGATATTTGGTCCTGACCACTGGAGAGTGGAAGAGTCACGTCCGCGTTATGGTGAACTTTCGTGGTCCAGATAGGAGTTAAACTGTGGCAAACCAAGAAGTAGGCCTGTCTTTAACAAGATTTTGTATAAGGCATCTTCCTAATCTACCTCTAAAAGTTCCTGTTTTAATACCGCATAACCTAAAATGTTCCTCCAAAATTAAAATTGTAGAGAAAAAGAAAATACTCCGCCAGTTTACAAACGCAACGTTTAACAGTGCAAACCATCCTTTTAAAGAACACATACAAGCTTAAAATTGGTGAAAATATATGTCTTTCGGTCTGATATTGAAATACGCAGTAGGCCGAATGTCGAGCTACTCAACACAAAAGTTTTCTCATTGAAAGAAAATTTTCTTAACAATAATAATCATTTTGCATTTGAATATCCAATGAGGTTACATTTTGGTAAAAGGCAAAACATCTTTGTTCATATAACTTTCTTGTGCTTTTGTGTTTCCAAGTTCAAAACGAAATTAGGGCTTTAGTACAGTTTAGCATTGACGTAATGTAGAGAAATTATGTAACGATAAAATAATACTTGATTGGTTTCAAATTACCATAATTGTATGCCTTTCAAAACGAATATAGGTGAACTAACTTGTTTCTCAGGTATTTAAGTTGAACTGAATTACATAAATTAAGCCTCTTTTGCGAGAAACGAAACATTGATAGAATTTGAAAAACTTTTAACTAACTAATACTTTTCTTTCAGTTAAATCAGATTTTATTAACTACGCTAGAGATATAAAAAATCACATCTCTTTCTACTACATAATATATGTAAGATACTATTACAGAAAAGGTGTGCGTGACTGGTAACAATCTGGGCGGACATGGGTCCTTTAGATATCAAGTTACATCATCAGTTAACACAACCTAAATGTATGTTCGAGTCACGGTTAGTAGGGCCAGTAAAGCAGGTAAGGGGAAAATGAGCATAAAATGTTTTTTTTTGAAGCACCCGACGTTATACAGTATACATTATTTTATCGAATTTAAAAACTGATGATAAAACAAGAAAAGTATAAATAAATGTTTAATATTTAAGTATTTATTAATTTCTAGCAATGAAACAAAATAGCATAAGTCTTTATCTCCCTAGAAAAAGGAACGAGTGGTTAAAAAAACTTGGAGAGAAGCAAGTGGTTCAAAAGCACTATGCGTAAAATGCAGTGACAAAGCTCACAAAAGCTGACAATTAGAAGAAACCCTTACAAACGAACAATAATACTAAATATTGACAATCAAACTAAACAAGAGGTGCTACATATTGTCTCTCTGAAGATAATACATTAATTAGCGGCTTAATGAATCAATACGTCAGAGCCATGTGCGGCCAGATGGAGAAAGGGTGGATATAAATAGTCACGTATCTAGAACTCAGACGACATTGTAAATGTATGGTATCTCCAACTTACATAATACCTAATCTAGAAAATTCTAGAATTACCCAATAGGGTTGATTCTTGGAAAATTATTAATATTCAAAAGAAATTCGAAAAAATGTATTAAACAGAAAATCAGAACTTAAAGACATGCCAGAGACTAGGTTTTTGACTTTGAGACATACTTACATACTTTTGAGGCTTTGTTATAATTTCGCCTAGTTATGCCTTGAATCTTAGTTCAAAGTTCAAGTTGACATAAATACGGATAGAAAAAAATTGTACACGGGTACACAACTAATACTGAAGTTGCTAAATCTACAAATCATAATAGAAATATAACACGATCCTCCAATCTCAAACTACAGCCACATAATAATCTTGCCATGAATAGTTTCATTGTAAAGGTATTACAATAATCCTGTAAAACCATTACCGAATAGATTGGATCCAGTTCAGCAAGGCGACTCGCTAAATGGCAGGGCTGTGCCCCAAATGTTTCGCAGTCAAGTCATTAATTTGATATCTTGGAAAACATCAGGGCGTTTATTTTGGACTGTATAGTTTCTATAGTGGTTGAATTCTAAAGCTTTTCTAAAAAACTAGACAGAAATGTATAAAAAATGAACAAAAAAAATGTTTCATTAGAAGCCTAAAAGAAGTTAATAAGTCGTTATCATTGTCGGATTATTTTTCGGAAAATTCAATACCTAAAAGCATTACCGTTCTGTATGGTCCTGTATATCTCATGAACATAATAGATGCATAAATAAAAAGACCAGAATAGTTACACAGGATGATAAGACATGGCCACGAAAACGTCCAAATTATTCCGTGCTTCCGCTTACATTTGCAAAAAACTTTTTACTTCAAAAAACAGGAAGACAATAAGTCCAAAATAACCAGGATCAGCCGCTCCCGGGATGACCTTTGAAAATACTTTTTTCCACAAAGCTCAAACTTTTGCAACAACTACTATAAAAAACTTTATACAAACTTAGATTAAGCTGGAGCAGATAACTTAGTTCACTTCATAAATTGGGAATCGAATACTAATAAAAGTATGGTACAGTCGTAAAAAAACGTCAAGGCGATTCCACTAAATCTCTTCGCCTTTTATTTGCAAACAATGTGAGTCCCACTTCTAGCAAGGATTCGCATACAAAAGTTGTAGTTTCGCGAACATTTTAAAACGTTTACACGCAATTAGTTACCTAGAGCAAGTTGGCCAGAAGAAACATCCATGTGCGTTACAGTGCCTTATAAAAAAAGGATAAACGCCCGATTTCATATCAAGCAAACAATTCAACCCAAGGTATCAAAAATATTCATTTCTGCTTTCAAACATCGTGGCAGTATTGTAACAGCTAGAATAAGCTTACGTAACCGTGTATCTTTGAAGGTCAAGTTCGTTAAAATAACGAATTTGAGTAAAATTGTGTGACTTGTGACTATTTAACAACCCTGTAAATAAGTCCTAGCAAGAATAGAGGTCTACCAAATTCAAAACCTCTTTATTCATACCCACATAGTCATATTAAAAAACATATCTGTCTCGACTTACCCATTTAAAAAATAAATAACGAATTACCATCTAACTAAATCCAAAAATATTGAGGTCGGAGTCATCTGAATAATTTAGTTAACTGCATCAGACTAGACTAGTTAATTACATTAGTTAGCCACGATAACTGAACCTCAAATAAACCAATTGTTTACAAATTATGCTTAATGCATGCCTGTGCCTAATTTATGCCTTATGCCAAATGTTAGGCACTATGCTTATGTATAATTTATTGAATTATTATTGCAAATTAAGATTTAATGAACCTTTGTTGTGAAAGTAAAATTTATTCTGTAAATACTAATAAAAGTATCTTATTGTAATCTTATACTTATTTTATTTCAGGGTCTTATTGATTAGATTAGTGACAGAAGATTTTTATAACCTTTTCAGGTTTCCTCATTATTTAATCCAACAATAATATTTTTTGTAAACTTAAATAAAAGTAAAAATGATAAAAGTCATATTCAATAAGTACTTTTCAGGTTTCGAATCCAAACAGTAAAATTTGTGATACTAAAAGCATGATATTCGTATCACAATACATGTTTAATAATTTATATTATTACATAACAAATATAACTCTTTGCGATAATACACTCGTAAACCGTTTCAATTTCAAAGCAAAAACCCATTCAAAACTAAAAGGTTGGAACTTCTCATATAAATTGCACACGGTTTTCCCTAAAACCACATTCATTATAACTCTTAACCTTAATATGTAATCCCTAAAACAATTAAAAGGTCTTGCGTAAGTCATTTGAATTTAAACTAAAGTGAACGATAACCTAGTTTTGTATTTAGGGCAGTCCTATTAATTAGGTTATTTAATTCGTGGAAATAAACTATAGTTAGTGTCGTCTGGAGATATTTCAGATAAATTGGTTTTGGTATTTTGTCGTATTTATTTATAAAGGGAATTAAAATGATTAATACTATTACGTGTTCAGTGTTAATTTAAAAGGCAATGAAGTGAAAAAGTTAATATCTAAGAAAAAAAAAACTAAAAAACTAGTAGTCTCTTGTATCTAGGTT
Source organism: Helicoverpa armigera (assembly GCF_030705265.1). Lineage (NCBI taxonomy): Eukaryota > Metazoa > Arthropoda > Insecta > Lepidoptera > Noctuidae > Helicoverpa > Helicoverpa armigera. The sequence goes on along the minus strand of NC_087133.1, from coordinate 11,761,146 downwards.
CATTGGGAAAATCAGTTGACAGTCACTTGAAAATGATTTTAAATCTGCATCATGCCGTATTTAATTAAAGATTATTCAATTTACTAGGCACCTGGTAATATAATAATGTAAAATATAAGATAGATCTTAGTTGAACTCCCAGTCAATATTGTCTCAACCTTGTAACAACATTTTATCCAAACTATAGATTAAACATACAAACAGTAAAATAACTTATCTTAGTATGAAAACAGTATGTGAATCACTGAAGCAAATGGTTCTGTAGCCTACATTCTAATGAGGGCAACACTGCCTGACTGAATATTTAAAGGATTTACTGGCAACCCTTTGACTCTGCTGCTAATGTGTGTGAGGTTTGTGTACTAATGTGGAATCTAAGTTGGTTTTCTATGTATTCATAAATTATAATAAAGAAACTATACTCTTTAAAGATTGAATATACTGTTCTCATCATTTAAAACGATCAAAAACTAGAAACTATTTTTAGTGACTTACAAAAAAACTACATAAATAATATATACATTCAAACGTAACTTTACCGAAATCTCCAATGGTTTCGGAGTTAGGAAATTGAAACTTGTTTGAAAGTTATGTCGTATTTTAAATCCGTATGTTTAGCCCCTATACTTCTATGTAATATATTGAATTGGTTACTGAAATGAGTTAAACGACAATAAACATCTTGTATTTACTCTCATTGTATCACCTCGTCACGTTACAATTAGACAAAACAGTAACACAGTTCTACTTAACAAACATAATCTCACATTACATAAGATTCTGCACATACCATTACTTGATATTAACTAATTACCTTAACCTTTAGCCTAAGATAATTAGCAGCCGCCCCAATTAACTGAGAGACAAGCGAGCTTACTTAGAACTAACTTGGTTAACTTAACAAAGATGTTACAGCTGTGTTATTGAAGTCACGTTAACTTACTTACGGTTTCACTGAACTTGATGGCTTTATAATCAGAGGGTCGCAGTTAAGTTAGATTTTAATAAAGGGGAGTTAACTTTGACTTCCTTATTCTATAAAAAAATTGAAAACCATGTATTGGTTTGATTTATGAATCAATATAAATAAATGGTCTTATTTTCTTCCTATTTTTGAGGAAAGCAGGAAAGGTAATTCAATAATTTGATCAACTTTTTCAAAGTTAAACTGCTAGAATTTCACAAACGATAAATGATAGTGAAGCCATAATGATATAGGTCGTCTATAAATATCATCAATTTGACTAAGATTGTAGGGGTTTGAACAAAGGTTTTGCATTTAAAAAGACCTTTAGAATTATTATTTTTACTAACCATTGGATATTTTGATAGAAAATAAATGGTTAAAATGGTTTAAATGGTTTAAAATTACTAAATAATAAAAAAATCGCAAGAAGTTGTAGGACTGAACCTACTGGTGATGTCGTAAATTTTTAAATCAGTTCAAGCAAAACCCGTCCTTATTGACACACAAACATCTTAAGCTACTGCTTAGCAACGGGCGAATGATCGAAGGGCCAATCTCCCGTGGCACTTGACACGGTGACCGGGTATCGTGGAGGGCTATCGAGATGACTGCAACTGGGTTATTTTGCTGCTAAGATAGAGACTCGTGCGAGCCTTGTAAGGCGTTTGCTTATTAATAAGATTTTTTCAAAATTCAGTCTTTGGCTAACTTCAAAAGTTTGATTCTGTAAGATAATAAGATTGACTTACTTAGATTAAGTCTGTCTACCTATGTATACTACCTACGTCTTTTCGAAACAGAGGTCTTGCAATTAATTGTTATTTTAAAGGGCAACAATCAAACATTTCTTATTGTAGGTAAATAAAAACATACACCATGTTACCCAATTATATCAAAACTGAAAAAAAAAACTACAGTTTTTATCTAATTTTTCCATTACTTTTTCCTTCACACACTTCATAAATAACCGATCCATAATTTACAAATACCATTTAGGTCACTACAATTTAGACTTCCACTTCAGTATTGACTAAGTAAACCTGATCATTAAGGCTACATTCGAAGCCTCTTAATAAAACGGCGGAAAGTAGGCCAGTCATATGGCTCGTCGATATAACAGCCTATCAGTATTTTATCACCTAGCCTCGATATAAAGGACATTTCCTTTCGAATAGGGAGTGTAAAAAACACACTTTTTGACTTTATGGCTCTGGAAGGGACAGTGGGAGAAAAGATTGGCTGTTTAGAGGATATCTCTTTATTGAATTCTTGGACTACATAGACTAGAAAAGTATTCAAAGGCTATTGAAAACATTCTTCTATTTTAAAGAGTATGTATAATTTATTTTTGTTAGGACTTTGATAAGTTGCACATTTGTAAACAAACCCCATCGAATCATTCTATCAATCTAAGGTTGGCAGTAAAAGAACTCAATACTGAGTTAAGTTCGCAAATGTGTTAGTGTGGAAAAAGTATAAATAAATGAAAATATACATGACAATATCAATCTAACAGATTTAAATATCAAAACTAACAACAAACTGAATCGTTATCTCATTATCTAAAACTCTAGTGATGGGCAAAGGTCGATTGTCACAAGACATCGAGTGTTCGCTCCGAGACACATTGCCGAACCCCCACGGGACCAGTCCCGGGATAACTGGGAATATTGTATAGTGATGTAACGATGATAGTGGTTAGAGCTAATAGTAAGTAGTTTTTCTAAGTTATTAAGTAAGTAAAGGGGTTTTAAAGTAATATGTTTATTGAATGTAATTTTAAGTATACCAGAGACTCACAAAATCATGTTAACATTGTAAACACAATAAGTAAGTAATTATGTAATTTATAGGCAATTGCAGCGCTATCAGTCTACCTTTCTAACATACAGCGAGCGACAAAAACCTGTCGCGCGTTTTCAGGTGTCATCGTCCAAAAAGGTGGGGACAACGCCCGTAAGATCCGCGCGGAAAAATCGAGTGGAAAATCCAATAGTGTGAAAGCATAGTTTTTGTTTTCCTGCCCTGGAATTTTTTGAAATTAAATCTGAGTACTCAAAATATGCACGATTAAATCGACGCCGAACTTAAGTGAACATGCTCATTTATTATTGTCGTAAGTCTGTGAGCATTATCATCGTAATCATTTACTTTTTCTTTTCCAATTAATTCATTACCATACTTTCAACAATACAACCAGTGAAAGTTACTAATACTACTCACTGTTACTAAGTGTAGTGTAGTATCGATCGGGTGCAGCAACCATCGGTGGGAAGCGGGTCACTTGGTCGTTCACCGGCGGCGACCTCGCCGGTAGTGCAGCGCCAACCAACAGCCAATGTTGGGCCAATGTTTGTTGTGGTGGCGGCAGACGGGGCGACTGTGTTACGACTTTTTTTTAAGCTGGGGTAAGTATGAATAGGGAGTCAGGTATTGCCAAGAAATTAACTTAAAAAATTACATCAAATTGCCAATATTTATTTGATTCCAACGTATTCTTGAAATCCGAAAAAAATATCTGCGAGTTATTTTACTATTGTGACAATTTAAAGACACGAGACTCTTAATAACTCAAAATTAATGCCACGTTTAATCATTTCATCAGCTCAATAAAATAGGTGTGAAAATAAACAATATAACTGTTACGAACACTTCTCCAAGAGGTTTTTATTCAATAAAACCTCTATACGCTGGTAACAGTAACAATATTGTTATTCAAGTAACAACCGTTCAGAGCAATTTATCTGGATTACTTTAGATATGTATTCACGAGGTCGCCCAGACCCGAACAAATTGATTTGCCTATCAGACGATGGGATCAAGTCATCTCGCACGAAAATCTTGTGCCAGACAGTAGAAAAATATACAAGATTGATTCATTATCAAGGCGTTGATTGAACCTAGATATTCGATGGGTCTTTAAATATTAAATTAAGAACTATTGCCAGGAAAAAAATGAAAGGACCTGATGGTCTTTAAATGGTGAAAAAGCTCCTTGAAAAATGATCTGAAGTCTATTTGCTTTTATTCGATATTTTTGGTTACTAATCGCTTAGGTATTCATAAGATCCAAACTTATATACCTATATAGCAATCATGAATATTGCTTAGCGCTTTACAAATGTTATAAAACCCTAGAATCAATAAAGCACTGTATAATTCACTTTTTACACACTTAAATTCTTCATTAAGTTACAAAAAACGTATAAGAGCCATTTTTAAAACTTTAAGATAATAATTTGTTCAATAAATCAGCAAAACGTAAACCTGAGACGATTATTCGAAAATTGAACCCGAGATAAAATGCCAATTTGTGATTTTAATCTTTCATTGAACTCAGTTCACTTTCAAATCATTCAATACTTTGAAATATTTCGTCGTCAAAATTGAAAAGCAAATGAATATCGGAATTATCATGATTATTATCCTAATTTCATTAAATTGAAGTTGTTTCAATCTCAGCTGATTTCTATACGGTATGTAACAAATATTGTAGTTTCTGATTCATCTACATATAGGTATCTTCGCGACAGACAGACATTCTGATAGTGTCTGATCGTTGCTCTCACAATAACATCTTGAACATTGATTTTATAGGAAAGTGGTGAGACATCAGGACTTTCTTATTCCTATTATCCGTATAGGATGCTCCTCAAAGTATGGATCAAATGGAACAGAGGAATGGAATGGATCATTTACCAACTTTTTGACTTCAGAATCATTATCTATTATTATTTTCCCAACTACATATGTTGAAGTCAGATTCCAGTGTAACCGTATTTTACAAGGAGCGTTTTAAACTATTTAATTTTTAACTTTTGACTTCAGAATGACTGTCACATATACCCTTATAACAAAGTTAACGTTTTTACGTTTGTCTTATTGGTACCCACCGAATCTGAAATACAGGATTTTGATCTAGATAATACCTAGAATTTAATGTTAGTATTAAGCTTACAATTTATTCGCATGTGGCTCAGACAAGTAGGCGTTCAATATAACGGATGGCTGATCTTATTCCAGACACAACTTAATTATGACAATCGTTGTTCTAGGCCTTGTCTAGAATAAATACTAGAAAAAAAAAAAACAATTTTTACTCCTTGTTAAATGCTCATGATTTCAACAGAAATCCTATTTGATTTATACAGATATTTTAGAATGGGTTTGAGGGTAGAGGGAGATAAATCATACATCGGGATAAAATTGATCCCATGTCCTTTCCCAGGATTCAATCCGACCCCACACATATATCATCTGAAATCTGAAGGATATAGCCGTAGAAGCATTTTAGAGGGACATCTTTACTTCGGAATTAAGAAATCATTCATTGCCAAGCCTTCTATTCGGCTTCCAGTCTATCCGGATGTAGCTGAGTACCAGTATTTTACAAGGAGCGACTGAATATCCGACCTCCCCATTCCAGTTACCCGGGCAACCCAATGCGCCTTGGTAAGTCTGGTTGTCAGACTTACTGGCTTCTGCCTACCCGCAATGACTGCCAAAAATTGTCAATGACAGCCGGGACCTACACCTAATCGTGCCCTCCGTAACACAGTATGGCAGACATGCGACACACAAAAAAATCGCAGGGAAAAAGTCGCACCGTCTATCTTCAACAATAATGCACCAACACTGGTTAACATTCAAGGAAATGGAACAACATAAATTATTACAATAGCATTCTCGCGAGGTCGCTAGAATTACGTCCATGGACAAAATTATAGATAGCATTTCATTTTCAATGTGATTTTGTAATGCCGTGATTTAAAGTGATACCTTTATGAATATTGAAGTTAATCGTGTAGTGAGTGAAGGTAACATTTCTACTGCTAAGGGCACTCATCGTTGTACTGTCGTGTATAATGTCAAGGCATGTGTTATATTCCTACTATTTATAATGAAACATTTGCATATTTTGACTTGAATAATGCATATTTGCATGCCTATTTCGGTACTCGGTATAATTTGATACATAATTGTATTTCCATACAAATCCTCCAAAACCCTTAACTCTCACAAAAGTATCAAGAAAAGGAATCAAATGATTAATATTATATCTCTGTAAGGCTTCATTAGTTTTGGTATATTTTCACGTAGGTAAAGGAAAACCCACACTTAAAGCATACACAGGTAACTTCATTTACTATTCATCGTTATATTTCATTCATCATATAAATTAAAATAATTATTATTATGGTAATGAATCATCTAATAAGACAATGGTCACCTACCTAAATATTAATTAGTATAGTAATTATCTACATAGAATTGAATGAAACCCTTGATTGCTAATCCTAAATGAGATTTCTAGATAAATAGTTGTATTTTACATGATGAAACTAATATTTTGTTTTCAGCTCAAGTCTGGTTATTTGGTTTTAATTAAAGAAACATTTTTGTAAAGGATTATGTCACAGATTCGTTGGTATAAGTGGTTATTTCTTTAGATTTGAACGTAAGAAATGATGACTGATTTTCATCAATCATGCATAAAATTAGACTGTAAACTGAATAATGACTTACAGAAAAACTGAAAAATACTTGCACTTATAAGACATTTAGATAAAGATAGATTAAGTTTCCAATAGCATGTCGCAAAGAAGACGCAAAATTGTTACCTAATGGTGCGTGCAGACAACTGCTAGCAAAAAAATTACAGAAACCCCGGGATTACGTAAAAACTATTGATAAAAGTAACGTTAGTCAGTAGATAATAGTTTTTCAGACTTATATAATAATACATTACAAAAAGTATACGCAATTTTGTTTAAAGATATAAGTTTTTCCTGATCTCTACCAAATTAAATGATAAACCAATGTGTCATGTTTTAAAATAGCAAAAGTAATTACACACGTATGTATATTTCCCTTACAAGTAACATTGGCCCACACGAGCCTGAAAATTCGAAAATTAAGTTTAATTTTAAAAACCGAATTCCAATAAAAAACGAATTAAAAACTGATCAATCATAAGAAGTAATTTATTTTGATGATATAACGACAGATGTCATCTGGTGGTGTGTCCCAATTTTCCTTTTCACGAGTTCATCTTAATCCAGCTCCCGGGCTATGATACTTGATATACACCACAGACTATAGAATTCTACAGAAGGTTCATTTAAAATGCGTCAGTTTTTTATTATTTTATTTTTATTCAAGTGATTTTTATGAAGAGATTACATAATCTTTAACCTAGATAAACAAAATGCTGTTTCACACAATAATGTGTATTTAAGTGATCGATTATATTTTCTTCTAGAAGTAGTAGCTTAAATTAGTAATTTCTTTAATAAGTAAAACTTTTTGCTTATCTCTAGTGAAAACCATCATTAGACAATTGCTCACCCACTTCGCAAATAAAGCTTTATTCTTTTAATATCTTGCCCTTCTCAGCTTTCTGCTTTGTAATACTGGGTGTCTATAAGAGGTATTCTAAAGCAAAAAAATAAAGCGTCTTTTTCTTCAATCTTCTCAGTAATAGATTCAGTTCGTGGTAATGCTGTTGTGTAATATACTTAATGTTTCAACCCTGGTCCTCTTTCAGACCATGTTTTTAAAATAAATGTTTTTCTTGACCATCTTTTCTTTGTAAGTACCTTATCTATTTTTATAAGATTTTAAATTGAGGGGAATTTTCCGTTGCGTAATGTCAGATGGTTAATTTAGTTTCATTAATAGCATTCAATAATTAGATGACAAGATCTGAGTTGTTAATTAGGGTAATTTGTACCACTCGTCTAGATGCAGGGTTATATTGTTTAATCACTGTAATAAGTCTTCGCATCTGTCAGAATTTGTCTTTGAGAATACTTTGGAAAATAGCCCTTATCTTGAGTGTCAGTGAGAAAACTATTTTGGAACGCTCAGTGGAAACGCTCCAGGCGGATTAATTGATAGTGTGTACTTTTGAAGCAACTTGCAACTAAAGTCCTTATGTATGTGTTTTGTGATTTTTTATGTTCCCTAATGATTACGTGTATATTCCAAGTAAGCAAACTCTTCAATAAATACCTATTAGTGATTTTTAAATATTATTTTATGTGTGTAGTGATAATTATATGTTCTCAAATAAATGTTTGTCAAATTAAAAATTCAAGACTTTCGCTATTTAAATACATTTTTTCATGCGATGTTTGTTTTACGTGCGTACGTGATTTTAGTCGTACTTAAACTGTTTTTAGTTGGCAAGTAAAATTCATCTAAGTGGATTTAAAATATGAGTGCATGTATGTCTGTAGGCTGATTGCAAATTCACACACATTAGTGCATGACTTTTGAAGTTAATTTGCTCAATTCTGGAGCTAAGTTAGAGTGCTTTTAGAGCGTCATAACTTAGTTTTTCAAGCACGTTTTGGAGCACATACTTTTGTGAATGCATTTTTTTATAAAGATAAATTATGTACGCACTTATGTGTAGGATTATAAAATATTATTGCCTTTGCGTATAAGTAATGCTGTAATATATTTTATACTAGCTTTTGCCCGCGGCTTGGCTCCCGTCAACTGACTTCTAAAAACCTTCTCCTGACAAAAACAAACACAACAAAAAAAGAATTAGCCAAATCGGTCCAGGCGTTGTTGAGTTATGCGCTTACCAACTCATTTTGCGATTCATTTTTATATTATAGATACCTACTTACACACTTCTTTTATCTGCGTATATAATAATTACTCATTTTCTAACTGATCATTATCATCATCTGACTAGCCTTTTCCCAACTATGTAGGGGAGAGTTAAATTGATAATTCGCAGAAATATATTACCTACATATTTCCAAAAATACGTCACTGAACAGAATGTAATATTTATGTAAGATATTAATATTTATGGAAGTTTTTTTCTCTTGAACCAACCTGAAGCCTATTTGCTCCGAGAGTGATCCGCTCAAACGATTCAAAGGAACTACTTAGTTGCTCAAAGCAAGGTTTAATAACATTTTAGAATAAAATATCTAGTTTTCTGTCATCTTGAGTAGGGATTAGAAGTAGTTATCCTTACTAATATTATAATATGCGAAAGTAGCTTCGGCTGTCCGTCCAGATTTCACAAAAAAACCACTAAACTACAACTAAATAAAAAATAAAAACTCAGTCTGTAGAATTCACGGTTCAATGCACCAACTATGACTGGACACCAATAAACGACACACGTTTAGTAGAACTTTTCCTAGACATAACGACAGAGAGACACTGATATATTCTAGAAGAAATACAATTTATTTGTTTATTCATACTTAGAAGTTATTGACAATTATTTATCTATTAACAATATATATATAGTACTAGCTATTTTCCGCGGTTCCACCCGCGTCCATGGGTAAAGCTCCCATGGTAAAGCTCGAATAAAATATCGACCTTGTCATCCGGGTATAGTTTATTTTTCCAACAGTGAAATAACTTTTCAAATCGGTTCAGTAGTTTCGGAACCTTTAGCGTAGTAAACAAACCGACAAAATGTTTCTTCTTTATAATAATTAGGTACCTAGTAAGAAATTGGTATAAGCATAAAAGATACTCTAGCTATAACATGTACCTTTATCCTGTCCACAGACTTCGATAATTTATTTGTCTTGTATTTTCCTTAATAATATGCAACTGAATATAATTTATAACTAGCCATAAATATTCTCAGGAGCCTTTTGACAGCACTGGTTCCAGAGAAGCTTTTGGTACCAAATAAATTATGATAATATTCGTGTTACCATCGTGATACTTGGAAGTAGATAAGCCTCAAAGAGTTTAATGCAGTTTTCACCAAAATGCATTTCGCAGTAAGCCTTTTGACGTCTCATGAAAGAAGTATTTATCAATACTTTTTAACATTATTGTAAATTGAAAATAATTTATTTCAGGTTTCTCCACATCTATTTAGAGGCCAACTTCAGACATACGAACCTTCCCCGACTTGTCACGAATGAAAAATGCGTGTAGAGTTTAATGACTAACTTCAGAAATGCCAAGTTATTTAATGCTAACTGTGTAATCCTTTATCTCAGATACCTAACTTCTTTGAAAAAATACTCAAAATCTTCATCACAGATTATTCCCTAACAGAACGCCAAAATATTGAACGTCAAATAACCGTACAAAGTGCACGTTTTCACCCCTCAAAGAGTAATCATAGCGACCTTAAACTAACGGCCTCAATCCGAAGCATTCCGAGTGTTTGAAAGTGCTCGCCGAGTCAAAGCCCGCCTTTCTAAAGGTGAAAAAACGGTGGAGATGTGGTGTGGAACGGCTGAGAGTCTGCTATAGAGCTTTGAAGGTATACAGGTGGCTTTGGTATAAATAAAAGAGTAAATTGTCGTCTTGTAAAAATTTGAAGTCTTTTTATAATGTCGTATGAGATGATTGGAAAAATATCTTTGATATAATAATGAGAGCACAACTCGACGGACAATAAGAATAACGAAAAGATCAATTCAGTTTATATGACATGATAGTCATTCGGCGTATAGTTTACAGATGTGACGTGTTTTATTTTTTTAATTTCACTGTCCGAAACCACTCAAATAAAAAAAAATATAAATACAAATCATTCTTTCTCGCAACTTCTATGTAGACAATAGCATGATTCTGAGGATGGTATTGCTTTTATTATAACCTAATAGCGTAGAATAAATGTACTGTCTATACTTTACTAAGTCTGTGACATACATCACCCTGTTTCTTCGCCTTGCATATTCACAGCTTGAGGCACATTTCTTTACTTACGCCACTAAAACAAACTTCCACACTATATATTCACTGTTTCGTGTAACATCACGTTTTAGGGTTCCGTGCCCAAAGAGAAAAACGGGACCCTATTAAAGTCAGTCAGTCTATCCGTGAGTTTGTCACCAGACTATATCTGATTTACCATGATCATAAGACAGTTGAAATTTTCACATATGATACTGAGAGATGAGACTGTATGATTTTGTCGGTATAATAAGAAATATTGAAAACTAGAATAGGATTGATATTTTAGGGGCCGTCCTGACAACAAACGTGTTTTTAGGTGATAAGATAAAAACTTGACTCCCGCCCTTCACCTCTTTCCATGTGGTTTTACTGGAAAGAAGAAATGGTGGAATTCTATTTGTATGAAACCTTTCTGCGCAAGTCCGACTTTGTCTTGGCCGGTTTTTATTTAGTTTTGTACCTACGTAGGCATATTCAGTTATTGCTCGACTTTTTTATGCTAAGTTAAAAGATTGCGCGGGATTTACCTACTGCCTTTTTTAGTATATATCTGCTTTATTTTTTGCTTTTACTAAAAACGTTTGTTCTATTCTTGTATGATAATGATCCTTCAGTTAGATTTCTTCTAGTTATGTCGCCATATTTTCTTGTAAAAGGATCTTATGATTTCAGAATCGTTAATATTAAAAATCTTAGATCAAACTATACCTTAAACTTTTCAGTGCTAAAAATATTGGGGTCTTTTCTACAATTATTTTAACGTAATATCTAAGTACCTATTCTAGATAAAAGCAACGTAAGACTGAATCTTAATGAAATCAAATCCATTTCTTATTTTTGCCGTTCTTTAATCTGTTGTAAGTGGATATGTTGCACGATAGGAGTTTTCTTATACACATCATAGGGTTACCTATCTACTTTCTAAATATAACCGCGTACAATCTAAGACCCACCTTCAGTATTCAAATGAACACAGAGAAGACTTCGAACAACAATTTCAATATCTTGAGCAATTCAACAGAAATGTCAAGTTATCTTGCATAATCTACCAGTTATAGACAGCTTGAGAATACCCCTGATTGCGAGGTAGGCACGTGTAGCGACAGAATGCTGCCTGATCTCCGCTTGTGTACACCGTGCCTGTAGTACTGTTGAAGGTTGAGTCCACTGCCTAATCAAACTTTGTGGGGGTAGGTATAGATGCGTTTACTGATTGCAGGTGGATAATTAAGTTTGCTTTTGTAGGAATTGAAGATAAAGACGTTGAGAGATAATGGTGGGAAGAATAGTCTGCTCATCGCGTAATTTTTAATAATTGTTATTCCTCAATGACACGTTTCATGAAAAATACTTTTATCTAAGTGCCGGCTTTTCAGCCGTACGTAAGTAGAGGGTATTGCTGTAAGAATAGGTATAATGTATGATATAGTAATGCATAAATGAAAAAAAGCAAATTATGCTGACCCTACATTTTTACTAAATCCACTAGCTTGTCACTGCAAAGACTTCGTGAATCAATTTTACTTATAGGTACTCCGATTTTATGAATCGAGAAGTTTATATTTATACTTTAACTGATACAATCTATAGAAAATTGTACCTAAATGGGTAAGTCTTCTTCCTCGTGCCTTCAGTGTTACGGAAATAGCACAGGACAGTCATTAGGCTAGCCAGTATAATTGAACTGAAAAACGACAATAGGAAAACTGGAGGGTAGAATTATTACACGTTGAAATTGAACTTTTATTATTTAATTAATTCGATTTTATTGTCTAAATGAACCAGGAAAGTTACAATAACACTGGTAACACTTTGAAAATATTGAAGTACATATAGTTGTAAGGTATTTTTACAAGCCTATTCTGTATGTCATCTGCACTTCTATATTTATATTACAGAGAAGACATGTTTTTGTTTGTTTGTACCCTAAAGGCTCCGAAACTACAGAACTGATCTCAAAAATTATATTGTGTTTATATTAATTATAGTGTACTATAAGACACCGCGGCAAACAGCTTGTTAAATAATATAATGCTATCATAGAGTTTTTGTCACAGCCTGTCGTCATGTCGCCACAAAGATTTATCTCACAAAAGATAAACTAGTTACATTAGTTTCGGACACTACGCCGTCCATTACCGACTTAGTGAGGAGAGAGGATGCTGTGTAAACACGCAATGGACTTAACTACAATGTTGGAGATACTGTATTTACTTTTGGTGGTTACATTTTAAATGTTTTTATGTGAATTAAGATTGCATCTTCGATATTGATGCTGGGACCTATTTGAAGGATATTTAATATTTTTCTATTATTAGGTAACTACCTATACCCGGGAGTATGATTTTGGGGCCAGGTGATTATCTAAAGGGTGTGTAGGAAAATTAGATCCAAACTACACATAAGCTATAATATAAATACCTACCTACATATTAACCAAACAAATCAAATAACTTTTATATAAATTAGAGCTATCAATCTTAAAAAATATTAAAATGACCTCTTTACATCAAAGAAAATTAAATGTAAAGATAAGAAGAACGCAAAGGCGAATAAAGTTGCCAAAACATTTTAAGAATTTAATTACATTTTAGTGCTTTTTAAACTTTTTCATACAAATTCGTTTGAAGGTTGTTACAAAATAGCGATCGAGGCTTTAGAATTCCGATCTCTGAGAGATCCCAGTGGATGCTGCATCAAGGTTACATACTTGACAAGTTTCAAATTGATAAAATGTCTCTGTGTAATACTGCAAAGTGTCGATAATAAAACTTATGTTTACACATTTATGTAAACGTTTTCGGATCATGCTATGAATGTAATGTAAATATAACTTTTGAGAAAATAGTTTTTATTACGCGTAATTTTTCTTATTTTATGTTTTTTTTTCAGAGGCTACATTGCAAACATTTTTCAATGTAACGTAGATATACTGCAAATTAAAACTCAAATACCTTTTAACTTCTCTTCGCCACATTACATTAAATGTAGCTTACATCGACCCTGGCACGGCCGCACCGGACATACATTTAAGTGTCATACTCGTAGACACAACTTTACTACCTAAAAGGCACTCGATTTTTATGAAATACTTTCATTTTGAAATTCCCACTAAAAACCTTTTATCCATAAAGTTCACGAGTTACGCATTCAATTCCACTTTGGAAGTATTTAAGCTGGATAAAGTTTTTTTGGGATTGTCTGAACGTTATAAACTCTGTGGGCTCTCGGGCGCTCAATAAAATTGATCAGATTTTGTTCCACGTAGATTTTTGGTCACCCTTTTTGTTTCTTGCGAAGTGAAAGCAAATAGTTATAACATCTGTTTTTTATGAGTTTGTTTTTGTTTTCAAACGTATTTATGCAATAAAGTTACATACGCAGACTATATAGGTACTTATTTCACGTTGTTTATTCACCCTGAACTTATATTGTAAATACAGTTGGATATTTAGTAGTTTCGTGTAAAACCTTCATAGGCATTTCTCTACACACAGGCGTAGCTTAAGTAGTTACTGGGAAAAGATGACTAAAGAGCAAATGCTTGTGTTGATATAATAAGAAATTGATAATTCCACATAAAGCAAAATCAACAAACGGACCAACAACCTTAACTAATTTACTATTTTTTAACACAATTGGTATTTCAACTTCTACAGTTTCTAAGAATTGAATTTTCAGAGTCAAGAAAGTTCAGAGTCAAAGCTAAAGTAAAGTATTGTGTATCAAACACTATTTAAGACTAGAAACGACAAGAGACAAAGATGTTTCCATTAAAATAAAATCTTTTCTTGTCTCAATCTACAGTATCAATGCCACTTCCAGATTGTCATCTCAAAGACATACCTTTAAAAAAACTCAATTTCCAAGTAACACTTAGAAAGCTTATTCTTAAGAAAAGTTCAAAAGTTCTAGATTTATATCTGGTTACAACAAAGAAACAGTTGGAAATAATAAATAGAAAAAGTTGATTGTTACCCTTTTGAACTATTTACGTAGGAAAATCAACCTTAGATGCCTTACGTTAAAGTTGATATTCGCTTGTGTTAGTGTCCCTTTTCAGCTGTTAACACATTAAAGTCGCAAATGAACGAGCTAACTGCTTAACTTAAATAAGCGGAACCGAAGTTTTCAGTATTGGAGACGAAATAAAAGGAAAAGTTTTAAGAACATGTTACCTTTAGTTTAGATAGTTTCAAAGGTGTATGACCTGGTACGCATATTGTAAGTACCATGATAAATCTGTCTATGTGTTCCATTTTGACGGCTGAACCGATTATTTAACTAAAATGTAATAACATTTGAGAGATAGATTGCTCCTGAGATAGAATGTAGGACTTTAATACGTCACGTTTTTTTGAAAAATCATCACTTTTAAAAATCACAAACTGTATGTTTATATACATCCACCAATAACTGAATAAAAGCAGCCTATGTCCTTTCTCAAGCTCTGAACTATCTGAGTTCTAATTTTAATAATTTCAATCAGTTGGGCAGCTTTGCCAAAATGGAGATAGACTTTAAATCATTTGATAGTTTACTTTAGAATTTTTGAGCAAAAATGCTGAAAAAATGCACCAAGTATAAAATACACGTCTGGATACATTTTTGATCCCGTAAAATATTGCTCAACTGCAGTTTTTCTGATCTATCCACTTAAGGGATTTAGACTGCATTAAATGGATTTTTGTAAGAAACTCGGAAAACAAAAGAAAAGTAGAAGGGAATCTTATAACGATACCTTAAGGGATTTATCGATAGCCCGTTAGATTACCTGTTTCATGAATCATAAAATGTTAAAATAATATGTCTGCATCGCGGATGAAAAATGTTTTTTTAACGATATCCTTATTAATATTAGTAAGTAACGAAAGTAACTACGACTGTCTGTCGAGCTTTCAAGCTCAGACTAGGTACACAAACGAAAAAAACAGTTTTCAGTATTCGTTGTTATAGCGGCAACAGAAATACATATATCATCTGTGAAAATGTCAACTCTCTAACTATCACGGTTAATGCGATACAGCCTGGTGACAGATGGACAGACGGACGGACGGACAGAGGAGCGAAAACAATAGGGACCCGTTTTACCCTTTAGGTACGGAACCCTAAAAAGAAATAGGCTACTTCTTACTCTCTCACTCTAATGATGGGGGCAACAAAATGAGAAACGTCATTCTTAGAAATAATTTAATGGACATTATTAGCAAAACATAAGCATTAATTCGTGGACAATAGTGTGGGTTACATGTATGTATAATAATACTATTTTCCATGAAATTATGAGTATTTGTGAAGAAAATATGTAAACATAAGGATCTGTTTGTATTTAAGCTAAGCATGTAACTGTTTTTTGTCCCAAATAAATAAAATTTAAAAAGTTAAAAAAAATACGAAATTAGGAAAGTTTCACAACATACACATTTATTATAATGACCTCACATTAAATTCAAAGTAATTCGATATCTTAAGAAACCCATCATTCGAAGGCTACAAACTTTACTGAGATTTGTTGAAAATTGCCAACTCAAAGGATCTTTAGAGGAATCTTCAAAACTTTACGACCTCCATAAAATTGTATTCAGTGAACACGTGTAAACGTTAACATACTTATCTAATATTAATATAGTTGTTTCCTGCAGTTTCATCCACGTATTATCTACGACTATTTCGCCATAGTTAAGTATATAAAACGCAAGATCTTGCATATAGATAACAATTGTACAATAATTAACGGTAGGTATTGGAATACTACCATAGATTAAGTTACTATTTTATCTGTGGTTGTCACCGTCACTATGACAGGAAGTATCTGTCATCCTCCCTTCTTCCGGTGAGCTTTAATAATGGCGTGCGTAGTGGATCATTATAATGTGCAGTAAAATAAGTATAACGCTAATAAACATTCTGTCTGAATTATTGGGGCTTTCATTTAATCAACATTTCTAATAGGTTATGGGCCCAGGCCCATAATTCAGTCAGATGACACAGGATAGCGTAGGAAAGTACCTAATCAACAAGTAAGGTTACGGTCAAACACGTGTAAAAGGGTAAAAGGGGTAGGTTTATTTTTCAGCCAGAAACGAAAAGAAGAAAGCCAAAATAATGACAGCGTCGTGTTCCCATATACCGAAACTGGAAGACAATTTTGAGAATTGGCTCTTTAGAATCGAGATTCTACTAGATGAAAAGGGATTGAGAAAGGTAATAGAAAGCGGGAACGAGAAGAAAGCAAAAGAGGAAGAGTTCATCAAACAAGACTCGAAAGCACGCAATATAATAATACAAGGAATACCAGATAAGTATCTAGACTATGTTAAAAATGCATCAACCGCATATGACATGATTACCAAGCTCAAGAGTACGTTTCAAAGAAAATCTACACTCAGCAGCTTATGTCTCAAAAAACAACTGATAAACTTGAAATGCAGTAAGAATCAAAGTGTTCAGGATCATATAAATAAATTCGAAAAACTAGTTCAAGATATCGCCAATCATGGAATCGTCATAGATGAGAAAGAGAAAGTATGTCAATTTCTATTAAGTATCGAACAAGCTTATCAACCCTTAGTCACAGCTCTTGAAATGTCAAACAGTGAATTAACTTTAGATTTTGTAAAAAGCAAATTACTGGACGCGGAAATGAAAGAGAAATCTAATCAAGGTGTTACGAGAAAAACCAATGAGTATGTTTTTGAAAGCACTTCTCAAATAAAATGCTATAGTTGTGGAGAACCCAACCATTTTGCTCGAAATTGCCCAAAAAGAAATTTTCATCAGAGAGGCCGCGGAAGCTTCAGATCACGAGGCAGAGGCATGAGGCAGACTAGAAAACAAACTGCAAATATTGGAGAAGAGCATACCACTAACAAGGAAGTATCATTTGTAGCAGCGCAGGCCAACTCGGCAGAAAACACACAAAATCACATAAAAGAAGAAATAGAATTTGTGATAGACTCTGGTGCATCACACCATATGATATCTCACAACTTCCAGAAATACATGACAGATATACAGAAGATTCCTCGCATAAATATTAAAGTAGCAGATGGAAATACAATAGGAACAACTCTAAAAGGAAAATTAAAAGGAACTTCAAAAGAAGGACTAGAAATATCAATTCCAGATTGCCTTATTTTGGAGAAATTGTCTCACAACCTATTGTCAGTGAGAAAACTTAATGAAAAAGGTTTACAAGTGACATTTAGAAAAGAAACAGCATTAATAAGCAAAGGTAACATACATGTGCAAGGGCAAAGCAATGGAAAATTATATACAATGAAATTAGATTTGAATGTAAGAAAGACACATGCATTGATATCAGAAGACGAGAATATTTGGCACAGAAGATTAGGACATTTAAACTATGGAGGGTTGAGAGTCCTTGATCTACCACTATCCAAGGTACGATGCAGCATTTGCATGGAAGCTAAAGCTACAAGATGTCCATTCAAGCCAATTTCTTTGCCAAGAACTAGAAAAATTGGTCAGCTAATATACTGTGATATAGGAGGACCTGTCACTCCCATCACTCATAAAGAAGAAAGATATTACTTAACAATCATAGATGACTACTCCCATTTTCTTGAAGTTCATTTACTACATTCCAAAGATGAAGCAAAATACTACATTATGAATTATATAAAAGTTATGAAGAACAATGGAAATAATGTACAGAGAATACGGACTGACAGAGGAACAGAATTTGTAAATGAGGAACTCAAGTCATTTTATGAAGAATATGGCATTAAACAAGAAACATCATGTGCATATACCCCACAACAAGTTTCAGTATGTGAACGCATGAATAGGACACTGGCAGATAAGGTGAGAGCAATGCTTTTGGAAACAAACTTACCTAAATACCTATGGGGTGAAGCTATAAGATGTGCGGCTTATACTATAAATAGGTCACCTACAAAAGCTCTCAAAGGAGACACACCAGCTAAATTGTGGTATGGCAAAAACAATTTGGATAAACTAAGAGTGTTTGGTGCAAAAGCATGGTGTACCATATTACCAAGACCCAACAAGTTGGAACCCAGAGCAAAATCAGTGAGAATGGTAGGATACTGTGGTTCAGGATATAGATTATGGGACCCAAAAACAAATGATATAATTGAATCACGAGATGTACGTTTTGATGAATCAAACTACAAATATGAAGAAAATGAGACAAATACTTACCATTATATAGATGATGAAGAATCAACAGATATGGAAAACAATCAAGAGACAGAAACTGATCAGAATACAGAGGAAATCAGACACACAAGAAGACATGTGAAATTACCGGCAAAGTATGATGACTATGATATGTCAAACATAGCATATGCACTAATGTCTGAAGACCCAGTCAGCTACAATGAGGCCATTAAACAAGAAGAATGGAAAGAAGCAATACAAAAAGAGTCAGAAGCACATAAAAAATTAAAGACATGGGAAGAAAGTGATCTACCAGAAGGACACAAGGCTATCGACACAAAATGGGTATTTCGGACTAAAGCAGACAACACCAAGAAAGCCAGATTAGTCGTAAAAGCAGTTCAGGAGGAATTACCTATCAAACAGCTTGACATACCTACAGCGTTTTTAAATGGAGAATTAAACTCAAACATATATATAAAGTACCCTGAAGGACTACAGAATAAGACAGAAGGAAAAGTTTTAAAGTTAAAGAAAGCTTTATATGGACTGAAAGAAGCTCCACGTTGTTGGAATGAAAAATTAAGCAAGTTCTTAACACAAAATGGACTAAAACAATATCAGAGTGATTTCTGCTTATATACAGGACAAGATGTTTATATACTTATATTTGTGGACGATATATTAATAATTGGAAATGGACAAAATATTATACAGAAGCTAAAAGAACAATTCCAAGCTAAGCATATGGGAAATATAAATAAATTCTTGGGAATGGAAATAACTAAAACCAAAGATGGAATAAAAATAAAACAAACACAAATTATAGAGAAAATTTTATTGAAGTTTCATATGCAAGACTGTAAAGGATGTAATACACCTATGGAAGTTAACTTAAAAATAAATCAAAATGAAGAAGTACTGAATAACATTCCATATAGAGAACTCATCGGGTCACTCATGTATTTGGCTACAATTAGTCGTCCTGACATAGCCTATGCAACAGGATTCCTTAGTAGATATATGAATCATCCAACTTCAACACTGTGGACAGAAGAGAATCTTGAGATACCTGAAACAAACAAAGCACAAAGGATTAGTATACAGAAGAGAAACTAATAATATATTACTAGCCTTTTCAGATTCTGATTGGGGAAGTGAACAAATGGATCGTAAGAGCGTCAGTGGAGTTGCAATATTTCATCGAGGCAGCCTGGTCAGCTGGACTTCAAGAAGCAGACTTCAGTCGCATTGTCAACAGCAGAATCCGAATATATTGCAGCAGCTCTATCTGTAAGTGAAATTGTCTACATTAAAGAAGTGTTAAAAGACTTACATTGTGATAAAGACTTAACCTGTTCTTTGTTTATTGACAATCAAAGTACAATTAAAATGATAGAAAGCTATGAAAACAGTAAAAGATCCAAACATATTGATATAAAAGTTCATTTTATAAAAGACATAGTAAACAAAGGTTTAATTACATTGAAATATGTGTGTACTAATGAAAATAAAGCTGATATACTTACCAAATCATTGTCTCAAGTTAAACATAACTATTTTTGTGAAACACTTGGTTTGTACGAAACGTAGATTATAAGATGTTCAAACATTGTTTGTATTTGTTGTTAATTTAGCATGTTTTGTATTACTTGGATATTTGTAACATGTTTTAGTAAACATTTTCTTTAAATATGGATGTAAGATTTAGAGAGGTTATATTTTTCTGTCAATGTCAAGTTAACCATTTTAAATGTCAAACGTCATAATGACAGATTGTAATGTTGCCATTTTTATAAAATAAGGATGTGTTCAATATCAAGTAAATTTTTATTGTTTTGTATAAGACTGTAAGAAAAATTTAGACTTGATCTTGAGCGGGGGTATTGGAATACTACCATAGATTAAGTTACTATTTTATCTGTGGTTGTCACCGTCACTATGACAGGAAGTATCTGTCATCCTCCCTTCTTCCGGTGAGCTTTAATAATGGCGTGCGTAGTGGATCATTATAATGTGCAGTAAAATAAGTATAACGCTAATAAACATTCTGTCTGAATTATTGGGGCTTTCATTTAATCAACATTTCTAATAGTAGGTAAAGATAAAAAAGAAAAGCCAAATCTTACGAAGAACTTGGAGATTTTTACATCATACCTAAGATTTCCTCGAGTAAATAACTGGTACTCAGCTGCATCTTGCTAGACTGTAAGCAAACCCTTATACAGCTAGGAAAAGGTTAGGCAGATGATTTAACCAATTACATAGAGCTACATATTGATATAATTACTAGCAGTTTTAATATAAGTTACTATCCTAACTAGAATGTTTCTGAGAAAGTGACTACTACAAAACAAATGTCAGAGCTACGCAATATTTCATACAATGTAATAAGAGCGTTCTTAATGGACTTGAGTTCCTCGTGATGTTATATTTAAGAGGTACTAATGAGAATATTCCGGTTATTTCGGAAATGGCTGGGAAACGACTGGTTAATCTTTTTTGTTACTTGAAAATAAATATACTTAGTTTTTCCTTATTATTTTGCAGACTTTCTTAGAATTTATCGGGATTTGAGGTTGGTTGTCGATTCGACTAGTAGGCCTCTATTATAAACGTTCGTAAATGATAGTATTAACTAAAGGTAGGTAGGGCTATGGCTAATTTATTTGGTTAATTTATCATATGCAAGGCAAAAATTAATTTTGAACATTAAGCTGGCTGGGTCTGGTTGGAAGGTATTCGCTGCTCATCGAAAGTTATTAATGAATTTTTGTTCTCTCTCAAAACAAAGCATCAAACATCTCAAAAGTCACGCAAAAAAAACAAAAGCCAATAACAAATTGAGTTGTCTACAATATAAAATTTTCAGATCGACAAGATAAACTACCCCACTCACATCAAATGCAATCTCCTAAAACCATATTGCGTCCTAGACTATATTAACAATGAATACGAAAATTCGAGCTGACTCATTTTTATCGTTTCCAAGCAATTTTTTTCGCGCCATAAATCCAGATTTTCAACAGTCAGCATAAATTAGAACACATTTCCCCCTGAAAGTGCGGTGCAGCGGGGTCGTTGACCTGCTCGCTCGATACCGACGCAGTGTATGCACACACACTAGTGCAAATGTTCCGATGTTTACGCACACAGAGGTGGGTAACCCTTTCGATACGATTATGATCGATTGGCTGTCAGTATTTGATCGACGTGCGATATTAGTACCTATCGTAATAGAGATAGTTTGAATGTCTCTTAAATTGGATAAGCTAATATATTGAATAGAATAATGCCCTGAGGGTTACTGGATAATATTGTTTTTTTTTCTTATGCTTGGTCCTTCACTGCGAAAATGATTTTCTTCACCCTTTTCAGCCAGTCGTTTTCTCTGTCAAACAGTAGCAAATAACTTATAATATTTTTTTACTTGTTAAAGGTTTCACCCGCCTTTCGTATCAACTATGTTATACACACCCTTATTAAAAGTATTCTTTAGCTTTTTGCTATAAATGAGTTATCTGATACTGAAAGATTTTTTGACTGGACCATTGGTTTCTGAGATTAACTCATTTAAGCAACTCTCCAGCTTTACTATCATGTACATTAGACGAACTATATGTTCTAAAGGTTTTATCTACGAATCAAAACTCATTTTATTATGATAATTGAGACCATCAAACCGTATAGAATATTCCAGACCTCTTCATAGAAATACGGCTTAAGACATAAATCTGTATAACGCGCAGAAGATTGTCTTAGCGCATAAATATGATCTATCTCACAAGATTTGGACGGGCACGCAAAAACTGAGGCGGGCTTTTCTTTTAATCCTATTGTGAATCTTATAAATCCATTTTTCTATAATCATGATATAAGTTTAATAGAAAAAATGGACTAATGGAATCTTAATGAATTATGTTATAAAAATAGCATGATCAACTAATCGAGCAGAACTAACAATCGTATAAGGGTACCGAAAGTTTTGGGCAGGTGACAGCTTTCAGGTTTCAAGGGACAATACCGTTGTTTTAACTGACTGATAGAAACTATCAAGTCCACCAAAAAACAGTTTTACTGTACACAAAAATGTGTACTCTATAGACAAAATACAAACCCAACAGTGCCTACTACTAACACAACAAGTTTCATTAATCAAAACGATACGAGGAAATGATCCGTCAAATATATAGGACGACGATAAACTTTCATGCTGAAAAACTGACCCAGTTATGAGTGACGAAATTCTTAACAAAAACACACTTGATCTAACATTATCTGGGTCCCCTTGTGAACCCCAATACTTTGGAAATTGAATAACAGAACCGGGTGACCGCGAAACCTGGTAGCTTGTGGTGAATAAAAAATGCGAATTCATTCCTTATATTAGGGCTTAAAGTAGGTAAGCTTTACAGGGCTATGATATGTGTGGGGTTTCATGTATTTTGTATGGAGTGGGTTTTGCTGGTCCTAAGTGTAAAATACATTTAAGTAACGCTAAATAATAAATGTTAATTAGCATGTTTAAGCAATTTTATTTCAGCGTTGGAACCCTCAGATACCATATTAGATTTTCGAGTTTATGTTCTCACAAAAAATTAACTCAGGGATAAATAACTCTATAGTGCACAATTACTGAATCGCCAAAAATAAGGTTTTTAGTTCGTATGTTGCTAATTAATAAAACAGATCGTGTCAGAAATCACATATAAAATGTACGTTTAACTTCACAATAACAGAAACTCATTAATGATTCCGCGTCCGAATATGTAAATTGTATGAATAATAATATTATTTAGATTTTCTGCGTAGGTGTTGATTAAATTGATTACTGTTTCCAACGTATACAGTTTTGATTTCCAGCACATGAGCATAATTACCCAATAGAAAAAGAATGTAGGTCCTTTATTACACGCTTTTTTTTCAAGCAATCATTATTCATCCTCCAAGCCTTTTTCCCAACTATGTTGGGGTCGGCTTCCAGTCTAACCGGATGTAACTGAGTATCAGTGCCTTACAAGGAGTGACTGTCCTATCTGACCCCCTCAACCCAGTTACCCGGGAAACCCCTTGATTAGACTTTTGTCAGACTTACTGGCTTCTGACTACCCGTTACGACTTCCACGATACCGATGTTCAATGGCTAATATGATGACGAAGATAGATGATATATTTTTGCAAAACACACAATAACAATCTTACTACTAGCTATTTAATTTACGTTACACTTTCACATACATCCTTTCAATTATACCACCATGTTTTTCACTGACTTTTACACCGCTAACTTATGTTGTGCCGAATAAACCTCCATCTTTTCTCATGTTAATATCCCCCGAAGCTCCATTCTAGGGCGCTTGTTCCTGCGTCCATTATACGGAACTAACCTCAAAAGGTAACGTATAGTAAATTAATTCTGTGAGGTGAATACACGGCGTCTAGGACAGTGGAACAATCACGATAGGACAGGCTGTATATTAATTATTACTAAATAGGCGGATAGCCTAAATAATGGTATAAATGGTTTTTGTATGGACTCATGTATTTCGGTTATTTCGATATAATAGGTACATTATGTTACATAAGCGAGGATAAGAAGTGCAGATATGACATTCATTTATGCAAGACTGTTGTAAAATGTTTGTAAAATTACTTTGATAAATGTTTCAAAGCTGTAATTTTATTTGGTATTGTGGATGTACACATAGTAAATATTTTAAAAATAGTGTGGTAGGTACCAATGCTTTATGATAATTACTTATTTCATGGTGATGAAAAAGACAATCCTTATACTTAGCTAATTTATATTTCTATTTTATTAATTTGTACAATAAAATAAACAAATCTTACCTAACAAATAAACATTGCTGCTACGATAAGCAATTACTTGTAAATCAAAAGTCAAAGGATCAAAGTGCAACTTCTGAAGTATCTTAAATCAATTGAGAAACTTTAGAAATCCTTTGAGAATTTGTTGCTATAACTTATTTCAAATTAGAACTATAAGTTTGGAATTGCTCAGACTGACAGCAAAAACAATTGGAGTTTTATAGTCAATAATAAAAAGAATATTTCTTTCAGTGTTTCTGTCTATTGGTCAGTCTGCCCGTCTTTTACGCCAAAACTGTTGTACTGACTAAAATGTTTTGTATACAAATAGCCTCGAGCCCGAGCTTACTTTGACATGGTCTCCCAAGAAAAGGACTATTTTGTGAAAATTTAGAATTTTGACGACCTCGATGGCGCAATGGTCCCATGCCGGACTGCCGAACCTGAGGTCCCGGGTTCGATTCCCGGTTCGGTCGACATGTGTGTGATGAGCATGTTTGTTGGGCGTGGTCAGGGTGTTACAATATGTATTTATCAATCCCACCAAAAACATTAAATCCCACCCAAAACAAAAATGTGAAAGACTGCCAAGTTCGATAATATGGGAATGCTTCGCCTATAAAAGAAGTGAGATCTGAATAAGTACCAAGTTCCATACACATACCTCAGTTAAAAATAGTTACTTTTTAATGATGTTACTTGGCAAGTTTTCATACACCTACTAAACGCAATGAATCAAGTATTTAATTTTCTATTAAAACTTGCCAAGTAATCATCATTAAAAAGTAACTATTTTTAAACTGAGGTATGTGTATGGAACTTGGTACTTATTCAGATCTCACTTCTTTTATAGGCGAAGCATTCCCATATTATCGAACTTGGCAGTCTTTCACATTTTTGTTTTGGGTGGGATTTCATTTATTTTTGTAAGGCTGTTTATTTTATTTTTTTCTTATGACTAAGTTAGTTAAGTAAATGTCTCATTTATACTATCTTTTAGATTTTTAAATATGCACTATGCTTCTTACAAAGAAATGAACTAGATTAACTAAATGGACTAGATTTACCAACTGACTGACATGACATGTTATCATTTAATATGTTCGTGGATCAAAGTTACACATTCGTTATTTTCGAAAGTGACTCACACTTGGCTGTTTTCAGATTTTTACTTTGACTAAATACAAACCTTTGTAACGAATTTCAGATCGGTACGACCATTCGAAGATATATTATATAAAATAAATTTAGTTCGTTTTAGTTCCTTAGGGGTATAAATTTACACCTTCATTATTTTGAAACCGACTCACACTTGGCCATTTTCAGATTTTTTCCTTTACCTTGACATAAAGACCTACCTCCATGCCAAATTTCAAGTCAATACGACCATTGGAAGTGGTCTAGGTTTTTGATGAGTGAGTCAGTGAATCAGTGAATCAGTGAGTAAGTGAATCAGTCAGTGAGTGTATAGTAAAAATAGCGATTTTCTGACGTCAATATCTCAAGACCTACAATAGGTATATTAATGAAATTTTGTATTTTAGATAAGTGAGGGGGTCTCAACAGATACTAGAAATTTGATATGCGTAAATAAAATAGATTTTGAGTTACAGGGGGGTCGAATTTGGCCCGAAATGGTTCGTGTAATATAACCCACGGCCGGTGTGTCGCTTTTTTTGCTCGAACTTGGCGGACACACTGCCGTGTGTCTAGATGTAAAAAAAGCCAATCCTCTACGCAATTACTCCACCGTAAAAAGTTTTGAGATCGCATAGAAGCCAAGTCCTGTTCAACTTTATTTGTAATAATAAATCAATATTTTGTGACCATATCAATAGTTTCGTTCACTTTACAATAATATTGACTTGGCCATGAGCACAATAAACTACAAATATAATACAGCATATCTTGGAGAGGTGAAAGTCAATCATGAAGTTTAATATCACAGAATTAAATACTTTTAGTTTTTCAATTGTTACTAAATGACCGACAGTCAGAATCATCCAAAATCATGAACTGCACATTTACTATGGCGCATGTTTGGTCCATGGTGATCTCAAATTCCAATCAGTCCAATCGTAAAATCATATCAATTCAATGGTATTTACACATTATTTCAGGGAGCGACTATTAACTTGTGCTCATGGCCAAGACAATATTATTGTAATGTGAACAAAACTATTGATATGGTCACAAAATATTGATTTATTATTACAAATAAAGTTGAACAGGACTTGGCTTCTATGCGATCTCAAAACTTTTTACGGTGGAGTAATTGCGTAGAGGATTGGCTTTTTTTACATTTAATGTTTTTGGTGGGATCTAATTTATTTTTTGTAGGTCTCCTTCTTCTCTAAGTATATAATAAATTAAATTAACTTACATGCAACTAACTAAATATATAACAAACTAAATATGTAGACCTAAACTAGCACGTAAACAACATTTTCGAAATTGTCGAATTTTTTAATCGAATATCTTTTAGAATAAAAGAGATTTATTTCAGAGGTAGATGGCGCTATCACATGAAATTGTTTTTTTTTAACTAAAAACCGTAGCTCGATTTAGACCAGGACAACGCCATCTATCGAGCGAGCATGCAGTATTTATCGCACTGCATTATGAAAGATTTTATCATTATTCATTTTAATTTAACCTAGCTTTTTTATTCATATGTATGTATATTTAATACATAATAACAATATACCACACTACGTAATAATAAAACAAATAGTAACATTTTGTACATAAATAAATAACAAAGTTATCAATGCAGTCAAAATTCATACACAATGTTCTTGAAAAACCGCAAATATAAATTTGTTTCCTATTTTTTTATTAAGTTTTAAGGTTTTTATAATTTTCCCTTTATATGTAGCTAATAACCTATCTTGGTGCCAAATTTGAAGGTTCTAGGTTTGCTAGAAGTACCTTAGACTTTTGATGATCGGTCAGTGAGTGAGTCAGTGACAAAATGGTGTAACTTTGATCGCTCATAACTCGTAAACTATTTATTCAAATTTCTTGTAATTTTGGGACTGAGCTTGTTCTAATACTTACTCTTGGTCATCGAAAACCTAAACTCCTAGCTTTGTTCACATGGAAGATACAGGGGGCTGAAATAGCCGCGAAACGCTTCGAGAAAAGATGGTACGGCCGTGCCCGCTTTGCTCGAGTCTTGGCTGGGGCACTGCCGTGCCCTCAGATATGTATATGTGTAGCTATATGTAGTTTATCAGTTGTGTTAGCACCCATATCACAAGTTAACTAATAACTTACCATGAGGCTAACCGAACGTGTGTGAAAATGTGTCCAGACATTATTATTATTATTAAAAAAAGAATCCAATCCGACGTTGTCTGCACTACAGTCGCACTCACAACCAGTAGACCAACGTGACAACATGTAGCTCATGAAATATACTCCATAAATCTTAAACTATCTCTTCTATACATTAAGCACCTATTATATCAGGTGTAACACATTATACAAGGTGCTCTAAACAAGAGAGGCAAGTCAACATTATCTCAGGTCTGTTTACTGTGCGTAGGCGATGGGTAGCGACCGGCAATTGTTTCGGCTACTTGGAGCCTATCATGTTGCTCTAGGTAACAGGCTGGCATTTTATGTAGGGGTTATGAAACATAACTTTTGTTAAGTTGTAATATATACTAATATAATAAAGAGGAAATATTTTTTGTTTGTTTGAACTCGAAATGCTCCTGAACTACTGAACGGGAAAATTCTACAGTATCCCAGAATAACATAGGCTCTGTAGGTATATTTTATGCACTACGGGAAAAAAAACACCAGAACGTGGGTGATACCACAGTTCACTACATGACTCTATTAAAAGCTAATACTGAATTATATTTTATTAGTTATCTGTTCTTATAACTAACCCACTAATAAATTAGAAATCAAAGACACGACAAACTCCCTAACAAAACTATTAAAACAAATCTTTGCAATAAGTTCTGAATGTCAAGAAGTAATACCGCCTACGATTCACTAGAACTTTATGTGTCCTCGTAGAAGTACATAATTTTATATGTCTTCGCACAAGTACGCACATCTATGTACTCGTTTGAGTACATAAATATTTCCACGTAATTAAGTTGAACGTAACGTCTTGCGATGATATTATTTTATGCGTTGCTCAAGCACTTAATAACTTAGTATATAAGGTTATGTAGGAATTTAATCTGCTTACGTATTAATACTTTTCTTTCTTTCATGTTTTATTTTTGTGTGGGCTTATAATATATGCCTTTGGATATTAGGTAAGTCATATCATATGATATAGCTTCTATGATGTCTGGAACTAAAATATAAACGGGTTTTGTATTTTTCTGTTTATTTATAAGCTTGTTATATTTTAATGTTAAGGTAATGTTGCTTATTACGTATGTACTGTAAGGCTAAATATACCAAAAACGTGAGTTATATACGTGAATAATATACAGTTAAGTTCTAGCATAACTTAACAATATGTATACACGAAATAATTAAACCTGTAAGAGTTCAATATCACCTTATTCGTTATCTACAGACTTTTAATTATACATGATAATATAAACACGCATATCAGGGTTAAAAAACCTTCACAGGTGTTATTATCCTTAAATATACATACGTACTTTGGCTTTATAGTCTTACTTTTCATAAAGATTAAAGTAGGAACATAAAATTATTTTGTGGCGTTCAAGAATGCGCTTGCCTCGAATTAAACTTTTCGACATTTTTCATGTAGGCAATTTAAGTTTTATTAAATAAATAAATTGTTCTCTATAGTTTATTTATAATCATAATCATCATCACAAAACATATCCTCAATTTTTTTTTTGGTTCAGTGTATTTTAAAATCTCAGTATTTTTTTTCGCATCTACACAATTTTATGGTAATTTCCAGCTTCAGCACTCTAAGAAACAGCTTGCCTTTCAAAGAACATCGAAACTAAAAATATCGTCGGGACCACATTCCTCAGAAGCCTTCACGGATAAAAGCTATAATCCCCGAACCGTTAATTGAAAAACCTTGTAGTTTCGTTTTACACAAAAGAACGAAAAATCGTTCGTAGTAAAAAAGAGCGATTTTCAGTGAAATCCGATTTATTGATGAAGTCTGGCTTATTCTCCGATGTACAAGAATTCTGTAATTGGCAGGAGCGAAATAATTAGCTTCATGAAATTACTTGGAGTACCTAATCACTCAAGACCTTTTTTTCTGAATCCATCCATTTTGGTTAATTGTGGTCTTATTAGTGAACACCATTTTAGAAAGCAAGTCATCATAAAGTAAGTTGAATTAATTAAGTACTCAACAGTCATAAAAATCAAGGTTAAAAAATATACACCATTACAAGTTACATTGAATTTACATTGACGGTCAAAAAAACAGACGCAACTTCGTATCAATAAATCGATGTCAACCAAATGTCAACTATGAAATTCGAGGATGCATTTCAAACTAAATTGGCACCTGACAACGTTGCATCCTCAAGTGCTCTACAGCCAGTTACCAACTCGACATGGCTTCCGATATTCCTGAGGACTTTACTACGAGTATATTCACAAAAATGTTTTGGATTTTTGTGAAAAATACTTGTGAAATACGTCGAAACTAAAAATAAGAAGGCATATCTATAGATACAGGCTATTTATTTTTAGCTCTGTCATTAAACTTGCTACCAATTAATTTGGTGTCACTAAATTAATGTTCTTAGAAAAAGGTCTAATTCAGTATTTTGCGAAACATTTGTATGTTATCAAAACAACCAGTTTCATTATGAAACCAATTTAGTACAGCAAATACTATTTTCGTATCAAATTACCTGAGATACTGAATTTAAAAGTAAATTAAGCAGCATATTACACCAATATAAACCTATATTAACTTGTTATTACCAAAATTAAGATTTTTCTACTGACTTGGTTTCATTGGCCACCAGTGTACAGTTAGGTTCATAACACACATGACAGGTACTCCCAGCGGCTGAACTTTGGCAGTCAAATATGAACAAACCTATGGAAACTAATAAACGTAGTTATTATGCCCCCTGGCGTTTCTCGTGAAACGCATCTGGCTCAATATGAATTTTGTTTTTTATGAGAAAGACTAGCTGTGTTTCGCAGTTTCATCCACATTGTTTTAGAGATATCATTTCATTATCAGCCTATCGCAGTCCACTGCTGGACATAGGCCTCTCTTATCTTATCTCTCTCTATCTTCTTTAGAGATATCATACACTCGTTAAAAGTAACACCAATATTTTATATACTATTTATCCAAATAATAATATTAATTTCACACGCTCCACCGCGCTCCGCCACGGTAGACGGTGAAACAAATCTCATGAACAACCGCCTGACCGCGCGGTCCAGCGGCTTTCACACAGTGTGGTGGGTCATGTGTGAATCGTCTAGTATAGATTGAACTTAAATTAGTACATCTAGTTAATATTTACAATGTTTTTAATTAAGTCTCATTTTGGAACACGTGGGATTCCAATGAAAAATAGATTTTGTTTTCGTGTTTATTGATGAGATTCCCAGTAAATAAAAATTCCAAGAATATTGTTTGTTTTTATTCTGTTGTGAAATATTTTATTTTTATTTTATTGTGTAGTATTGACAGTTCAAAACAAAACTTCGATAAAATTGAGAATTTCAATATCGGAGCTGTGTTTTTAATTGAACTTTTTATACCTATAGACATAAAAGCGTTATGCAGGATTTCTCTCACTTAAGTAACTATAACAACAAGGTGATTCTATTATATTTTTCCCCAGACAATTATACTTAATAATCCAATTTTTTGCTACATCAAAAATAACTATCATTCATTCCAAAAGATGCAAATACATTAAAACGTTTTCGCACATAATTTAGAATAGACCCATTTACACTCCAATTCCTTGTAATGTAGGCATTGCTTTGTATATACATTTATACACTGTAAAACCTTTTTATTTCTACAGAATGATTATCTACGGTATGTCAAGCATCTCAGAATCGATGTCTAATTTTGACCTTTTTGTATTGTAACGTATAGGTTAGGAACATATTGTCGATGATTTCAGTACTCCGTGTTCCAGTCAATGGAATAATGTAATAAGTAATTTGATATAGGTACTTAAATGTCAGAGTGTAGGTTTGGGTATAAAGCAATCAAATGCGGTGTCGATAATACTCGTAGCAAAATCGTAGCGCTACGACAATCTCGTAGCAATGGCGTAGACATGATAGGTACATATAACGTTGGGGCTTTTCCTTCACAAAGGTTTTTGAACTTGAAAATTATAACAAATTAAACGTACCCGGTTGTTAGTCTTACTTACTTAGTGTTATTGAATTAAAGCAGTTATTCTCACAAGTCATTGTTCCTGAAATGTAAGTCGCAAGTCATTATTAAATAATTCATAAATTGCAATTAAGAAGTGTCAACGACCCCCATCACCGTGACGGCAGACAATCCTGTAACACTTACATTAATTAATACCTACGTGAATCTGTGACGTCAGTAGGCTTAATGGCTCGTTTTATTGGCTCGACAGTGTAACCAATATGATTGATATTCTAGATTTAATAGCTATCTTTGGATGTTTGTGGATTCCCTTTATAAAATGATGACGTATTTATACATAGGGCTTCACTTGATATCGAATTTTTAGAGGAGAAATATAACTGGAACATCTATTTTTAGGTGGAAAAGGATTGTCTTCATAACCAAGCATCCGACCACATCGATTTTTTTACATTTAAAACTTCCCTTACCTTCACAAGGACGACATGCCAAAAATAATTTAGTTACTATTAAACTGTAAACAAAACTTAAAAGGACTACCCTAAAACCAGTTTTGGCACTTAAAATAATACACAGATAATGTGATCAACAAAAAAAATATCACCACGTATACAACACACACACTCATTCACCCTCACAAATTAATAGATTACTCGTACAAAGGGTATCGTAAAAGAATCTTTTCCATATTTACTCAGCACCGTATCTCTCAGGTCGATGACACTCTGAACAAACTTCCTTCATCTTCATCCTAACGAGTTTTATCGTCTCGTTAAACCGACGAACCTGAAGATAACCGCCATATTTTAAAGATAAAAATTTAACTCCCCACTAATTCATGTTAATTAGACGGGTTTAAGATGGACTGTTTACTGTCTTTGCGGCTTCAAGGGTCAAGTTTTAACGGCTGTGGAAAATTTTGTTTCGTAAAAAGTAATAGCACACTGCAGATTAAACAATCGGCCAACAGTTGACGCGATAGTGGGCCATTTTTTTTTAAGGAAAACTTGATTCATAACAACGTCTTGAGTTGGTCTGATACCGCCTAAATACCTGACTTTTGTGATGTGCGTCCTACCATTTATCTTCATACAGATTTATGAGCCCAGACTATCGACGGACAAAAAGTTTGCAGTATGAGTGTAGGTACTCTAAAAGTTAAAAAAAAAAAAAATATCAATCTCGTCATTCAAATAAACATTAATTTAATCTCCAAATATTTTTTAAGAAAAGTAAAACAAACATTGTGATTAAACAAATAAAAGTTACATTGGGCAATTCTGCAATAAGAATTTAATATTATATATTTTTCTTTAAATATTTAAGTGCAAATCGCAGGTGCTTCAGAATTATCAAAAAATTTCAAGCAGCTGCTCGGTAAACAAGTAAACATCAATTAGAAAACTAATAACATTATTAGTCAATTTCGTAAATAATTTCATAATCCTCAATCAAATAATTATTATGAGTATTAGAGTAAAGTTTGCTTTGAGTGATCAGTTGATCAAACTAAATTAAAAGTTGTGTCAACAATCATTTAGTCGCAATCAAATCTTATGAAATTGGTTTCTTGCATAATTTTCGAACAGTAGATTAAGACGCTCAAGTAAATATGTCTTCAATTTCTTCGGTAATATGTATATTCATAATAAATGCAAATTAATATTGATATTAAAATACAAACTGACGATTTTATTCTTGATACAAGAAAAAAGTACATATCGAGTTATAAGTCGGTTTAGCCCACATAAAATAAAAAAAATATTACCTACAAGCATGAACTGAGTTAAGCTGGATCGAGAGCGATTAGTTCCATCGGTAAAATCGGCTCTTAGCTAACTCATAAAGTGTGCTTTAGCCTAAAAGATTAACTTGGCTGGAAAATTCTATTGAACAATTGTAACAAATATATAAAAGAAGGTTTTCGGCGTAATGTTGCGATTTTGTATTATTCCTATTACGCGGTTCAAATGGAAACCCATAGAAAATACATTAAAAATAATTCAAAGACGCTTTTGCGATGTTTTTATTCTTGTGAAAGAAACAATAATTGTTGTTGTAATAGTAACTTGCTTTGAAATTTAGAACAAATGGTTATTTTTTGCCAGGTATGGCATTCTTAGTTATTATGTTAAATGGATAATTCTCATTTATTTTAAGAAGGGAATTTATGATAAAGTGTACTCTCAACCAAAATCAAGAACATAAATATTATTTTTAGCAAATTGTATGTAGTAAGTGAACATTCAGATTTATCTTATTACAAGATACTTCTAAGCTCATTATTATTATTGCTTGATATGAAAAACCTCCTCCTGAGTGCGGGAGATATTTTAAAATTTGTCAGTTTATGCGTTTCCATTTATTTCTTGGAGACTTGCTCGATTAACTTGCCTTAATGGCTAAACGGATTTTGGTTTTAATTAACTTTATGGTGGGTAATAAATTTCTATCTTGGCTGCCATTTCAGACGCATAGAATAACATGCAATAGTTTAATATTATAATCTTCAAATTGTATCTAAATTGATCGGCAGTCCATTGGTCTTTGCCAATAGAAATTGCATTGTCCACAGTACGGCTGCAGAGGGCAAATCAAAGTCAACATTAAAAGCGTTGTTGAATTTGTACATTTGTACAGACAAAACATGTGAAACTTAAAGGACAGATCTGTCTAACATTTTACTACAAAACTAGTTAAGTGAACAGCTGTTTGTAACTTTGAATAATGTTAGAGCATTCGTCTTCAGTTTCAATCGTTGAAAGGTACTTAGAATATTTTAAGTAAGATGCTTGTGCCTAAAAATGTAACTTATCTGGTAATATCAAATCATTTGGATGCTTGATTACAGTCAATCTCTAAACTATTGAGAGGCTTTTAAAATTTAGAGTTTTTCTCAATGCTACATTAATTTCAATCTTTTAAATTATACCTAGAGATATTCATCTTTTGATACATGTAATTTTTTCTCGTTATAGGTAATATTTTTTATGTTTTTCTTTTTATAAACTTTCTAATGCCTTAAAAGTCTTTAAATAACACTTATTAATACATCAAAGAAATCTACAACTCCATTGAAGTACTTCACACAATTCACCATAAACTTAAATGGTTACACCAAAAACCACCAAAATAATTTCCTTTTTAACACAAATACCTATTGTTATGACTAAACAATTATTTCAAAAGCCCACTTTATACGTGGGTAGGTTAAAAATAGTATATAATTGGGTCTTTGCCTTCATTTAGGTGCGATAGAAAATAAATTCTGAATGAGAAATTTTCCACAAAGACGGTATTGTGGGTAACATAATCGTTTGGGAATAACCCTCCATTCAGTTGGTGGCAAACGATATGATTATGAAAGGGATTGAAAGAATTGGTTTTGAAAATCGGAGAGAAGATATATTATGATTATTGTATGGATTAGTGTGATTTTCATCAATTATTAGAATTTCATATTTGGATATTTTTCGCTTATAGGAATTTAAAATTGTGCATAGAAAACAACAATTTCAGGAAAAATGTTGTGAGATACATATTTTCTTTAATTTTTTATTCAAACAAATCGTGGCATAAACAAAAGCAAGTCGAGGGAAAACACTAGTTTTTATAAACTTGCAAATATCACGTTATGTAAAACAATCCACATATATAACTACTACGATACTAAGTGAAAATGTCATGTCGTGAAAAACGACAATTAATCATTTACGCTTTTTAATTCCTTTACAAATAACTTGATCGTATATCGATGATATAGCTCAATGGCTCTTCAAAATAACCATTAATCTCTGTTCAGATACATTTCAAAGTTATCCAGTATTTTTTCTATGTAGGTATTGTGTAATTTCAATGTGGTGAACATTCAACTCAACATCGAGAATACCACTGTTTTATCAATTTTGAGTAAATGAAAAAAAAGTTATTATTTCCAATTAAGAATTTTTCAAGTCAAATAAATGTACCTAATATCGGTTCTATTTTTATTAAAACATCAAATTCAAAAGTATGCTTTATCGTTATATCTTTTGTAAACTTAGTAACAAACTCTATTCATAAAACTACGCAAAAGTTATTAAACGTCTAACCTTTTAAACCCTTTCTCTTTTATTTCCGTTTGATTGATTAAGCTGCTTTGTTTTCACTACATCATTAATTAATAACTTTTCAATTTTATCAAACAATACTACCGATACAGAGGTCATTGGACCTTATTATTATCAATGTACTCATAAATCCAAAAACGACTTTTCATTTTGAATACAAGATTTATTTCGGCAGTATATCAATGAAAATACGTGGTAAGTAAATCGAAACGTAATTTATGTTTAACATTTTAAATTAAGTCAGTAGAATAAAAAATGGCAGCAGCCTTTTGGGAAACGTTGTATTTATTAATCTTTATCAAACGATATACAAGCTTCTATTATATAGTTACACCCTTACTTAGTAGTCAAAACAATCATTTGGGAGCATTTATCACTGAGAAATAGCCGAAAAATCAAACAATTCAAGTCAAACCCAACAAACCGTACTTAAGACCAACATTCCACCAACATAAACACAGAGCTACATAAAACAAAAACTGCCACTTCAACTTCATCGATCCACTAACTCCCCAGTGCTCCACAGAAGTCGGTTCCAGTAAATTTTCACTTTTGATTCAATTTGCCGACACAATACCACTCGAGCTGTCAAAGTATGACTGTGACCTCAGGCGGAGATCTCGGGAAATTCAATAAACAACCGCGGCTCTATTTCCCTGAGTTTTCTCGAGAAAGACTATGGAATATTGTTTAAGAACATCAAAGTCTTATGTTTTGGGGTGGTCGTTGATTTTTGAGATTATCCCTCAGAGGAATAGCAGATGAATTTCAAGGTCGGAATTCTGTCATTTTTGTGCTTTTCAGATTCCAAGCGAAGCAATGAAAAAATACATATTTACAGGTGAGGTACGTGGAAGCATACCTTCATTAAAATAAAAACATTTTGACCCCAAAAATGTACCCTTACTTAACACATAACCCTTTCAATTCCAACAGTAAAATAACACATATTTGCGGCACAAACATTAACACAAAAATGGCAGTCTCAGGTTTATTGTCCGAAAAAATAGGTTCATTGTTGAAGGGTTCACCTGAAAACCCGAAAAGCTCTCGTTAATCCAGAAAGAAATATGTCAGACCAACTGTTATGATAAGACATTACTTATTTATGGACCGTAATCTGTAAGCCATAATTGGTAGAACGTATGACCACTAAATGTTACTGAGCGTCTTTTGAGTCCAGCTTCACAATTTTCAGTGCAAGTTTATTGCAAGGTAATGATTATAGCATTGTTTTTTTTTTTTCGTGGCGAACGATAGGCGTTGTAGAATTTAAGCCACAATTCTTTTACACGATCGCTGAAAGCAACATGATACTCAAACAAAATCTTTGCAAAGAGACTTAGCCTAAGAAAAGCAACTATTATGGACATCAGAGTGGAGATACTAACTGTAAGGATGTCCAAAATTTCAAAATATAAAAACATAGTAGGTACTATCACATTTCGAAACTATCCATGGTTACATATTTTTATTTATTCTTCTACTTTAATTTAAGAGCCCAGCTCTATGCAACTTTATTTTAAAATAGCCTTGCCAATAAAAATAAACTACAAGGAGCGAACAGCCTTCAAATATAAACTTGATAAATAATCATGTAGATTTTACCCACGCTCTATTTCCCTTTAATCTAATTTACATCTACAACGATATACAATAAAGCTTTGTGGTGTTACGTAAAACCTAAGTTTCGTATGTACTTCTTAAATACTGGTAAAATAGTTATACTGTATGAAAGTACGATTGAGCATACCCGGGGCACCAAACAACTGGAGCTACAAAGTAGTATTTGAACCAAAAACTAATAAAAGTTGGAAAGGTCATAGAAAAACTTTTTGTGCTGTACTGAAAGGTTAAAACGGGACCCTGTTACTAAAACTTCGCTGTCCGTCTGTCACCAGGTGTATCGCATGAAACGTGATAGGTAAATAGTTGAAATTTTTATCATTGATGTATTTTGTTGCTCCTATAAAAACAAAGAAGATTAAAATAAATATTTTAGTTTATAGGCTTCCAGTTTTTATACAGAAATACGGGATATTTCGACCTTTTAATAGATGACTGGTACGAAACACTTCAGCCGTTATTTGTGACGCGTGTAGGTTTAACTGCAATTGGTACCTTTATGATAACTACCCAGCTATTCGTATTGACTGTTTATTACCTACAATATACTCTGAAATATACACATAAATCCCGTGAAGCCAACATGTTTCTATGTATATTTATCTGTCTTTACAAGAAAAGTGAATGATCGCGTAGTTGTACTAAACAAACGTAGTTCCAGAAAATCATTTCACCCTCTTGAACATACCCAATTCATAAGCATTCATGGTGCCATGCAAATCAGTTCTTGCAAGTCGTCACGTCCCATTTTCCATGTCTCTCATAGTACAATGTGATATTTGATGGGGTATTATACTTAATATTATTATAGTACATCTCGAGCTAACACGAGCGAGATTCATGGCTGTGAGAGCATATTTGTGGGCGATAAAACGCACTCCGACAATTCTTTGATATGGTAATTGGGTGTGATGAAAGTATGGTTGGCAAAACTCGGTATAACAAAATAGTTTTATTAGTTTTTTGTGTAATTTGTTGAGTTGTATTTTTGTTATTTTGTGTTAAGTAAGGTAATCTTCTTAAAATTACTGAAAACTTAATGTTTATGAAAAAAATTTTTAGAACAACGAACGCATGGAAAAAAATGTTGCTTATTTAAATATTTCAGGTAATTAAACTAGGTTTCATAAACGCGTGTACTGCAATTCAAATTAGAGCAAACTGGGGTTTGGCCTCTCTGATGCTTTTACCTACATGTTTGACTTTCTAGGCAAATATTTGAGATTTACTGTTTGGTCGCTAACTACTAGCCAAGTCAACAATATCGGGTCATTCACGTGAACTATGTGCGTCACGTGACTCCACCCATGTACAAGATAATGAAGTTTGTGAGGTTGCTACTAAACAGTTTCTTAGAGAATCTCATGATGTTATTTCATGTCGATAATGGCTTATTCTGTCAGTTGGATTACCTCATTCTAGTTTTAAAAAATACATAAAACCATAAATAATTTTGTTCTATTAATTAATATAATTGATAATTATTGTATGTCTTTGTACCTGTTTTTTTTATTTTTTTAAATCATTTTATTTTCTCCGTTCCACTTCACGTTGTTGTAGATTGGGCCTTATGCTCAAGTTAATTTAAATAACAATAAAACTGTGCCGTATAAAAACAATGTTTTTTAAACACCGCCGGGATTCTGTACAATGAACGTCAAAAATCTCTTGACAGCTGCGTTTGTCTCTCTTTTGAATTTCCTGAGAGAAATGTGATATAATTAAGAAAATACTTGAAAGGTATTTTAATGCGATACGACACAAAAAGTAGAAAGAAAAAAAATACCTTACCACGGCCTATGAAAGAAAAATATCTTTGGGGTATACGAGTATGATAAGAACACATACATGAAACATCATTGTTTTTTGTTTCTGAATAAATGAACTTTACTTATATTTTCCAAATAATTTTGTATTGCACCAACCATCAGTGCCATTTTTATAATATGCTTTTTCACTTGATTATTTTAAAGTGCACTAACTTATCATTTCCATTTCTTACAATGCTATTTCACTTATGTTCTGCGTAAGTCTTTTTTTCGGCCAGTTTTTATTGCATAAGCCATTTCTGACGATTTATTATACTACTTTAAAGCGTGCCTCCATTGCATTTTGGCATACCACATTTATCTTCTTAATACTATTTTGGTGAGAAAAAAATGTTTGTAAAATTCATTATAGAGCAACAAAACTTATTGTGCGTAAGAAAATAATGTGGAATAACAAGCTAAGTCTCTGTACGTGAGTAAATGCAAGTTCAAACGCTTGAAGGTTAAGTTCAAGTCATATTGTAGACGTACGACATTTTACGGGTGCATTCACACAAATATAAACAATTGTTAAAAAAGCTTATGTCAAAGTATGAACAATTTTTAAGCGTAAAATAAGTGCCTCTACTTTATATATGAACTAGCTCCCAACAGGGGTATCACATAGATCTCGTGGAAACTAATTCACGCACCTGAATAAAAAGTAGCCTATTCGGTAAATGGATTATCTAACAATGAAAAAATTTTAAAATGAATGAAATAGGTCTTAAAATTGGCGCGTTCGAAACAAACTAAGTATTCAGCTACCTATTTTACTGCAGATAAGTTTTATTACAAAAACATGACATACCCAAGTAAAAAAAGGACAATTAATAATTGTCATCCTATCTTTGATAATGCCTATAACAGTGAGAAAATTTCGAAGAATATGTTTTTGCTGAATTTCTTTTCATTGACGGGCTGGCGGTAGACTATCTTTAGGCATGTCACACACTACGTGTCGTGTACAAACGTCTGTTTATTTTTATCAAAAAATGAACTGAGGGTAAAAGTGCGTTTAAAATGTTCGCAGTAGCACGTATTGACTTTTTTTCTATAATGCGTAACGAATATGCAATCTACATTACTATTGCATGGGGTGCGGGACAGCGATGAACATCCTTTATGTATTGAGTCAGCTCCATATACACTACGAATATACTGCTGACACACAGTTTGTATCCAAACAAACTTGCCTACAAAAT
The DNA here is from genome assembly GCF_030705265.1 of Helicoverpa armigera. Lineage (NCBI taxonomy): Eukaryota > Metazoa > Arthropoda > Insecta > Lepidoptera > Noctuidae > Helicoverpa > Helicoverpa armigera. The sequence continues at coordinate 11,720,464 of NC_087133.1, read as the reverse complement.
ATTCTTACAAAATCTTTATACAGTACAGAAAAGAACTGTTCAGTTGAATAATAAAATGCTACACAATAACTCAGCCTTTCACGGAATAATTGGGGATCCAGTAAAGTGCTTTACAAAAATATTTCTTCAATATGAAAAGGTTTGCAAAGGAACGATAGGCCTAATAACTGACCCTAGAAATATTCTAAGGTATACGCGTAGCTTAGTTCTTCAATTTAATTTCATCGCGAGCCTTGAATACTCAACCAGGCCGAAATCCAGACTTGAGAATTCCTAGATTGAAAGACCTAACAATACTGCCTAACTTGGTGAACCGTAGGTACTTAGATGTGGTTCTAAGTCGAGATTTCAACGGAATGCTCTAGAAAATTGCGTGCTATCATTTCTAACCGCGAAATTGCCACTTTTGGGCGCCGACGCGCGCTCATTTTTTATTTGCAAACAATTTTGGCGTAATCTCAGCATTACATGATCTAAACGAACTACCTAGAAAATATTTAGTTACAAAAGTTATTGATGACAAAAGTCATGCGGTCAAGTGAGTACATACATATTTATAAGGTCCTAGGTGTTACTATTACGTCTAGACTCTGCAGTATAACTGAACTTTAAGTTTTAATAAAACGTGAGAGTGCAGTCGTAGTTATAATGCTCTGTCAGAACATTAAGGGTTAGGGCACTTTGAAGTTTTCTATTGCTGGTGGCTCGACACTTTGCGCAGAATAAAAGGGACTGACCACGTTTGTAGAAGTTTTATGCCGTTTAAAACAATTTTGAAATTAAATGGGTTGGTGAAATTGTGACCTTCAAAAAGCATGTACGTACATTTTCAGTCTGGGATAGTCTCTTATAAATAACGTTTGAATAGAAAAACTTGTTTCTTAGTAAGAAATACATATAATTAACACAGCTAAGTTATTTTCAAGAAATAAAAATTATGTTTTATATCTTGTATATTACATTAATTATCGCACACCTAGCCCAGTAGCATACTAATTACCAATATTTTCTTAGTCACCTTATCCCATACGACGCTACAAGAATGAAAAATCACACACACCACACAAGACACAACAGTATGTAATGTCTTACCAACTCCCATTACTGCCCATAACTTCCTTTTCCACACAATAAAGCACCAATAACAAACCAGCAACTAAAGGCTAGGCAGATGATGAATAAGCTACCAACTATACAATAACTTATACCTCTATCAGTTCATCTGTCACTGTAACAAAGCGAACTGAAGTTGTGCACAACTATTGAAACCCGTCGAAGTTGCTGCGTGAAATGGAACGAATTGCGCCTTTGTAAGTTTCACTTCTCGTTCCTCCGCGGGTATTGGTGATTTGTCTGCTGTCTATATTCTATAATAGAGATGGTTAATAAGAAAACTGATTGTTTTGTCAACTGTTTGTTACTAATGTTTTGACTGTGAAAGTTTGTAAGGATATTGGATGTGTGTGCGTTACTCTTGCACTCAAAAACTGTTCAATCAATTTTCATAAAACTTTGTAATATATCAGTTAATATATCAGAATAACTATGGTTTTCGTATGATGGAAGGCGACCAAGAGGAAGACCAAGGAAACGCTGGAGAGAAGATTTAGACAACTTCCTCATGGCCCACAAATAGCGACCGATAGGGAAATATGGAAGGTTATGGGGGAGGCCTTTGCCCAGCAGTGGGACAGCATAGACTAAATAAAAACACATGTATGCTAAGAATTTCCCTCATAACACTAGATTTATATTATGCTCTGACAACCCACTTCCATTCTTAAAGATCAAACTCTAGGTAACAAGACTGCGTTTGTAATACTGTCTAGACTTTTCCACAGCCACTAAAGGTCGCGTGTAGGCTGAAAACAGTACAATAATAAACTAGGTAATCAGCAAACTGGTTGTTTACATTATTTCGCTTCAGCACATTCTCATTTAAATCAAAAATTCTTGGTAAATAGCTGTAAAAGTAAATGGTAAGCCCACGATGTTATATCTAGGTGACTGATTGTATTACTAATTGGAAAATATAAAAAGTGAATAGTTTTGTTATTTTATGCCATGATGTTGTCAATCAGTAAATTAATTTTACAGTTTTTTACTTTTGACAAATTATTTTTTTCAAAAGCATCCTACAGTCCAAAGGGAGAATGTGAATTGAGAAATAGAAACTGAAAATAAACAGTGATATTACAAAAATTTTGACTGTTTACAATAACACTGAAAGGTTTCAATAACCATTTTAAATTAATGTGTACCTATTCAATTAAACAGTAAAGATATATGTTTATATGGTTATTTTCATGAGTGACAGTTAATGTAGGCGGGAGTATATTATAACGCCTCTGCATTGCACGTGGACGAATAAATTAGCTTATATTGGGATTACATTTTGCAATATTGCAATCACAAGTCATTAACTGATATGTATATGGGTATAGTAAAATGGTTAAGTAATTATATTGCCCCCTAAAAGCCCTCTCAGTCGTAATTCTATCAAACGGTTGTATCATTTAATTGTAAGATGTTTTAATTGTGCCATTAGGATTGTGTTTCTGTTTTTATACAAAGACTTAAGAAATCAAACCTTTTTCTAAACGGTTACCAACATATACAATACCCAGCTACATAAGTTGTACATGTGTTATAGGTACCCGTACAAGCTTGCTCTCACAAACTTGTTTTTCTTTTAGGTACGAGTGTAGCTTTACCACTTCACTGTCCACGATGCAGACACAATAGTTAAACAATCGGTGTGTGTCACATATGACTCATGGGACAGGGAAGTTATTAATCTATAAAGGACCATGGGCAAAAATGTATGAAGCCTGGGCTCATCCACCAACAGAGATGAGACCACTTTGAATTTACTTGTAAAGCACTAAATATAAAGATTTTAACTAATTTTTGCGAAGAATCCATGGGGTTATTTTGCTATAAATATTTTTCTCCAACCATAAATAAACTAATATTCTGCAAAAAGTAGTGCTGTTACGGCATTGTAGGTTTTGTTATTGAACACCTTTTACTAGTTTTAATTCCAGGTTTAATGTATACATAAAAAATAAAAATAAATAACTGTTAGCAGCTGCAGTTAAAATTGTTTTTGTAAACATTTCAATCAATAATAATGTCGTCTAAATATCCTGCCGGTGGATTAAATTGTGTGTGCCTGCTTAACCCTAGATACCATATTATTGAAATGATATGAGCACAACTTCCTACTGTGCGTCTACCTGTTAGACACGAGCAGTAATACTGAGCGATGGCATATCGACCCATTTCGTTTCTAGCAGAAACCAGAATGTATACGTAATATGTACGTGCACGAACATGTCTTGACTGTATCCTTCTTCTTAATAGCCACACATTTTGGTGATGGATATTGCAATTATCAATCAAAAAGTTCCAATTGTCGTTACCCATCAGAATATGTTCTTGGCAAACTCTGAAAAGCAAAAAAAAACTATTCTTAGGTGCATTGGCCTAGAAGTCAGTGTCTAATGGATGTTCCTGAGTTTATACGCCACCGACTTCTATGCCGATGCACCTAAGAATAGTTTTTTTTTGCTTTTCAGTGTTTTTGGGAGTCGGTTTTATTGTTTGTAAAAAGTATTTTTTTTATTTTTGGCTTTTCAGTGACAAGCATAGTTGTCACTATCCGCATTTGTGGAAAGTTCCCATCAATACGAATAATATAAGCCCAAACACGAAGTAGTTTAATATGTAAGTTGTCGAGTTCCCTCGACCTTCTCCGGTCTCCATCATCAGGTCAGCTCCAAACCTTCACTGTTGCATAGTGTTTTTAGACGTACACCTCACTGTCAAGTTTTTAACCTATGCACGCCTACAATTTTCGAAAGTTGCGATCGATTTCTCAGGGGTTCCATCATCAGATCCTGACCTGGTGATTATGAGGTGGTCCCATAATCCTAGCATAATCAAATCCTGCGAATTAGGTTTTATGTCAGGAACAACCAAGCGCACTACGACTCCTAACAATTGTCCTTTTCTACAAAACCTATTTAAGTGTATATTTTTTTTTTGCCATATAATTGAAGGTAGTGCCCATAGTAACAATTTTAGTACAAACAAAAACCTTCACAACGGCATATGCTACAACTCTGTTGGACAATGAGCCCAACTTGACTCATGGTCCTTTTGTCTTAACATTTTTGCCTAACATTTGATTTTACATCGAATCTAGAAACAAATATATTTTCCAAAAGGCAATTCCGCATCGAATTTAATAAAAATATCTTAAAATTTGTTTCAGGTGTTTCTATTAAGAGCAATGCAATTAACTTTTTACCACCACAATTTCATTAAATTTCCTTCTAAGAAAACCATCTCTTCTGATTTCACATAACAAGAGTAACCTACATCGAACAATGCACTGTATTGTCACAGAGTTATATATCTCTGGATGTGTCGCAGTTATTTTAAAACGAGACGGTCTCGTTAGGCTGCGTATTGATCTTTCTATTTCTATATTTGAAGATCAAGGTCTTGTCTATGGGATTAGAAGATCTACCTCAATGATGTAGATATACTCAGTCTTACTTTTACAATCTAAATTGTTATATGTAGAGGTAGGCCCGTTTTATCGACTTATCGTTAATAGGGCTAATGCTGTCTTAAAATTTTATTACTCGTATCGATTCGATAAAGTTGATAATCTCTTAATTTTGCCGACTATTTTAGGAAAGTAATTCTATCTGTCAATCTGTCAGGATAAAAGTACTGAACTGATTCAAATTTTGGAACATACCTAGTCTGAGAAAGGACATAGGCTACTTTTTGTCCGGGTTGGGGAGGCAGTTCTCTCGGTAAATGGGTGGAACCGCGGGAAACAACTCGTAAATATATATTTTTATACACTTATTAAACTTAACCTGACCCCATATAATGCAGAGATGGGAAACTAAATAAAGCCTTGTTTAACAAACTTGTCACGAGCAGACAACTTTGAGCACCATGGCTCATGTTAATTGTGAGAGAATCGCTAAACGAAGCCGATTCACGAACACTGCCGAAGTTACCCGAAGTTTGCTGACTCTGAGTTAGTTCTAACAAGGTACTGTGGCTTAGAAAATGCTTTAATGTTAATTAGATTTCTTTTGTGGAAACCAATTAGGTGCAGTAATTTTTAAAACATTTTGCAAAGACTTTTGTAATCTAAACAATTACTGGACGGAGACATAGTTACGAAAACAGACTTTTCACAAAATCTAGACACACGGCAGTGTGTCCTCCAAGTTCGTCTAGACACACGGCAGTGTGTCCTCCAAGTTCGAGCAAAAAAAGCGACACACCGGCCGTGGGTTATATTACACGAACCATTTCGGGACAAATTCGACCCCCCTGTAACTCAAAATCTATTTTATTTACGCAATTCAAATTTCTAGTATCTGTTGAAACCCCCTCACTTATCTCAAATACAAAATTTCATTAATATACCTATTGTAGGTCTTGAGATATGGACGTCAGAAAATCGCTATTTTTACTATACACTCACTGACTGACTGATTCACTGACTCACTCATCAAAAACCTAGACCACTTCCAATGGTCGTATTGACTTGAAATTTGGCATGGAGGTAGGTCTTTATGTCAAGGTATAGGGAAAAATCTGAAAATGGTCAAGTGTGAGTCGGTTTCAAAATAATGAAGGTGTTTTATACCCGGTGTAAATTTATACCCCTAAGGAACTAAAACGAACTAAATTTATCTATATTTATATAATATATCTTCGCATGGTACAAAGGTTTGTATTTAATCAGAGTAAAGTAAAAATCTGAAAACGGCCAAGTCTGAATCACTTTCGAAAATAACGAATGTGTAACTTTGATCCACGAACATAATATATGATAACATGTCATGTCAGTCAGTTAGTAAATCTTGTCCATTTAGTTAAGCTAGTTCATTTCTTTGTAAGAAACATAGTGCATATTAAAAAAATCTAAAAGATAGTATAAATGAAACATTTCTTTAACTAACTTCATCATAAGAAAAAAATAAAATAAACAACCTTACAAAAATAAATGAAATCCCACCCAAAACAAAAATGTGAAAGACTGCCAAGTTCGATAATATGGGAATGCTTCGCCTATAAAAGAAGTGAGATCTGAATAAGTACCAAGTTCCATACACATACCTCAGTTAAAAATAGTTACTTTTTAATGATGTTACTTGGCAAGTTTTAATAGAAAATTAAATACTTGATTCATTGTTTAGTAGGTTTATAACAAGGTGTATGAAAACTTGCCAAGTAACATCATTGAAAAGTAATTATTTTTAACTGAGGTATGTGTATGGAACTTGGTACTTATTCAGATCTCACTTCTTTTATAGGCGAAGCATTCCCATATTATCGAACTTGGCAGTCTTTCACATTTTTGTTTTGGGTGGCTATATATAAATAAGCAGATGATGGTAAATATACCAAAAGTAACCTACGTAAGCCTAGCCAGTTTTAATGATAAAAATTCGTCACATAAAAATACAGCTTTTTTCCAGCGAGCCATCTGGGATTACCGCAGAGAGTTCAACTCGGCCTATGTTCGAAAACGTAGCATATAGTACATAAAACTATTCGGACTAGTTGACGCAAAACATGGCACGTCGGTATTGCTAAAAACTTCTCTCTAAATATTCCACGACGAAACGTAACGACGTACAGTCGGGGACTCAAGTACTTTAAATTAACTTCAGCACAGTTTTAGCAAAAAAAAAAATCGGCAATTTCTTTAATGGTATCCGTTCTACCGAATATTTAAATCTGTTGTGATTGTTATGTAACTGTGTAGTAGATTTGAAAGCAGTATAATTTTAAATATTTAAAGCTAGAAATTTTAGGTCCCAAGGGAGGATATTGTAATTTTATAATTGATTGATATGACTAGAGTTACTTGGGGACCCAAAAGTAGTGTAAAGTGCTCGATGGTAAGATGGAGTGACGAAAAAAGGGTTTCAGGCAGATTTAAGTGCATTAAGACGATGTCTGCTTAATATAATATGTTCAAATCACTCTCTCGCCGTGAGGAACGCAAAATTGATAGAATTACTGAACGAAGCCTCTTTAATATCCTAAAGAAAATGTAGAGCTTGATATAACTTTTCAGAAGTCAGACTTATTATTGAAGACGTAATGAGTTCGGATCTCGATATTTGCTATCGATAGGTACTAAGATTGTCGAATAATGATATGCCTAAAGTTTGTAAGTTTAAAGCTAACACTAGGTGAAATTATTGAGAAAGTTTTCATTCTAGAAGTATGTGAACAGAACTTGAGAATGAAGTATGTATAGGTTATTCAATGAGATAGATAGAATTACTTAACTTAGGGCTGATATTTCAATCGCCAGATAACTTTTATCTGAGGAATATGTTTGACGTTTTGACAGTTTTTGTATGGAAAATATGTCAAACCTACTACTAGCTACCGAAAGGATAAAGATGAAGTACGAATGAACGTCTAATTTGCCAATTAGCATAAACTAGATAATAATTGCTTTTTATCAATCAATACACTGCATTCAATCGTCATTATCAGCCTTTTTCTCATCCCAATGCTGGGCACAGGCCTCCTCTCACACAGAGAAGGATTGAGCTTTAATCGCCACGCTTGCTCAATGAGGATTATTGGTTATTTATTCCTCAAAAAAAAAAAATACTGGAATTATCTCAAAAACAACCCAATATTCTAACACCACTGCCACCGACTGTACATAAAACGGACATAGTTGTCCGTACACTCGCGTTCACTCCGCTGAACATTTCCGCAGTCACCGCATACTTTGATATCAGACGTGTTCCCGGCTGTATGCAAGGATGTGTAATTACACTGCTTATGCGAAATATGGAACCCTTTGAGTTTATGCTTGGTTAAGATGGTTATAATTTTCTTGGTAAATCTGTTACGTTGACTGCATTTTGAGTTATGAAGATTTGTATAGCTTGAATATCATCATCATATGCCTAGCCATTTTATAGTACTGTTTTTCAAGAAGCGACTGCCTATCTAACCTCCTCAACCCAGTTACCCGGGCAAGGGGTAGCTTAAATAACTGTTTCTTTTTTTTCAGTTTTAAATTATCTTTTAAACAAACTTTGCTTAAGCGGTTGAAGTATATATAAATAAATAAAAAATATTAAGTAAATATTAGCATTAATTAAAATGGGGTCAAAGATCAACAGTTATACTCGCTTAAACAACCCACTTTTGCAAAATTATTTAGAATTCGTTTCAAAACGATTTCGACCAACTTTGCTTGAATAAAAACAAATAGCATCCAATCACGAGATTCCACTGCAAAGTTCCAATTCTGTATCCGTTTGAAGTCGATGCTTCGTTCAGAGCTAGGTACTCTACTATTGAAACAGAATATGTTTTACACCAAAAATGTATTAAAATAAAAGAACAGTAACGTCTATATATTATTAAGCCAAAGAGTTTGTTTTTTGTTTGGTTGAACGTGCTTATTTCAGAAACTTTGTGGTCGGAAAATCTTTTACTATTAAACAGCCCATATTGTAACGAGGTATTAACGCCACTTTTAAAAAATACTGCCTAATCATTAATTCCCTTACAAAGTTTCAGTTACCAACATAAAATTCGGAATCCGAATACATTCAAAATCGATGCTCCGTTCAAACCACTCGACCGTAAATCTTATTTTATTTTCTATCGAACGAAGTTTTACAAAGTTTCATTTTCAAGACTAGATTTATATAATAGAGAGTATAAACTAGCCATTTTACTGCAAGGTCCGTGTAACTAGCTGCTAATTGAGAGAGTTAGCTAGTTAGGACCGAGTTTTAATTCATTCTGAACATAACTATATGTTGAGTTTGGGTACGTAATTGTATTTAGACTTACGCCCAAGGTCAAGGGCAAAATCTAGATAATTAAACAGAATTCTGCATATGACAGACTAAAGACATTATTATGCTTCGAAAGCATTATATTGAAATTACAAACGTCCATAAAATTATTTCACCTATGTCGCCTACATTTTGAAAGCAAAAACCTAATGTCAGATAATATTGAGTATGTTCAGTGTCGAATGTTCAAACGCATTTCAACTTTGTCATATCTGATCGTTTAATGCTTGAAAAGGTTAGGACCCATAATCAGATTTCTCTTTTACCCTAGCATGTGTAAATTGATTCCAAATTCATCAGCCTACATTTTGACAAAATGTTGCAAGCTGCGACAAATTACAAAAATAACAAAACTGAACCAGCATCAGAACGTTTTTAAAATGTCTGCGAAACCTTTGTGCACGAACACACAATTCAATGGAAACACATGCACATACCAATGGAAATGCGGAAATAATTTTTGGTCACGAACAATTTTGATAAAATCTCACTACAGATCCATAGCATTTAAAACAACTGAAAGCACTAACCCAGCAAAGTAAATAAGTTTGCTAAAGTTATTAAAAGCCTCTGTCCATTGTTAAAATAATTCACATGACAAGTAATATTATTATGCGAGACAAGTGTTGGTCTTATATCATCTCAAGTTAAACCCTTTTCGCACTTGACTTTGTGGCTGTGAAAACGTATAACCAAAGTATTATAGCACTCATCATTTTAATTCTGTACTCAATATGTTAAATGAATTTACCTAATATCTTTGTAAAATGAATTAATTTTATAACGAAAAGTAGCATACAGCTTTCCTTCATAATTGGGCTAACGGATCAGTAGTTTCTGGGATATTTCGCGTTTGAGCAAGCAAACAAACAAAGTATTCAGCTTCATAAAATAAGTGCAGACTAAATCAAAAATACCTGTAAAAAGACTTAAAAGGTGACTCAACTTTTCAATCAATCAAGTCGCTTCTTGATTATTTCAGTATATTCTTGATTATTCCATCCTCTTAAGTGTATCAATAGATTTAGAACTTAATAATATGAAGCCATACACAAAGATAAAAATTAAAAATTAAATTATAAATTTAAAAAAACCCCCGACCCAAAAAAAGTACGCAATAATTATGACAAAAGGTTAAAAACGCTAAACCCTATAAAAAGCAAAAAATAACTTTTAACACTACGTAAACTAAATTTTGTCGTGTCGGGGGACCGCTCTAATTCATTACTTTAGATACGTGTTTTTTTTTTTAAACGAATGTTGTAATTAGGTAGGTATCATTTGATTTATGTAAGCATTTATGAAGGTAAAAAGCGGTCCCCCGACACGTCAAAATTTAGTTTACGTAGTGTTAAAAGTTATTTTTTGCTTTTTATAGGGTTTAGCGTTTTAACCTTTGTCATAATTATTGCGTACTTTTTTTGGGTCGGGGGTTTTTTTAAATTTATAATTTAATTTTATTTCATGCTTTTTAAAGGAGCTCCTTAATTTTTCCTTCTTTCATTTAATTTATTTTATCTTAAGATGGGGTCGCTATTTGCGATCTCGGCCAAAGGAAGCTGTTTAACAATCCTCATGACAAACTGGCTCTGGGAGAATTGCACAGATTGAGAAACAATAAAGATTCACCTTTGGACATTCTAGATTTTCAGCAAAAAAATAAATCGGTTTATCCGTTTAATTCCGGCATTCCAGGGTTTCATCTGCCACATCCCATTTCCAGCATCAGGTTCTCATCAATCAGAAACATGAAGAGAACTCGTCAAGACAAATTCAACGAGCCCAAACTCGATGGGTTTAGTAAAAGGCAGTTCAGGGTTACGTCTCCTACCTTCGTGCCCTAACAGCAGACCAGCTCAGTGGTTCCAAAAGACATTAGTGTTTCAAATTTCAGATCCCACATATACGTGCAAGTAAACTGAGCGTGTAACATTCCTATCACATCTAGCAATCGAGCTGATGACCTTGAAGACCTGAACCGATTTCCACCAAACATAGCTAAGAACACTCCCGACTGACATACCTTTCAAACAAAAAAAACCGCATTACAATCGGATCATCCGTTTGGGAGCTACGATGCCACATACACACACACACACACACACACACACACACACACACACACACAGACACGTCAAACTTATAACACCCCGTCGTTTTTGCGTCGGGGGTTAAAAATGTCGGCGGGTAATTATGCCAGTCTCCACACAAAAGTTCCATCTCCACTATTCAATATATTGATGTTCAATTTCAATTAAGTATTATAAAGACCTACAACTTTGTTGACGTAATCGGCTATGCAATCATCTCTATAATATTATATCGTACAAAGTGTTTGATACTGAAAACTGCACTAACTATAGAAGATAGATACTAGCTTCATTTAAGTTACGAAAATGTAAATCGATTCTCGTAGGACTCAATTCACTGAAGGCATTGTTTGCATCGCCCCAAGCTCTGAAATTCTATCTGAAATACAAACGTATTATTTTATTTTGTAACCCAGCCATCCACATATAAGAAGTAGCTGAACAATCAAGCAAACACCTTCAAGCAAAAAAATGACTGTATCTTTGTAAGATGTTTTATCTTACTAAAGCGATTGATCCTTACATGTGTATGTAAATGTACATGCACATTGTCTTTGTATGCGTAAGCTCAGAAACGATCAGGAGTGGTCAAGTCGCCGAGTCACACAAACACAACGTACACATACATTCACACACACATGTATGTTTCACCCGCTTTTGTGAGACAAAACATCTGTACTTGTTTGACTTAAGAGATGCAGACAATAGCCCAAGTGCAGTCGATTGAACAAGTCCCTTTTAATGGGAATTCAAATATTAGCCCATTGTGGTACGTTTTTGTTTTTCATATTTGTTCTTGCATTATTTTATTTGTATTCTCAGGACTTGCAGTGTATTGACTTAATGCTCGAGGGGATTGTAAATAACTGAACGAAATCGTTTTTGGTTGTAAATGGCATCTATATTTTGTGGGAATGCAGGCGTGGAATAAATATTATGAACTGAGTGGAAATTAAGGTTCAAGGTTTTTGTTTTAGCTGTGAATTTAATAATGTATTTTATTTACAGTAATTGTTTCATACGATATTGTTTATTTGTAAATCGAAGGCGAAAGCCAAATAGCTGAATGTCTGTAACGACGCGCGTCGATTCTTGTTAGTTTGTCGCCCTCAACATGTTTAATAAACAAACGCGAAAACTATGTTCCTAGAAGAACGTAGCGAGTGACCACTACCAAGCAAAGGCCTAGGAGTATGACTGTAAATTAAATAAGATTTTTCTTGTCATATAGATTGGATATCAGCTCAAGACAGATTGTGTTACGATTTGTACGATATTTTTAAATGGTATCCATATTCTAAGACTAAGCCAATGCTAGGAAGAAGGAAAATATATTCAATGACATCCAAGAAAAGAAAATGGATTGTAAAAAAAAATTGCGCCAAATGCTGATCCCGTGCTCGTTTACCAACCCCTAAACCAGTGCAATTCGTCTAAGAACTCTAAGTATACCCACCAGGCATACTAAATGAGTCCACTATTCAAGGACTGTCTAGACGGGAAGTCGATCCCACTGACTATAGCCCACTAGGCTACCCTCTACGTAAACCTACCCCAGACGAGATAAGGTTTCCTAGGAACCATTAAATAAACTCCCTTTCCCCCCTCCTCCCCCTCTGAAACTATTACTAAATCGAGGCTTAACTGTAGAAGTGATTTAATGTTAATGTTTGTTGTAGTTGTTCAATAGACTATAGACTCTAACTGAGTTTATTATTCAAGTGTGCTACGTAATTTTTATTTAAACATTTATTAATGTGAAAGTTCGGTTACGCTAACACGGTAAAACTGTTGAATGAGTGCGTATAAAATTGTAGTAAGGAAATGGGCTGCCTTAATTGTTATCCAAGGTCGGGAAGTAGTATCTTCAAAACGCAGGTGAACTCCCAGTAATCAGATAAAAAATAACATTAACACCATAAAAGAAATGATCACTTAATAATATATTTCTGCCTATACCCACCTCAAAAACTTCAACTCGTATGTTTAATTTTGTACTCGAGCACTTTATAAAATGCCACAAAATTATAACCTTCTATATACCATTCAACATAAATTCTTAAAACAATGAAAAAGATATTGCAAATTGCGGTTTAATATCTAAATCTAACGTCATCTGTTATCTCGACACTTCAATGATTTTACGAAGCAATTCTTTTCAGAAAGTGTCTGAAATTAAACTCATATATTTACTGGCCAAGGTTTCACATGACAAGTAGTCTTTTTATTCCACCAATGCCATAATATACCATGGTTAAAATAACATACTAATATTATAAATACTGAACTAGTTATTTTTTCTAATTATAAATCATCAAATTCTAATGGAATTCATTTATTCTCATTTATTCAGGATCAGCAACATAAACTCTGGGAGAGTTCATAAAAAACATAATTATGAATGCTCATCACTCAATTAGCTAAATTACCCAGCTGGTTTTATTAATTTAATAAAAATAGTAACAGTAATTTTTTACTGAAAGTAAAATTCTTAACCAAAATGACATTGGGCGCTGTTGTGCGTCGAAGTACTGAAAATTGTATTTTGAAACAAAAAAAAAATTGTAGATAAGACCTCGCAAGTACTTACAATATTCGATAAGTAAAAGATATCATTTTAATCAAATCAAAATTAAGAAAATATTCGACACCTTCATTTATTCAACTGGGTATATATAGTTATGTAGCTTATATCTTATAACACAGGAACTTACCATCTGTTAAATTTACAGCACTCACCTTCGCCGACAAACTCGGAACACATAATTAAATCAACGACGTAATTCTCCTTCGCAATACAATAAACGATTCAAATCAATAACAGGTAATACAATCATCTTTTGTTCTTTGTCATTTGTAAAGAAATTGCCTATTTTATACTTACTGCGTACTTAAATAAAGCTCTTTGAGGAAAAGTTAAAAGAAATTGAAAAACAATCTGCGATATTTTCAAGCACCTTCTACCATCGATATAAAACTAAATAATTTGGTACGTCATTTTACTATGAATAAGTAGCTATAAGAATAATATGGAAACCTCCCAGTCAAAGTCCACTATCCATTAAAAATAATAAAGTACCTAAAAAAATCAACCCATAAAAATATGATTTCTGGAAAAACAATACCACTTCATGTAATATCATTAACACTTGAACTACTTCTTTACAAACTTCAAAAGACTAAAACGTTTCAAGGTCAAGATTTTAAATCGATATCCTGAATAAAAAAACTATCTGTATTATATTCTATAGTGTCAATGTCATAAGTACACTCCTTCAAAATAAAATATCTTTTCGTAAAAAGAGCAAACACTTGAAAATAATTTTTAAAATTGGCAATAGCTTCAAAACTATAAAAAATATTCTGCTAAGTATCAAAGATGGGAAATCCTAGACTAGTTCAGATAATATTTGGTAAGGAAGTAAAAATGACCTTGGGAATCATTATAGGCAACCCTTTTTCCGGGTATATAAAAATCCTCTCTGAGCATATGGCAGAAACCACAGAGAAAAATTTTGGTGGGCATAAAATAAAAATTAAAAGAGAAAAGCTTTGTGATTTCATGTGAAAAAAAATATCTGGAACACAATGTAACTCAGGCAATTAGGCGTGTTCACACCGTGACGTATGTTAGCTAAATTAATTAATTACGCACAATAAAAGTAGCAACTTTTTGTTTCACATAAAGGACTATATGGTTGATTTACGAGCTTGTGTGTTCCAGTCGATTCGTTTTCATTCTTGCTAATCATACGCCTGTTTTGTTTTATTTATTTTTAAAGGCCACGTTATATAAGCTGGAATGGATTAATCAGACAACAATGTTGTTCAAAAATTATTATTTAAAAGTTATGGATTTTAAAAACATAAAAAAAACTATTTACCATGATATACATAATGTAATTAAATGGAAAAAATACGAATCTATCTTCTATTTTGAAGGAGAACTACAACATAAATAACCATCGTATATAAAACATTTAGTTTTCCATTCAATTAACGCCCAATCTCTTGAAGTTTTGCCAAATCGTTTAGCAATTCAGCATAAAATACAATATATAAGCTAGGTACTCACGGACAAATATGTTGGACATCAGCGTGGCCGGGAGACAAAACACGATCACCAGAATGTCCGCCACAGCAAGGTTCACGATAAAGAAGTTGGTCACAGTCCTCATTCGCGGAGAGCGGTAGACGACCGCGATCACGAAGCAGTTCCCCACCAGCCCCACGAGGAACACCAGCAGGTAGGCGGCGCAGTACACCGCGGTCATGGCGCCGCCGTGACGGTACATGAACTCATCAGGGATGGGCCCCAGGTCGGACCGGTTCAGCGTGACGTTCATCCGCAGCGGGTGCCGCTCCAGCATCGCGCCCTCCATGTGCGTGGACAGCGGCTCCAGGTCAGGAAGCACACTGTTATCAGGCACGAATTTACTGTTCATCGCCTCCATGATGGAGTTGGACAGCATATCCACCATGTTGTGTCTGTGAGCCTCCCTCATGTGCGAGTGGTTGTGGTGCCGCCAGTGGTGCCGCACCTCCTGGCTCCCCTGCGTCGAGTAGTTGTAATAACCATCTTCACTCATAAAATCACCCGAAGGAATCCTTAAAGGTGCCATCTCTCAATATGACATTTCCGCAAAATAACACTTTAAAAACTGTCAACAACTACTTCAAATTCGTACCAAATTAATTCACACAACACTAAGTTAATTCTTATCTATTTAACATTCGTTTCACACACCAAAAGTTAGCAAATCAAATTAAACAAATATTTATTCACAGCACACGAAAACGTAAACTCCTAATGTTCCATTAGAAAAGTATGAAAAGTTCCGTGGGTTGGGCGCGCCGGTTCGTAGCAGGTCTACGCGCGGTTGGTTTGGCGTTCGCGCGCCGTCTGCCCGTCGTAGCGCTACGAGCTACGGCGGCGTAGGCCCGCGCGACGCATGTGCATTTTGAGGAACGCACAGACATGCGATATACTGCACTTCCGATAAACTTTATTGCTTTAGACATAAGATTTAATTTGCTTTGTTTAACGATTTTAATGAAGAATAGTTTGTAGGCAAATTGGAAGGTTATCGAAAATGCAGGCCAAGTAAAAGAATTAACGTTTCATACATATTAATCGTATCGGAGTGTGAAATAAAGTGTTCAAGGGCAATTAATATTTAAATCAGTGTGTATGAACAAAGTGGGAGCGTTATTTGATGTTACAAACTAAAATGTGTTAATGAATCATACCCACCAACTACAGTACATAGTAGCGATTGCGAAATAGATATTATTGTTTTTGAACTTTGAAGGTCAGAACTTTAGAAGGACTAGCATGAATGGACAAAATGATTTTTTGTACCATAAAACAGCGATGTTTCAAAAATAAGAATTTATATAGTCCAGTTTTAAGTTGTTTTATATGAAATGTGTTTTAGTATTTAATTTTATGTTATAATATTTATCTATAACATTATGTATCTAGGGGCTTTAGATCCAGTAGGGCTGTTATTTAACCACGAGAACTTTTAAGAATAGATACACAAGCTTGAACTTTAAACCAAGACTAGTTAGACCACATTTCGTAATTAAGAGTGTCGCTCCAGTATGGGTTCGGTTTCGATATCTTAATTAGTCTGTGAGCTAATAAGATGTTTCCTAGCGACGGGAAGGTCAGGGTTCGCAGCCGGTGAACTGTTACAGCATTCTTGATTATAGTGTTGGGTAACTAGAAGTGTGAAGTGTGATATTTGTGAATTAAATGCAGTTGTATGTTGTGTGATATTACACTGTAACCCTAGATATGAACTACCCAGGTTAGATGTTTTACTATAAATTCGAATAGTACCTTTCACATACTCAAAAAAATCTGAAAACCTTAACTTTGACCTATATTTAGCTGGTTTGTCTTTTCCTGTACAACTATTTTCCTTGGATCCTTGAATATCAACTATGAAAAACATCGGAATTGATAACCTCCTCTTTTTTCAGAAGTCGAATAAAATGCCCTTTAAATGTGACTAGTGTATTTGATAACAACTAAAATAATAGTTTGTTTAGTAAACAAAACGTGAGTACCTACAGTATAAACTAGAATTGTATCTAAGGACAAGGTCATACCTTGTAAGATCGTTTTGACTGCAAACGACAGGATACAGTCTGGATTCACGTGTCCGTTTTTGTGTATTGAAGCGAAATAATTGCGTTTATACTAGAGTTAATACTAGATTATGCCCGTGACTTCACTCGCGTAGCGTATTTACTTTCTACGTATAGGTAAATGTATGTGGGCTTATTATTTCCTTATACTGCCTTACCTTTTTGACTTCATATTAGTTAATTTTGTATTTCGTAGCGATTTCCTGCAGTTTTAACTGCCTTCTGAAGAAACGATTTCCAATACCGGGATAGAAGCCTCCATCTGACTCCAGAGTATCATATTATTTATATCACTATGTTTGTAAAATTTCGTCTTAATCTGTGTGTCTATTTTACCGTGAAAGCGTAACAAATAAACTGAAATTCGCATTTAAGACATTAGTAAGGATAAGAGACAATATTCTGTAGGGTATTGTGTTAATTAGTTGTTCTCAATTGTTATGTCTTCTTATGAAAGGAAGCTTTAGAAGTAATTAGGACTTGTATAATTGGTGAATAGGCTTATATTTTGTCTGGTTTGAATAGCTTGCAGAACTTACACACTGGGGGATTTTCCGCTCGGTTCTTCCACTTAGCATCGTTCGGTGTCGCTCTTATAATTGACAACTACCGCTCGTTACAAAATATTAAGGAGCGAATACGCGCGACAAAATGAGCGAGCGACATACCCATGGTGAAACCGCTCTAAGCAACAAGTTATTTGACAGGAATGTTTTATTCGCATAAAAATCTTTTTTCATGCCTTATTTTTCTTCCTTCTTTCCGAGAAATGAATTTCTAATATTTTACTATATACTTCATGAAATTATTACAAAACAATATTATTCAGTATTCTGTACATTTTTTATTGTTTCCCCGAAATCACGAAGGAACATTTTCGTTTGAGTGCACATCAAAGAACAATTTCATTATTCCACAGAATTTTTAAAATTAATCAAAAAACTTCTTTTTGACTTTTCTGCTCGGAAAACTTGTCCTAGAAACAATACCTGACTCTTTATTCCACAATATACTAACAATAACAACTCGGTTAATATTGCGAGCAATTTGAAAAATCTAGTTCAAATTACCTCAATTACGGCTATCGACAATGTAAAAGTACAAAGGTAATGGTTTGACACATATTCGACGGATCGATCGGACATCGAGTCTTCGAATCCGTTAATATTTTATGAAACACATTCTTAGATCATTTGACCAACTGGACACGCCATTGCCAATACTAAACTTACTGGGGTCTCAAGGAATTGTCGGTCTTAGCGGCTGTTCTTATACAAGGAGATCAACCAGCTCCGCAGAACATATTATAGTGCACAAGCATGTTCGCAGACACAGCTACACTCTCATAGCCCGATGATACGGTAATCCGACACGACCGGAGAGAGATCAGGCGTAGAACCGACATTAACATGCTCTTTAATGTGCGAGTGTATCAGTCACCAACTTTAAAACTCGGGGTTGCTTTGTGCTTTACTTCTTACTGCAAATTATTATGTTCATTAGACTTAAATATGCTCATTAAGCATTCCTTTTTTTGTAAAGCCATTTGTCTACCTACGTACATACATAACAATAGATCTATTTCCATCTAACTTTAGAACTATGTAGCCGATTGAAGGAAAGCAGTTTGTCTGCAGAACTTCAATTGCGAACCAACGTTAGTCCAACGTTTGAATACACGGTATGCACTGATTGTGTAAACTGTAAACTGTTCAATGATTGACTACATCAAAGTACTATTGGGTATTTCGGATTTCTCCGTAGCTATGTTTTGTTTTAAACTATGTGTATGAAACCTACGGCATTTTGGCTTGCTTGATTTGACAGAGGTACCTAAAGTGCAATGTACTTTGCATACATGTGGGCGCCATTTTAGCACATCTTAAAATTATAAACTTCAGATATAGTATTTACAAGCTTTTGCTCATAGTTTTGACACCATTTCTTGCATCCGGATAGTCTATCTATGTATATGTTTAATCAAAAGATAGGCTAAGTATCTAACAATGAATTACCTTGTAAATCTGACAGAATTTCCTGGAACGAGCTAGTTTATATAAGCCTAATGAAATAAACTATTCACCTTTACAATATTATTAGAAACTAACTATAATAAATGAGATATTACTCCCTCAAATCTGACATCCAAAAGGTCATAGACAATAATTTGTTTATGTTACGTTAAAATGAAATTCTAATACTGGCCAAAAATCCGGAATTATCCAAACCAGCCCGAGTTTTCTGAGTTCAATGCCTTACAAAAGGGCAATATAGGGTCACTATAATTTTAAAAAAGGACCCCTAAATAAAACCTCGATTACAAACTGTTATCTATGAAATTGTAATAAAACGGTTGATAGCGGAAGTCTATAATAAAGTGCTGGTATTTTTGTGAGGGGTGCTGCAATAAAGTGTGACTTGAAATACAACCTTAATATCGTATTGTTGGCAGTACACCGACCTGTGGTTTTGGGGTCCCGTGGTACTGTTAAAAACAGACCATTAACGTAGATAGAAATTGTGAAATAAAAAATATTACGGTCGCTAATTCAAATTACCTGTAGAACATTTTAAAAACTTGCTTAAATTATGCCAGTGTTCTCATCTCTTTTCCGTGTAAATAACTTCATGGTCTTTCAAAAAAGGGCCTTCATTGAAATAATATTCCACACCTGATCAGTAGTTTCTGAGAATAGCACTTTCAAGCAAACATACAAACTAACTCTTCAGCTCCATAATATATTATTAAATCAGATGCATCTAACAACATAATTTGTTAACCGTCGGTCCAAAAACTAATTAAAAGAATGTTGACTCTATAGATAAATTAAGGCTTAGATAACTACAGAACCACAAGCGACCACAAACAATTTATTCAGTTTTTATTACGAAAAAATTACCTAGGTTCCATTCAAAATCGTTGGTCCCGATCATTCGATAAGATTTATGATGGCCGCCGAAATATCTGTGTTTTACGACATGTTATTATATTTTCTATGTGTAAACATTCATATAATAACACCTTTCAGTGGATTTGTTCAGTTCAATGGGCACTGAATTAAATCTTCTTCAGCGGAGGTGAATGACCTCGGATTTCATTAGAGTTACATTTCCTTTGGAAGAATTCTACGGTTCTTTTTGTACGTTTCTTTGAAAAAGGCTTTAGAATACTTGGGTAATGATTAGGGAATATTTATTTTTACTTGAAAACCATTATGTCCTGAAAGGTTTCATGATAAGCATAACAGTGGTTAGGTACTAAGTGCTAATAGCCCAAATGTATTATTGACAGGTAGTGGGTAGAAGCCTCCTTAAAGAAAGGTTTGGAAAAGTTCAGAATTAATTATTGAAAACATTTTTTTTTTTCACAAATTGTACCTTTTATAACTATGGTGCAAACTTTTTGTACAAACTTTATACTAGGTTTTAAATAAAAAAGCTTTTGAAAGTTTGCACAATGATGATTTTCTATTTATCTGCCTCCAGTGGTATTAAAAGGCTAATCCTTAAAGTTTCAACTTTATTCACCCACAACGAATTCCAAACACTAAGCTATCTAGATTCACTGAAAGCCTTTTAAACAGATTTAAATTTATCAAATCCGTTATCAGACTTCCACCCCGATGTTAAGTGAAAAAAGTGCTTGATTACCAACAAAGGGTCGTTGACCTGGCTTCGCGATAACGTCTGGTAAAACTGACAATCTTAACTGGTTGTAACAGGCTCCTATCTTGGACTACACCCAGTGAACATTTAGCGCGTACGGGCTAAACTTAGTGATCGTTCGTCAGTAAGCAGAAATAACA
This sequence comes from Helicoverpa armigera, assembly GCF_030705265.1. NCBI lineage: Eukaryota > Metazoa > Arthropoda > Insecta > Lepidoptera > Noctuidae > Helicoverpa > Helicoverpa armigera. The sequence continues at coordinate 11,699,521 of NC_087133.1, read as the reverse complement.
AAAGAAATACAATTTTTTATGTAGGTTGTTTTATGTAGATTAGTTTATGTAATTGAATATATGATAATAATATCTCACCTATTTGCTGTCTTATTTTAATTAAACCGGCTGATTTAAATTATCAATGCACTTAGTGAAAACTACAATTACTACTGACATTGTCATCTGCCCATAAAGCCTTTTCTCAACTTTATTGGGGGTGGCTTCCTGTCTAACCAAATAGAGCTGAGTTCCAGTGTTCCACATGGAGCTAACCTGGGCAACCCAACCGCCGTAACCCCTTGAAAGTTGACAAAATCTGTGACTGGTCATCAGAGTTAACTTTAAATGGTTAACTTCAGTATTGCAGAGCTACTTAATTACAGAGTTGTTCTTACTTGATCTTCTGATATATCTTGCTTGACGCGATAACTGTCTGGTTGGGGTCGCTTGACCTTTCTTTCCGAGTCACGATTTATATCAGAGAGGCGTTGTGCCGCGAACAGAGACCCACAATTACAAACGCACTGCTAATTCCAACATGAGGTATTAACTTCTTGGTGTACCTATTTATAGCGCAAAACTATAGAAAATACTCGTTTACATCCGCGTCCTGAGGGAACTACTTTTCATGCATGGATGAGCCTATTTCTTGTTGCTTGAAAGTTGCATGAAAATCCATCCAGTAGTTTTCGGTGAAAGAATAATAAACATACTTACATACAAACTTTCGGGTACATAATATTAGTTAAATAAATGGAACCTAAACTAAACTGTGGCCAGTTAAGTTTTATGGTGTTCTTAAGGTAAAAAGGGTTAAATTGTCGGTATCTCGATACCTAAAATCCGATGGCGCCTGAAAAACCTTAACAGCACTTTTTCGATATGCTTACTTATGTAAGGATTGCCTGTTATCCAGGATAGGACAAATAAATATTAATGGGGTTTCGGAAAAGCCTATCGTTGGCTCACAGGCATAGCTTACATAATAACGCGGCATTGGAAAATTCATATCAGCTTATAACAGTTTCCTTTGTAAGAAGCTTTTTAATCGCTTTAGTTTTAATGTCTTTGTAGATGCTGGATAACTGTTATAAGGCACACATCTACATATCTTTATATAGATCATATCATCTTAATACATAACAAATAGTCAACTATTTACTTCAATCAGGATTTAGGGAAGTGCCTAACAGTGTTTTACATGAATTGAACTTTCTCAAAAAAAGTCAAATAATTTAGTAATACACTCATTGTTTACCACTGTATAAGAAAGCATTGTTGAAAGGTTCCTGTAAACTGCAGACCGACATTTGTTGCTGAAGAGTTTGTTGCGCCTCTTCTTCTTCCCAGCAAAAATACATAGAAATTATGGGCGTTTTGCGTCTTTTATAAATGTTGATGTTCAAAAAGCGCTGTTTTGCAGCTAAGTTTCAGTAATAGTGTAAAGACTTTTGACCTTCATAGGCTTTTCACATTATTTTTTGTATCTAAAAGTTGGCTTTAAATTATACATTGAAATAACAAAATCACCTCCTGAGTCAAATCTAAGGTCACCACGAATCGTACATAACCGCGGAATGTTTTTAATTTAATGGCATTCCGCCATAAAAGCGGTCTCAATCTACTTTTATTATAATTGTATGTTTTCTTTGACGAGACTGTCGCAATAAAATTATTCAAAAACGCACTTTTTAGGAATGTATTGAAATTGTTTGCACACTGAAAAGGTTGTAAAATACCTTATTTTTGTTTATGTACAACAGCAACAGGTGATTTTTTTTTTCATTTAGTTGAGTGTTTCGTTTAAAAAATGCAAATGTTTTCTTTGTAGAATTTATTTGTGTGTTTTGAACGACATGGTTTAGTGACCTTTAAAAAAACCTGTGACTTCGAAGTTAAGCTTTCATCAACAGGCAGGAGTCTCTTTGTAAGCCAAAGGCAATAAAAATAAGTTTTATAAAGAGGTGTATTTTATATATGTTACATATAGGGTAAACTCGTTAGAGTTGGCCATAGTTTTATCTAGACATAATAAAAAAAAGAAAAAGTGTTGTTACAATCAGTCTTTTATTCTTATCATAATTAACAGTTATTAGTCTTGTAAAAATCAACGACAAATATTTTTTTATAATTCAAAAACATAATAAAAAACAATTTCTAAAAAAAAATAGAATTGGCCATCTCTCCCGGGGCATCAGGGTAAGTTGGCCAAAGCTATACGGGATAGATGACCAGTACTTGACTTCCCTTTTCCCTTTCCCTTGTCCTGAAATTCGGCTCCTTTAGCTTCTTTTTTCTTCTTCTGTCCACATTTGGAGCACATATCATCAAACTCGGTACAGTTTTCATGATGACCTGTCACAAATAAGACACTGGAGCCAATCTTCCACAAGACGAGTCTTATAATAATTTTCTCCGCATCCAGCGCAGTTATCTGCTTCGTTTTCTTTATCTTCTTCGTCAGATGTATCACACAATACTGGTTCACTGAGATCAGAACTGCTTTCGCTAATACGCCTTACAGCTTTCCGTTTTCTATTCTTATGGTTCTTTTCGTATCAGTCTTCTTATCTTTGGGTTTAACCATATTTTTTTTGTGAATCTTCACTCCAACAACCACGAGTGGCTATGGCTTTTCTCTCATAATTATTTGGCATATGTAACAAAACACAAAACGCATTAATATCACTTCACATAACAAGAATAATATGGCCATCTCAACCTGAATTTATGTGGTCATCTCTCCTCTTTGTGCGGGTGAGATGGCCATATCAAATTTTTGATTTAATTAAACATTAGCAGGCGCCATTTTGAGGTGAGAATAGACGTTAACATTTGATAAACATAATAAACTAAGCAAACATTTAAAAAATGCAATAAAAAGTAGTACCACATGATAAAATATGACCACACTGTACAATTTTTGCAATAGCCTGTGAAATAAAAGTTTATTTACTTACTTTTTAACATAAATACGCGCAGCAGCATCGTCGCACTGTGTTCCCGAGCATGGCTTGCGGTGTACTGACTGCATTGTAGAGCCATCTAGCTATGCATGCCAAAAATAATTCGATTGGCCATCTCTCCCGTATGGCCATCTCTAACGAGTTTACCCTAGAGGTATCGAAAAATAGTTTTAATAGTCAGTAGTTGTAGCTTGAAACATTGGGGGTAGTTTATGAAATAATTATTATCAAACCTTTCTATATTTGTATTGTTCTCTGCCTTGAAAAGAGTTAGTAAAACTATGCCCATTAAAAACTCCCTTTTAATAATAGCAATCTGTATCTACAAAGTGAAAGAGCTGAATCAATTGTACCGATATCTAACTTGCGTGGTAGACTGTAGACTGTAGGTAGACTATGTAGTTATTTGATATTTATATAATGTTAGTTTGTTAGTTGTTGCGTAAGAGGTGACAGAGCGTGTTCTGACGCGTGACATTAAAGGGCATACTGTCTCCGTGAAATATGAAACTGTTTTCAATTTCAGGGATATTTTGTTTAATAAAATATGTTTTTTTGTGGATTTAAGTTATGAGAATAAGCTGATTAAGCGTTTTTGGAAGGCATGCCTAAATTAGTTGGTTTAATTCATTTTACTCAACCAATTGTTACGTCTTCGGTGCTGCTTGGTAAAAGTAGATCAGTAGATGTATATTTTGAACAGCTGACAATTAAGTTAGTAAAAAATACGAAAAATATAGACGTGGGAGTTTTCGTATTTAAATTTTTGGTAGTTTTATTTTTGTAAATTACGACTTCTTTATCTCGGAACCCAATGTGGGTTTGAAAAGAAAATTCAATTTCTAATTTTTACCTTAACGAAACCATAAAATATGTCAAAGTTTTCCTTGAACAATACGAGATGACCTATCGGTTTCAATTTGAAATATCAATCACGTTTTTATCAGATCGCTCACCTTTTACCTACTGAAAAGTGGCCGTGCCCTGTGGTTTCACTCGTGGTTCTTAATTAACCACCTCTGTACAGTCATATGACTCATGGTTATCGCCATCCTTTATCCGCCGGCCTTTATCCCAATTTAATTTTTCTGGTCGGCACTGCACGACGTATGTAAGACGTAATCTCACAAAAAAAAACAAATACGTCTACTATTTCAAGACGCATATAGCACGTAAAAACAAACGCACAAATTAACTAGCTTTTCAAATCAGTAGGTAAAAATATCGGAAGCTATAAAAACCGGCGTGGTTTCAGGAGATCACGCGCCTGGCCATGCTTCTGAAAATGTAATCAACTTCATTCTTTAACTGTAGGTATTTCAGTGACCTATCAAGTATTACAATTGTCTTTATAAAAACTAAATTGAGTCCATTCCTCCGTTGAATATTCTTTCCTGATTTCCACGAAGAAACAAATGATAATATCATGTTATTTCCGCTAAAAAATAAACTTAAACTTAATATATACCTAATGAAATTCAGGGCAATGAACTATACAGTTAAAATTATGCAAATGGAGTGTTAAATAACATCTAAATATAAAGCAAGTACTCCTTAACATTTGAGGTCTAACCGCGTCGTGTTTTGCAGCTAATAAAACGTCTAATTCCCCACATTCGCGGTTGTAAGAGGCGTCTGAATTCAGTGTAAGAAGTTCAATAACCTGCGCTGAAGTAATCGGAGGTGGTATAGGATTTAAATGACAGTTTTAAAGAGTTACCAACTTATTTTCGCAAATAATCGTCATCTATTATTCGCAATTATATCGTAGCTTCTTATGTATTACCTAGTCTTTACTTTATCCATCTTTACTAACACACTGGTTTGTTACCTACTCTCATGCTAAAACGGCTGAACTGATTCAGATAAATAGTGCATACAGATACCTAAGTATTACCATGGAAACGGAGACAGGTTACTTTTTATTTGAGGACTTTATTCCCTCAATAACAGACGAATTCACGCGATATATCTCGTCTAGTGAACCGTAATGATCATGTTACAAAACCTATGAAACACTAGCCCAATTTAATCCAAACACAGATACAATCTAAACACTCTGTGTAACCGCTGCCAGTGTTGCCAGCGCAGACAAATATTTACCCACGCTGACAGATGGGGAGTATTGCCCTCCGACTCGTTATATTTATCACGTCACAACCCTTCCGTGCGTGGTATTCGGTTGATATTATGATAGAATACCAGTTTAGTGGTAATGACCTTGGTTTGTTGAGGGTTCAAGACTTCTCAGGTTCTCTGTTTACACAAATAAGTAAAGATGAAACTGGCCCATCTATATAGTTGACCCGATGGTTAATCGATACTCATGGTAAAAAATGTCTTGGGTACTTTCGTCATATCAAGTCATATTTATAAACCTTAGTACTAGGGTTTATAAAGAGAAAAAAGCTGTATAATTTATCAACTGAATAAACATGTTAAAACCTATGTATTTCGTAATTTTGAAATTCGCATACAAAACCGCCTTAGAGCCTTTCTAATGCAAAATCGCAGAGTTGGTACAAAATGTGGTCTGTACGAATTACTTTTCCATGTTAGGGTGACGAGATGTCGAAAACGCACGCTAGTGTAAACTCAGGCTTGTGGTTAAATGCAAAACGGGGCTTAAAGTTTGTCCTACATCTTGATTTTGCAACTTAATTGTAGATAGACGTAATTCGTTAGAAAATATTAATTTAATTTAAAAGTATTTCTACAGCAAAAGCAAATACATACAAAATGAATCTTTCCGATTTTTTGTATTGGTTTCACACACCTGGATTAAAAGTACACTATAGCGTTAGCTATGTAACACTGAAATACCTATTGGTTCAAAACGGTCCATTATTTCCTGAGATAGGTATTGGTATTATAGAGCGTTCAAAACAAATCAACAAAAACTTTTGGTTTGTAATATTACAGTAGGTTTTTTGCATATAGGCACAAGCATATTTTTGCTGAATATTTTAGGCAAGAACTTGGTCTAATTTAATGACAATACATACATAGGTGTAATAAAATGGTGGTATGTTAACTATTCTCATCGTCTCTTCCGACTGACATGTGATGGGTGGCCGCTATTTATAGCTGCGTTTTATTAGTCTGACGCCGATGTAGAACCACTAAAAGAACTAACATTTAAAAATACTAATAAATTATATTGATAACCTCTTCATTAAAAGTCGAGATCATGTCAAAGACCTTATTAAGTAAATATGACCAGAATTACCAGAAATTATTTTTGGTAATTTATCTACCTACTACTGAAGTACCTAACCTCAATAAACTGTTATTTTTTCAAAGTCAAAGTATTTTATTTATTTTGAATACCTAGGCCTGTGGAGGCTTTTTCGAAGCGTCAAACTAGTTCCAAGGTTCGAAGAAGTTGGTTTCATCGAGAAGAACCGACAAGAAATTCCATAGACACAAACTGAGGTTTAGTGTTAACAATCTCAAAATCCTGCAAAACCTACGTAAAAATACCTTCACGGTGTCACCGACCCCACATACAGGGTGTTTGAAGTGTGTTGACGTAATAGCTAGCTAATTGCCTAACGAGAACCAATCCAGGTGCGCGGGATAAAAATAGCTCCCCCTGTATATTGGTACAAAGTAGTACCCGTATTGAGCTAACAGAATATATGCATCGGAGGGCTTGCCGCCTCATTGGTGAAATTATCGAGTTACTGCCTGTATAATGAGTTTTTTAAATTGTTATATTTTTAAAATTCCAGAGCAAGAGATGTATTTTTGTTATATTACTATGTATGTGTAAGCAAATAGACCTTCAGGGATAAACCATGATTAACCAGGCCGTGGAATTGCCGCCCCTTGGTCAAATGGGCGACTTGACGGCTAGTAATGGTTCGATTGTCATTGTAAATATTACAAATCATCCTTAATCGTTTTCTTAGCTAGAAATAACCAAATTCGGTTTAACTATGAAATAGTTTTCAAGCATAGATCAAGAGTAGCTGTTTAATGTCTCATGTCAACTGTGCCCTGAAACCTGCTCGCGGGAGGACTTAATGAGCGCATCCGGCCGTGCTCTCGCTGTGGCAGCATATTGGGCTGACATGGTGTAGTCTCAATATATGACATGTCATCGACTCGAAAGAAGAAGAAGCTGTTTAATAAAACAAATACATTTTCTTGAATAACACTCTCAGAGTTCGAAAATTAATAGTAGGTATTATATCTTCATGAATTTCGTTTATCCCATCTATTTGTGCTATATCTTTGTTTTCTCAGACGCTTGTCCAAAGTCGTGTAGTATTATTTGCTCAGTAACATTTTACGAGCAGCACTCCTTATTAATATAGAAAATATCATAGTTTTAGTGTTAGTTGATGTTATTGCTATACTGCTTATTTAATAGCTTTGGATGAACTTCGAGCTTTTAATTTAAGACTTACGGGGTTATAGATTTTTTATCCTTCCTCTTATAAAATAAGATAAGGGTTATGTATGTATGATAACTAGATACTAGCATTCCTACACATGTACAAATCTTCTAAAACACCAGATCTACCGCCTGTCGAGGTTAATCACACACCAGATAACGTAAGTTTACATCCGACCTTGGCGATGTCAAATGTTCCTTATAATAGTTACGATAGGGCCTCGTAACGACGATCTTGACCTTCGAAGCTTTTAGCTGAACACATTACAACTGCCTGAAGATATTTCACACTAGATTAAAGATACTTACCGACTACTGATGAAATGTAGGTTTTGTAAATGTTTATATGACTTCATTTATATAGTGTCTTATGTGGCTGTAAGCTTGTTAGTAACGTCTTTCCATTCGCGCACTGAGGGAACTTCTTCCTGCACCTGGGTATAAGTAACCAATATCTCAGGCTGTCTAACCGAGGGGTATCGGGTTGCCCCGGTAACTGGGTTGAGGAGGTCAGATAGGCAGTCGTTTCTTGTAAAGCACTAGTAGGTACTCAGCTGAATCCGGTTAGTCTGGAAGCCTCTTTCGCAACATAGGAAAAAGGCTCGTAGGATGATGATGATTTAAATCTGGTCAATAGTCAAAGTTACTTTCTCATTTATAATTTCTTTTCGCATCTATCTTTCGCAATATTATGTGATTATTTCTGCAAAATATTTCAATGTACAAGCTCTTTAATACGAAATTTCGTGAGACCCAAAGGGGTGATTGTGAAGTCTCATCACATAGTGTACCTAAGCCAAATGGTACAATTTAAGTTGTTACGCATTTGATAGACGTAAGATATCAGTCAATTATGTTTTTACCCGACTTGACCACATAAATGGGAGTACTGAGTTATTTTTTTTTAGTTTTAGTGTATTATTATTTTCAAAGTTTCAATACTCAATACTCAATAACTTTATTGCATTCCATAATGTGTACAGGCTGGTGGGTAAGATTAAAAGAAACAATTATGGACCCTGTCGGGCACAGCAAAGTTAGTTTTTAGAGGAGAGGACGAAGAGCGCTTTTTAAACATAATAATATTGAATTAAATGTAGAAAATGTTATAATATTTAGATATTTGAGTAGGCATTATTTCTGTGTAGATTTATTTACATTTTACTTATTTATTATTTATTAAATTTATATTCGTTTATTTATATACCTATTATTAATTTATATTATAAATATTCTATATTTATCTATATTTCATCATGTTTTATTACGATACCTGATTTTACAAAATGAAGAAATTGAATTGTTTCATCTCTTTTATTAAGTTTTTATCCTACTTATTAATAGGTACATTGTATTATTAGGTATATATTTTTGTATCATATGTGTGTGTTTGTTTATACACAAAATATATATTTTAGCTGTATAAAATAATTTCGTTAAAAAGTTATTTTATGCTCTTGTGCTCAAAACGTTCCCTGAAATCAGTCTCAAGAGTTTAGCATCTTCTAAAATTAAAAAAAAATAATAATTTCTTAACACTGTATAGAGGTAAAGTGTTTATTGCAAATGTATTTATTATCAACCTAATCCAGTAATATTTCCAATGGGAATATCATTGTTCTGTCGGTCCAACTCCAGAAGATACTGTCCTCCGAGGTACAGGCTTATCATAAAAGCTGCCGATATTAGAGCCCTGAAATAAATTAATAAAGATAAAAAAAAACACTATTCAAAGTAGGCTGAAAATCAGCACTTTTTGAAGGTCAAATTAAAAAAAAAACAGCCCCAAAACGTCCGCCCTTCACCACTTCCTATGTGCTTTTGGTGGGGAGAAGAAGTGGTGAAACAAACTCCCCAGTAACACATGTCTATCTGTATGGTATTCTAAGCTCAAGGGGCTTCAAGGGCTCCATGTATGGGTGACCATCTTGTCATGACGAGTTCCTCCGTGTTTCGGAAGCCAAATAATTTGGTGAGTGGCGGCTGTCATTTGAACATCTTTAGCAGTCAACCAGTCTTATCATGTCTTGAAGTATATAGATAACTGGGTCGATGAGGTCAGATAGGCACTCACTTGAAATAAAACGCTGGTCAGTAAAAAGGTAAAAAGTGGTGCAAGAAAACCGTGTTCAGAAAACAAAAAACAAAAAGGAAGAAAAAATTCTCCTCCAGAAAAGGGGCTAAAAAAACCAGATAAAAATAGAAAAGTAATTAACAATATTGTGCTACTTTTTATTATCAATGCAAATTGGCTGTACTCTTGTTTTGTATCTTGAGCAAAACATTGAATTAACGTGAATATTTTTAAAAAATATAGGTACTTACACTCCAAACGCCATTGTAAAATCGCAAACAGTCTTTGATGACAGAGGTGTGTGTTTTTTTTTATTAATAAAAAATGATTAATTTTACTGCTTTACTTGTTCAATGAAAAACACAAACTACGTAAATTTATCACGGAGCCTCGTATTTATGTATTCAACAGGTCACGGAATGTTCTGTTTTGTTGTAAATATGATTAAATTACGCCAAAAATTCAGTAGTTACACATATACCTACATACATGTCTGAGGAAGCAACACGATGCCAATATCATTGCTATTTGAGGATATTCGGATACTTGCACCACCAACATGAAATTCTTGACGATTATAAATACATAGTAGGAAGTTTTTCTTCGGTATAACAGTGACTAATAAGCCAAATATGACTTAACATTAAAATGACCACTTCGTGTAAAAGATGCAGTGAAAATGAATGCAATTGTATTGTACGTATTATTTGCCTATTTATTGTACAAGTTTCCATTGGTATACTACAGTATTCTGAAAGAAAATAATGATAAAACAAAAAGTATTTTTAATATAAAAATTGCAATTTGAACAAACTCTTAAATATAGCATTTCCTAGACTTGACACATTTTCATACATAAGCATGTATAATTTTTGGTAACCTACATGTCACCATTTCATGAAATTGTCTCAAAAGTGCTTCGGCATGTTGGCTTCGAGCTGACGTTCACCATCTTATTTCGGGATTCTATTGTACCGTGTTTGGGTTCAGAGTTATTCAAATTACTGTATACTCTCACTATAGGTCCTCAAACTAGGCGCATCCTGTATAATATAGTATATATATTTTTATTTTAATTTCATTACAGGATAAATTACATAGTACTCAGTATATACTTTAACTTAAGTTTTAATTAAGTTTCATAATTTTATAATGCCTAAAGTATCTTCTTTTTTGATTTTTGTTTCTGTCGAAAAGTCAAAATACACAACCAAACTAGTTTTTAAAATTTAGTCACCTAAATTCGCGATAGATAAAGCTGTAGTCGGCACTAAGTAAGTAGTTGTGTTGTTTTGCGAGCTGTTCTGGGATTTGAGATTTCTTTCTTCTTCCTTCAGTTTTACTTTTTTATCAAAGCAGTCTCCGTCTTTGCAGCTCAACTCATCATCAGAATCATCCTCGTCCTGAATCACGGTAGTAGTTCTTCTTGTAGTAGTCCTTCTCTGTCCAGGCTTTTTCGTTGTGGAGGTAGAAGGCGTTTTTGCGGGTGCAGTCTCCAAGAAGTACATAGTTGACCAATATGCTCCAAAGACTATCATTGCACCGATTAGAACGCTGCAAATAACCAAACAATTACTTAATGCTAAACATAAAAGTCACTATGGATAATCTTGCTAAGCACTACTGTGACACTTAACTAGAAGACTTAATAAAGAGGTAGAAAGATGTATTATTCTATCCAAGAATAAGGACGGCAACTAAACAATATTACACAATCACTATAAACAATATGCACATCAAGCTACTAAAATTTGTAAAACCAATCAATATTGAACCTTATGCTTTGCAGAAAAATTTCAAATCTATTCAAAGAAAGACAGATTGTAGTTACTTGATATTTGCACTGATAAGATGCAAAAACGTACTCACAATGCAAAAGCCATTTTGCCTTACACACACGTTCACAAACCACTTGTACTCTGAACTCCGGAGGAATACTGTCAATCAGTGTGAATGACGGAAAACAATTGATTAACCAGAATAATATAGTTGTATGGCAAGTAAGGCCATGCTTACATTGACGTTTTACGGTAACCTTTTTTATGGTAAATCATCAAACAAATGAAATTCACCATGTTCCTACTTAATTTAAGTCCTTTATTTACCGGGGCCGCGGTAATTCAAACGTACATCAGACCGACCAAAAACAAAATAAACTGAGAACCATTGGAATAACTATCGACCGACAGTTAAAGTCTGCATAATTTGCAAGCCAGCTGAAGGATGCATTTTTGCAAATGCCTATTGTTTTCAAGTGTTTAATCGATTTTGAGTCACGTTCAATAAAAGTACATATTGCAGTATTGTTTCTTGGTGTAACAATACTGCAATTGTGTCCTTGATGAAGCGGCCTTAATATTTTTTGAAATGGACAATGATTGCTGTTGAATAAACAAAGTACGAATCTGTGGGAACCTTTTACCTCTGATTTATTACGGCAAATAAACTCAAACAGAAGTAATTATTCAATAATAATCTCCAGCATAACTGCTGAAATCACCGTCTCAAAAAAGGGCAACAGATGGTAAAATATAGACTGGTGACAGTAGAACAGTAATATTAGGGTCCCAGTTATTTTTAAACTAGCATAAATTACGTGGATATTATTAATTAAAATCATACTCGTACCACGAACTGCGGATTTCAATAAGATATCTAACTGTTAATTTTTATACTAGAGATATAATGTAAATTGGACATTAGCCCCTACAAGAAAAAATACTTGCATTTTTGCTACTTCATTCCTATTTGTATTCATAAGCCACTAGAACATGTGTCATACACCGATTATGCATAGTTCCAAGACTCAAGTTCAAAAGTTAAATAAAAATCTAATCGCCCATATAGTTTTATATCGGACGGAATACATTGGCTTTTTTCTAGAAGATGATAAATCTCGTACTGAGAACTGTAGGATCCTCATAAAAGGAAATCTGTGGACCAATCGATGTTGAGTTCTTTGACTTGCACAATGTACATTTTTATTGGCCTGCCGAATTGAAATTGCGTGTTGGTTTTATTTTAAAGAACTTCTTTTTTTATGAATTAAAGATTTTGGTTGTAAGGGCTTGAACTTGATTTTTTATAAGTTTTCTTAACACAATCGAAACTAGAGTTATCACTCCTTTTTTTTCGAGTTATCACTTCACAAAAAGAAGGAGTGATAACTACACTGCCTGTCTCCCACATTACCTATACATGTAAAACTGAATGAGATCCCTAACGTTAATAGGTTCCTAATTAGTGAAATCAGACAGCAATTAAGCAAATTATAAAAAGCTCTCTAACAGTCTAACCCATTGAGTAAATCAGCAGACCTCTCCAAAACAAACGAATTAGCTCAATAAACTTATGAAGCCGTCACAAAAACGCCTCGGACGAGACACAGAGAATTACAGAAGATTCACTCCTATGCCTTATTTTTGTAAAGGCATAAAATATCATGATTTTTGAAAACTGCTTCCGAAAAAGACAAGAAAATTTAAAGTACTACTAAACCGATGCAAAAATTTGTGGTTAGAATTTAGATAGTCTAGAGCCAGAGAAAGGGTATACTCTACTTTTATCCACGTGAGTTTACTCCTTGGCAGCTCATCTTTAGACAAGCAGTCAAATCTTTTAGGAACTGTCTCGAGAAGACCTTCTGTCTTTTCCCTCATTATCTTCCTAAAGGGTGTGATGTGTAGCCACGGGGTCGTTACCCTGTGACGTGGTATAGACGTGACTAAGTAACGAACAAAGCAGACTACTGTTCCTATATGTTAGGAACGAATGACTTGATTCATGACAGCAATACTGCTCATTGATTCCGTTCTCATCTAGATAAATATTTTGACATCCATTTTGGTCTGAGGGATACTGGGATGTATTTCGATTTTATTCAGTTGAATGGTTAATAAGTAATAGTGGGATTTGGTGTGAACATTTTTAGAGGGATCGTTCTCAGGATAGGCAAGAAGATAAAATTGATAATGAAAATTAACTAGTTACTTCATCAACTGCATAGCCTTTTCCCAAGCTGTGTTCTGGTAGCCCGTTCTGGCAGCTGAGTAGGTCCAAGCGTTTTGAATATAGCGTCTGCCTATCTGACGCCTCCTCAACACGGTTATATACTAAACTGTTAATTTTTTTTTTCAGTAGTAAAGCAGATTTATTGCACGTTGAATTGTAGTAACTCTTCCCTGTTATATGGCCTTACAAACATTTACATAACTGGTACGATGAAAAAGAATATCCAAATAGACTCAAATTAACAAATTCCTGCATATATTGATAGTGTGCACAAAATGTCAAACAACATTTGTATCAAACACAGTCCCTATTCACCATCCACGGCTCAATATTCCCAAGCTCATTAATTATTCAAAACTTCGAACACCAATAGCAACTTTAACCAAGGTTGATAAACCTCAATTCATAGTTCCGATCGAGTTAATTGGTCACTGCTGATACTGGCCGGCTAGAGCTGGCTAAACAGACTGCCGCCAAGGCTGTTCGAAGTTCGAGTTGTGTTGCAAACTAAATGCTGGCCGACAAAGCGGTTATAGATCATAGATATATACTGAGCATTTTGTAGCCATTTTAAGATATTATTCCACGAAAAACTGGAGCAATGTTAAATGCCTTTCAAATAAGTATTCAACACTACTAATATTATAAATGCGAAAGTCCGTTTATTTGCTACGCTTTCACGCAAAAATTACTTAACCGATCGTCATGAAACTTTGTACACATAATCTTGATGGAACTATAATGAACATAGGATGCTTTTTATCAACACACCATGCCGGCGAAGCCGCGGGTGGAAGCTAATACCTACTCCTATAATTTCACAATAGCTCTAAGTAGCATGGTAATGAATAATTTGAATCCATCTAACACCTATAAATTCTTTTAGTACTGACCTAAAGTTCTATCACAACTTCGGTTCCTATTTTGGTCACCTGCACAGCTGACTCGGTAGGTTTATAGGGTGATGAACCAAGAAATGGGTTTTATTTCAGTTCAAATTTATCCAATTACCCTAAATGAAAAACGCTAAACCCTATAAAAAGCAAAAAATAACTTTTAACACTACGTAAACTAAATTTTGTCGTGTCGGGGGACCGCTCTAATTCATTAGTAATGAATCATTACTTTAGATACGGGTTTTTTTTTTAAACGAATGTTGTAATTAGGTAGGTATCATTTGATTTATGTAAGTATTTATGAAGGTAAAAAGCGGTCCCCCGACACGTCAAAATTTAGTTTACGTAGTGTTAAAAGTTATTTTTTGCTTTTTATAGGGTTTAGCGTTTTTAACCTTTTGTCATAATTATTGGTATTTTTTTTGGGTCGGGGGTTTTTTTAAATTTATAATTTAATTTAATTTCATGCTTTTTAAAGGAGCTCCTTAATCTATCCTTCTTGCATTTAATTTATTTAATCTTAAGATGGGGTCGCTATATGCGATCTCGGCCAAAGGAAGCTGTTTAACAATCCTCGTGACAAACTGGCTCTAAAGATTAACCTTTGGACATTCTAGATTTTCAGCAAAAATATAAATCGGTTTATCCGTTTCATTCCGGCATTCCAGGGTTTCATCCGCCACATCCCATTTCCAGCATCAGGTTCTCGTCAATCAGAAACATGAAGAGAACTCGTCAAGACAAGTTCAACGAGCCCAAACTCGATGAGTTTACTGAAAGGCAGTTCAGGGTTACGTCTCCTACCTTCGTGCCCTAACAGTAGACCAGCTCAGTGGTTCCAGAAGACATTAGTGTTTCAAATTTCAGATCCCACATATACTTGCAAGTAAACTGAGCGTGTAACATTCCTATCACATCTAGCAAACGAGCTGATGACCTTGAAGACCTGAACCGATTTCCACCAAACATAGCTAAGAACACTCCTGACTGACATACCTTTTAAACAAAAAAAACCGCATTACAATCGGATTATCCGTTTGGGAGCTACGATGCCACATACACACACACACACACACACAGACACGTCAAACTTATAACACCCCGTCGTTTTTGCGTCGGGGGTTAATAAAATACACATCTAAAAATAACGAACATATTCTCTACCAGAAAAACCACAGATAAATAAATATTTAGGTCGGAACTCCCCGAAAATCTCGCTATTAATATGTAACGTAATGCTTTGCGGTAATTATGCGGACTGGCCGGCTAAAGTATGCACATACGTAAATAGTAGCTTTATGTTGCGGAGAGAGATTGACCATAAACCTCTGTGGAATCAATCACTTAGTTGAAGAAAACTCGTTGGATGAAGATATCAATTGAGTGGAAATATTCCTTTAAATTATTTGTGCTGATATGTAGAGTTTTCTATAGCAAGCAAAGAATTGCTAGTTGTTTTGCTCCAGGAAAAAACAGGCGTTATGTTCTCCTTACTAGCCATATGTATGAAATACTATAGTAACTTTGCCTGTCTGTCGCGCTTTGACGCCAAATCTGTTAAACCTTAGATATTTTTTTACACAGGTATTCTAGAGCCTAATTAAGGATTACATTAAGCTTTTTATCCGGGAGTGAGAATTTCCCTCGGGAATTGGGTGACACTGTAAGAATCAGCTAGTTTTCTATATTTATTTCTGCTGAATGGTCCTATAAAGCAAGTGTGACAGACATCTCAAGATGATCAGTACGCATATCCGTATTTCCCGGGAGAACTTCGTGTTTACCCGACGTTCCACATATTTACATATAAGATGGCGTGTTCAATATATCATTTGCAAATGTCTGTCGTGTTGCATATTAGCATTCTGGGAACAGTTTTTGTAAACCTATGTGTATTGGGATGATTTCTGACTTTTAGAGAGAAAATAGTGAATTTTCTTATCTTTACGGCTGTTTCACACCACAGCAAGACAAAAGTATAGCATAACTAGCTTTGCTACGATTTTTAAGTAAAATTAATAAGTTTCACATTGATACAAAAGGAACTTTCAGGACCCTGCATTCCTACAGAGTACCACTCAGTGAGTGTAACCCAGAGAATAAGTGAGTATCATAACAATTTAGTTAGCAATTTATTACAACTTAGGGTCCCTAAGCCAGTTCTCACACTAAAAGACCACGCCTACGACTAATTTTATGCAAATATAGGACATTTGCATAACTTATAACAATTTAGCGAAACATAAAGCCGTAACTGTCTGCTTTTTAGAGTGCAGGAACATTTGACCCGGTTACAAAAGGCTTATAACTTTCAAGGTTGAGTCCAAAGAGTTTGTTTCTGAAGGAGTTGGACCCTCGCTAGAGAAGGTGACTTATGTAAAAGGTATTGAGCGATAAATATAAAGGTTTCTTCACTGACATGCCAAGGACAAAGCTTGAACAAGGATTTTAATTCCGTAAAAAATGTTTTAATGGTCAATGTATCTGTAAGTACTTTAGGAAAGCCGAATAGCTCGATGGCAGTCGTAAAACGATAATTACTCCTTATTTGTGTCCCTCAAGGATATCCTTGGACATTAATCTGTAATCGTCCATGCTATATGTGCTGGAAAGAGTCCTACAATCAAGGTAACCGATTCCGGGTACACGCGTAAAGCGGACATTCAGACGTTTATCGATGTTAGTAAAACGGCCATTTGCTCCCATAGTCGACCATTAAGTCCGCTAAGTGCTCAATCGTCGGATATCTTGAAATTTTTACTAGGACTCGTTGGTAAAACGGTACGTTACGTGTAAGATACGGGCTTGCGTTAAAGAGTTAGGCCGCGGGGATAAGTGGGCCAAGGCCGTGCAACTGTAAAGATTTAATGGCAGTCTGTTTTGGCCGCGTTTTGGGACCCGTACGTTAAGTAGCGGAAAGCGATTAACCAGCGCTGGGAAATTGACTCATAGAGGGTCCATCGCTTTATTCTGCGCTTTATGCGGGTGTGGCCCATATTTTCCCATATTTCTTCTCTTCTGTCTAATAAAATTGTTGAGAATATTTCCGACATAGTCTCATCTCTATGAGTTTTGGAGTGGGAGAGGTTTTCTCTTATTTCTAACATTTTGACTTTCCCATATCCCTAGCCTTTATACTTTTGAGCCCAATTCTGTCACTGCTGTAACTATAACTACAAGATGGGTCATTTGCCTAATTTCCTGAAGTCTCCCGCTTATCGCTCTCATTCGGGCCCCAGTCCGCTATCTCTCCGGTCCTGCCCAGAGCGGCCGACCCAAGTCTGCACACATATTAGTTTATTTACGAGAACCCCTGTTTTACAATCCCATGGGGATAATTAATGATGTGTGGAAAAGGTATAAGGGAATTACGATGGGCGAAAAGGCTGGCGTGGAGTGGGGTGATTAGTAGACTGGCTTTTGTTATGCAAGTTATTATGAAGGGTTATTAAAATATTCACACACAAATGTTTAGATAGGTAGGTAAGGCCTGAATGGAATTTGATGAAACTTAGCAGTAGATACCTAAGCATAGCTTACAAATAAAAAAAACACTATACTTGGTAGGCTAACTGTTTATTCAGGGGCAGGAAGTAAGTAGGTAGTTCCCTAAAGTTGAAACAAATAAATAAAAAAATATAAATGAATAGCCTACTTGGTAAATTGAAAGTCTTCCCCGATCCCTTAAAGCTACTTTTTGTTAACAGGAGAGCTGCTGGTAGACATTGTTGAGAACAGTAGTTAGAGTATATATAGATACCCCCTATTTGACAAAACCTGAAAACTTGTTTTAATATAGGTACCTTCTCCAACACTGAAGATTGAACAGCGTTGGGCAAAAGTTGATACGGCGCCACCTATTGAGAAAAGCTCAAACTACTAGTATTTCTGACGTTTTTGTGACATTCAATTTGACTTATATATAGTGTTGCCAGCTAATACTTAGATATTTTAAATTTTTTGGTGCATACTTTACTGGCCAATTCTTCTTTGTAAGTCGGTAAATAAAAACTTTAATAGCATTAAGTATTTCTAAATATTTTGTTTATATCTAAATGGTGTGTATCTAAATAAAAAAACCTTCAGAAAATTAACTGACGTATGACGTACGTAACAACATTGGCAACACTGCGTGCGACACTGCCTGTCTGATCACGACCTCCATTCATCCTTCGCCGCATCAAAATAACGTTTTTAACACCATTTTCAACAAAAAGCACTCTTAAAAGTCCCTCAATAGGCTTATGAGTGCAGTTTAATTACTTCTAACCTGTAATACTATAGTTTTGCTATGAAAATGGCGTTGAAATCGTCGCCGGTCCTTTTCGGATGGCTCTCTAGAGTGCCTCGTCGTAATTTCTCGATGTCTAAGGTCTTAGCCGCTAAGCCTATGACTGTGCGTGATGCCTTGAACAGTGCCATTGACGAAGAGATGGAACGAGATGAGAAGGTGTTCATATTGGGTGAGGAAGTGGCCCAATACGACGGGGCTTACAAAGTTACGAGGTGAGCGAAAAACGTCCACATAACCTTCTTACTGCATTTGTGTACCAGTTTTATGTGTTAAAAACTTCAAACATGTAGTACATTTTATTACTGAGAGCTTGAACTTGTATTGGTGTTCGCTTCATATTTTTTTCTGAAGTAAAATCTTATTCAATATTACATAACCAAAGAAGTTGCTGATAGATTTGAAATAAGCATGTTATCTTTGCACAGTGCTGTCAAATTGCATGCTGAACTTGATTCTAAAAATAAGATTAGCATTTGAAGTGTTCATTCTCTAGTCACTAATCAATTCTGCTAATGTGTTTGTTTTAATTAATTTTTATAAACAAATGTCATTAACAAAAACATATGATGAAGCTGTGGGAAAAGAAGGAAAAAAATTGTTTTGAGTGTATCAACCTGTTGTGCCTTAAGGTAATTCAAACCCGCAGTTTTAAAGAAATTCCACAATATTCATAGTTCTTTACACTGTGAGCATAAAAAATGTATGATGAATGAAATACATAGTGCATATAATTGTTTACTTTTTGCCACACAATATTATTCTTGGCACATTAAATTTACCTATTTTCAACTTCATTTAGTACATTATACACTGTGAATACATCTCTTAGGAACTGTCATTTTAATTTGATACACATTTTGAAAAGTTACTTGAATTCTCACACTAGATACCAAAAAAGGTTCAATATCATTTCAAATTAGCTGGTAACATTACAGGGGACTGTGGAAGAAGTACGGAGACAAGAGAGTCATAGACACACCAATCACGGAAAGCGGTTTTACCGGTATTGCTGTTGGTGCTGCGTTCGCTGGACTCCGGCCTATCTGCGAGTTCATGACTTTCAACTTCTCTATGCAGGCTATTGATCAAGTAAGCTACACTTTTTTATAGCTTTAGCTGGTATTGTAATTATTTATTGAAATATCAAATTATTACAATTCTATCACAGTAATAACATTTATTAAGAAAACTGTTAATTTAACTGAAAACTGTTAAACTGTGGCAAATACATGTGCCTCTCTGAAGTTTACTCATTTTAGGCCTTGGGCTTGTGTAGTAGTATATTTTAGTGGAGTGGAGCTTACCACAAATGTAAAGAAACCAAAAATCTCCGATTTTATTTATTCTCCTATACAAGTAGCAACATATCAATATACAAATCATACTAATTGCCAATAAATGGACTGTAGCTATCAAGCAACTGCATTCCGTTGCTCTCGTTACTCATAACAATTGTGTTTAAATCACTTCAATTGTATGCATTCACAGTTCTCAAACATCCTCATGTGAACTCAATCAACTTCCTTTCCAACCCAATGGAAAAATCATTGTTCAACTCAAATTATCTATGCTTCTATTCTTATGATTTTTTTTATTTTTAACCTAAAGGCTTCAAAACTACTTAACCGATTTGAATAAATCTTTCTCCGTCGAAAATCTACACTATTTATGAATAACATAATTTATCCAGAAAGAAGTTTCCCCGGGCTGCGGGCAGAACTGTGGGCAAACAGCCTTACTTTTAGCAAAGTAGTGTAATATTTAAATACATTTTTGAATCACACATTGTTTAGCATTGCCTTAAGTATTATCTTTATCACTTTATATTCATAGACATTGTGCATATCATAAAAATCCAATTTCAAACTAGTTTGATACATTGACACGAGATTATTTGCTGATAAACACGCTCTTACCTTTATGTTTGGGTTACATTTTGACCAAATTACATGACCATAACGTTTTTTTTATTCTAAAAAACTGGCCAAGTGCGAGTCGGACTCGTGCACGAAGGGTTCCGTAAATTACAGTTAAATCAACCTATCTCAAAAACTATAAGAGATACTTTGATCAAACCAAAAATCGTTGAAAGAGTTAATTAGCATGCATCACCTCTATTTTTTTTAGAATTTTATACCCCGTAGTTATAAAAATAGAGGGGGGGGACCAGGGGCTGGTCACTGCCGTACTTGACTAGATTTCGGTAAAAAATTTAGAAAAGCGCCATCTGCAATCCTCTTCCTAAAGTATTTAATATCTTCAAGTGATAATAGATGGCTCTTTAATCAAAAATTAACTTCCATAAAATATCACTAAAATTATTGAAATCTAAAAATTATTTTATATATTAGTATTACGTAGGAAATCTATCAATTATTTTTATTAAATCTGTACACTATTTTATATACATAAATTATTTTTCTATAATTATTTTTTTGGTTGGCAATAAACCGTGCCAACTGCCAATGCTGAAGTTAGAATTTGAATTTTAATGGCGAGTACAGTACATACAATTTGTGTGTTAAGTTTTCGTCCATTTAAGTGTTTTCTGCTGTTGACTTGCGTTGATTTGAGTTTTACTCATCCGCTGTGTTTTCGGTGAATTAGTGAGTGAGTTGAGCTGTGCTCCTCTGTTTCATTGTTTCACATAACTTGCGAAAAGACGCCATTAGTGTTTAGTATTATTTGCGATAAAGACGCCTTTTTTGTGATATTTGTGAAATAGACACTGTTATTGTGTTATTAGCGATTAGAGACGCTTGTTTGAGTGCATATAATCATGCCGAGGCGGTGCGAATTGGGATGTTCACACAACCCGGGTAAGTGCTTTCTTTATCAAGTTCATAGTACCTAGGGCCCGATTCTGTTAATAGTATCATTAAGTTATTAATATCAAAATTGAATAGAAATTAAATCGCAATATCAGTTTTAACCATTTCGGGCATTCTGCTACTAATATTTATAAGACCAATCGTATTCCAACGACATTCGATTGGTTGCTATTGGTCTGCCGTTTTGGTTTATAGGTACATATTACCATATTATTCTTAGTCTATATTGCCATATTGCCTCAAAGTCGTGGTGGCCTAGTGGGTAAAGAGCCAACCTCACAAGTATGAGGGCGTGGGTTCGATTCCAGGTCAGGCAAGTACCCATGCAACTTTTCTAAGTTTGTATGTACTTTCTAAGTATATCTTAGAAACCAATGACTGTGTTTCGGATGGCACGTTAAACTGTAGGTCCCGGCTATCATTTAACATCCTTGGCAGTCGTTACGGGTAGTCAGAAGCCAGTAAGTCTGACACCAGTCTAACCAAGGGGTATCGGGTTGCCGGGTAGCTGGGTTGAGGAGGTCAGATAGGCAGTCGCTCCTTGTACAGCACTGGTACTCAGCTGAATCCGGGAATTATTCCCAATAGTCCCTCTAGCTGTCCTCGGGGTGACAGCGGGAATTGTCTTCCAGTTATCACCGGGTGACAATTTGTGCCGACTGTTCCCTTTGAAAACTGACTAGAGGGACAAATGGGAAGTCTATTTCTCAGTTGTCACCGGGGTGACATTTGCTACGGTTCCTTCTTCCTTCCTAAGAAAAATGTAATTACCATAGATTTCAGGTTTTATTTATTATGTTACATAGAATCACATAAAAAATATATATATTATTATTTTAACTAACACAATGTCAACAGGCTTACAAAATCGATTTTTTATAGTAGTTAATACTACTATAAAAACAAAAACAACATTATGTTTCCTATAATAGGCACAATCACAGATAACTTTAATTAATACTAATCACAGATAATCACTAATGGTTAAGTTAAAAGTGCTTATTAGTCGCATGCTTATTTGTAACACAGTTTGTAATCTTGTTAAATTAAATAAAATTAAGAAAACGATTGGTGTTAATAGAAATTAATAATATGTGATGTACCTATTAAAGGAAACACAATGTTGTTTGTTATAAGAAATAAAACCTGAAATCTATGATAATTACATTTTTTTTCTTTGGAAGATTCTATGTAGCATAATAAATAAAACCTGAAATCTATGGTAATTACATTTTTTTCTTTGGAAGGAAGAAGGAACCGTAGCAAATGTCACCCCGGTGACAACTGAGAAATAGACTTCCCATTTGTCCCCTAGTCAGTTTTCAAAGGGAACAGTCGGCACAAATGTCACCTGATAACTGGAAGACAATGGCTATCACCCGGACACATAGAGGCTATTACTACATAGTATAAAACAAAGTCGCTTTTTCTGTCATGTGTCATGTTGTATGTCCCTATGAACGCTCAAATCTTTAAAACTACGCAACGGATTTTGATGCGGTTTTTAATAGATAGAGTAACTCATGAGAAGGTTTTTATGTATAATAACATCTATTAAATAATGGAGAAATACTGTTACCCGTGCGAAGCCGGGGCGGGTCGCTAGTTGGGAATAATTCGAATCCGGTTAGACTGGAAGCCGACCCCAACATAGTTGGGAAAAGGCTCGGAGGATGATGATATTGCCATATTGCAATCGTAAATCGTTTGCAGACAATATGATTCATTATTGAATCACAGAAAAGGATAAACACGTTTATTTAAAAGAAAAAATAGTGGAATGCCACATACGCTTCAATCGTAATTGAGTCGTGATTGGATCTCAGTCGGATGTGAATCGCATGTCGCTAAAGTAAAATTAGCAGGGGCAGGATTCTGCGCAATTTTTCTTTGAAATAAACGTTTTATCCTTTTCTGTCATTCAATAATGAATCATTTTGTCTGCAAATGATTTACGATTGCAATATGGCAATATAGACTAAGAATATTATGGTAATATAGACCAAAATGGCAGACCAATCGCAAACCAATCGAATGTCGTTGGAATACGATTGGTCTTATATTAGTAACAGAATGCCCGATATGGTTAAAAAAGCTGTTGCGATGCAATTTCTATTCAATTTTGACATTATTAACTTAACAGAATCGGGCCCCAGAATCGTGCTCCTGAAAGCTCCTAGTCATCCGGATAAACTTGTCATCACGGGAGATACCAACTCAGTCAATTATAAGGTTGGGCGTTTAGAGAAACACAGTTCCTTACGAGTAACCATTTATTACTGAATCCCATATGAAATGATACATGATTTAATAAGATAGACATACATAGATAGACACGCGCACACATACATAGGTAATAGGTATTCATTCATACATACACTATACAATATCAGCATACAAACTTCATATTTTTGTAATTTATTTTTCAGGTGTGACACAACATCAATTTCCACACCCAGAAAAGAATCCTGAGTTATTCAAAGCCTGGGTTAATATAGTTGGTGGAAAACTGGAGACTGCAGATGATATCAAATTTTACAGAAAGCGAGTCATCTGTGACATACATTTTGCAGACAAGTTTAAGAATCGCAACAACCGTTTAAATAACATAGCTGTTCCTACTCTCCATCTTCAGGGTAAGATTTAGATCTTTATTCTTGAACTAGATCGCAATGCCACCTACTGAGTTAAAATTGCCATTAAGAAAACAAAATTCTTAATTATTCACAATTAAACTGAACTGAAATCTTTTAGGCCACCTGTTTGCAGTATATTAATATTTAATTGGATATAAAATGCAGTTCATTCACCCCTTAACCAACTCGGTGAAGGTTGTTGTTTAGTGGGATCTTAGACTTGCTAAATGCTTGGCTACCTACATTCTCAAATTATGTTTAACTAGCTGCCATAATTAAATACTGCATTTTTTTTATAATAATAATCCCCCCCCCCATGGGGCCACCTTGACGTGATGGGGGAAGGCATGAACGCTTAAAGAAGTCAGTAAGAACTAGACGACCCTGTGCCAATTGGTAAACATGAGGTACCATCAGAAAATATAGTCATAACACCTCGGCTAACCCTTTCCAACTAACGGTCCCAACTTCCCAACTAACCTTCCCTTTCCCTTTACCTTCTCTTCAGTGTCTGATAAAATATATATCTTATTACTTTAAAATATGTACTCTGCAGTCACCTTCTCTCTTTCACCTCTTAACTTTTCTTTTTCTTAAGTTTTAAAACATTGCTCCTAATATAATTTAATGCGACTACGAAATAGAGTAATAATACCCCAGGCGGGTACCGGAGCTAATCGCGATGGAGAATCCCGCCCCTTTGTATTCTGGGTGGGGGCGACGCTTTTAAATTTCATTTTTTCATAGATACCTTTAAGGCCACCTGTTTGCAGTATAGTAATATTTAATTGGATATAAAATACTGTTCATTCACCCCTTAACCAACTCGGTGAAGGTTGTTGTTTAGTGGGATCTTAGACTTGTTTTACTATTTCCAGGTGCTCCATCACAAGATGCTCATATGCCTCCTGCAACTCCACATATACCAACTGAACTTCCTATGCCTGAACATAATATATGGGATCTGCCTTCTACATCAAAGCAAATAATCACTGGTATGTAAACGCTTGGCTACCTACATTCTCAAATTATGTTTAACTAGCTACCATAATTAATTACTGCATTAAGTAATATGTAACTGTTGTGTAGTCATTACAAACACACTTCAACTTGATTTATTGTAATGACAATTTAGGTTAATAATCCTCATGTAACTCACACTAGTAATTTTGATGTTTACAATGACAATGGTGAATTATTATTATTTTATTTTCAGCTGCACCTCCCAATGCGTGTGTTATAGCAGCAGAACATAATTATTGCAGTAAACATGGTATACAACAAAGACGGAAACTTAAAGGAGACAAAAGTAAGTGCCAATGTAGTTTATACCATAAGATATCCAAAAAAAATGTTTATACATAGGCTACTTTTATCTGGGTGTGGAAAGTAGTAAAGTAAAAGTTTTTTTGCAGAAAAACTGAAATCAACTTCATCGCTGGAGAATGAATTAAAGATTTCAAGATTCCAAATGAAGAATTTAAAAACCGAAATTATTCGGTTACGTAAACGGAGTAGTAGTTTGAAAGAAAGATTAGCCAGCGTTGATAAAATTAGCAATACAAATTGTTTAAAAAAAATAACGAGAAATATGACAACTGCAGCAAAATATTCACAAACATGCAGTACACCCAAACTCACAAGAGAGCTCGTGGGCGGAGGTTTACTTTAAAGGAAAAAGTTTTGTCTCTCCATGTACAAAAGAGTCCCAAGAGTTATACTCTTTTATATAAATACTTTACATTGCCCTCTATAAAATCATTAAAAGGCTTCTTGCGAAAATTGAAATAGAGTCGGGGCTAAATAAGTTTTTATTCATAAAAATGAGAAAGACTGTGAAGGAATTAAGTCCAGAAGATCGCCTCTGCTGTCTTATTTTTGACGAGATGTCAATATCGCCGCAGATCCATTACGACGGATCTAAGGATAAATTAAAGGGATTCGCTTGGCGTAGTAAAATTGCTGACCATGTTTTAGTTTACATGGTCAAAGGATTAAAGAAAAATTTAAACAGCCTGTTGCATACTTTTTTACAAATTCTGTTAACAAAGCAGAATTAAAAGCCTTGACTATAAAAGTCATTAAATATGTTCAGGGTACAGGGCTTAATATTTTGTGCACAGTGTGCGACCAAAGCACAGTAAATGTCAGTGTAGTGAATGAAATTATTGAAGATAGTAGAATAAAATTCATAAAAGAAAATAAGGAATGGAGACATGATGTAATGGAAGTAGGAAATCTAAAATTATCCCATTATTTGATGTCCCTCATTTATTGAAAGGGTAAGAAACAATTTACTTACGAAGGACTTAAAATATTTCGACTTCGAAGAAAAGGTTGAAAAGACGATAAAATGGGAATATTACCAGAAAATTTATGAAGCGGACAAATTACATGGTGAATTAAAAATATGTCAGAAACTAACTGATGAACATATTTATGTGGAGAAAATAAAAAAAATGAAGGTCAAACACGCAACCCAAATTTTTAGCCGCAGTGTTGCTACAGCTGCAGAACATTTATCTGCTAGGGGCGATTTATCTAATGAGTGCCGCCAAGTAATTACATTTACCAAAATGATGGACAATTTATTTGATTCCTTAAATTCAAGCTCATTTAATATGATACATGGAAAAATGTATAAATGTGGTGTTAGAAACAATTCTCCTCATCATGAATTATGGGAAAATGCCAAAAAGGTATTAAAATCAATAAAATTTATTAAAGTTAAAAAAGAAAAGGAAAATAAAATAAGATTAATTGAAACGAGTTCGGTACCTTCAATAAAAATTTTATACGTACTATTGAGGGCATGCAACAGTTGTGGAAAATATTATCCCAAAATATTTATTTGATACAATGATGACCAGAAACTTTAACCAGGACCCACTGGAAAATTTTTTTGGGAACATTAGAAGTTTTGGGGTGAGGAATACGGCACCCAACACAATTAGCTTTGAAGGTGCCTATAAATCACTTCTTTTAAATAATTATAACTCACCCCATTCACTTAACGCTAACTGTGAAAATGATGACAATGATTGTCTTCAGACATTGAGTTTCTTTTTGGAAGACAAACTTTTAGAAAACACTTCTAATGTTCCCAGTAATGAGGTTCTACCATTTCAGCAAGAAGAAAATGACGAAATTGAGGTGCCTTTTATAAATTTAAATTCTGAGCCTGCTGATGCTGGTCAGGCCAATTATGTATGTGGGTGGGTGCTGGCTAAATGTTTTAAAAAAGTTGCTAAATCATGCAGGCACTGCAAAACTGAACTAACTGGCGACAGTCAATTAAAATCAAATAGTTATATAAGGGCAAAAGAATATACAAAAGGAAAACATTGTCTGTTGTATCCCAATATAGTGGCGGAAAAAGTTTTAAAGACATACAAAATATTGTAGTAGAAATTTTGAAAAAGAATGTGCCAAAAACTAAATTAAAAGAAAAGATAAAAATGTTTTTAGACATATTTGTGGATTATCCTTTCACCTGCGATATCCACAAGATAGAATTAAGAAATGTTTTTGAAAACATTACAATAAATATTTTGGTATATAGTTGGTGCCGCTCAATTAATCGAATTTTATCAGGTAAAATCCAATATCGTGATGAGGATGATGAAACTAAACTTTCAGCACAAATTTATTACAATAAACATAAACATAAGTAAATATGATTTTTATTTAATTCCAGGTCGCCTACTAAGTACTTTCTAAATGTTCCTACATAACGTTGTTCTGTTGAGTTGTAGTAATCTGTGTTGTATTTCCATATTTCAATAAATAACTATTTTCTACATTCTGTGGCTATATTTTGTAAGTACGTACGTATGAACAAATTCCCTAGAATATCTATAGACGGTTATTCGTCATCTCGACACACTAAACTCACCACGAATGTGTCGAGTTGGTGAAACTCAAAATTTGTACATTTATCATGTCGTCAACTCGCCACGTCAAGATTTTAATTCGTGTCCAGTTAGTGAAACTTAGATTTTATCACTTTTATGTTTTCGCCAAGTTTGGGAATCAACTTTTCGCGTTTCAAACGTTTGCAAAATGGACGTTCAGTGGCCGATGATGTTTGTGACACAATGTATCCAGTTGGCGAAAACATAAAAGTGATAAAATCTAAGTTTCACTAACTGGACACGAATGAAAATCTTGAGTGGCGAGTTGACGACATGATAAATGTACAAATTTCGAGTTTCACCAACTCGACACTTTAATGGTGAGTTTAGTCTGTCGAGATGACGAATAACCTGTAGACAATACTGATGTATACATGTGTGTGAAATGGGATGTACGCACACATAAACAATTTGTTTCGGCAGACGATACCAGATGGCGCTTCAAAAATCGTTTGAAGGTTGCAGAAAAAAATCGAAGTGGGTTCTCTATTCCCAATCTATTTACTATACTCTATGGGGGGGACATACTTTTTACGACTTTGAGAGCTGATATCTCAAAAACCGTTCACTTTAAGAAAAATGTTTTTTAGAAAACTTTATATCATTTTAAAAGACCTTTCCATTGATACCCCACACGGGTATGTACATCGAAAAAAAAAATTTCATCCCTCAGTTACATGTATGGGGGGCCCCACCCCCAATTCTTTTTTTTACTATTTAGTGTCATATTTTTGTAGCGGTTCATACAACACATATTCCCATCAAATTTCATCACTGTAGTACTTATAGTTTCCGAGTAAATCGGCTGTGACAGACGGACAGACGGACAGACGGACATGACGAAACTATAAGGGTTCCGTTTTTGCCATTTTGGCTACGGAACCCTAAAAAATGAGATAAGAAGTCTTTGATAACGTGATAGTTATTATTATGTCTATCTCTGCGAACAAAGTAAATTTCGGAGATTCTCTGAGTTTAGCTTAATATATTAAGTAAGAGAAGAATTTACTTATAACACCCATTACAGATTGTATGAATCAATTTTAAATTCCAAGTGTCTGTTCGACATAAAACAGGCCCATGAACGATAAACACTAAGTAATGATTGCGGCTGTAATAAGATATGAATGTAAATAAAAATCATTTAGAACTGATAAGATAAAAGTCTGGGATTTCATGGTTAAATACTTACATAAATCTTGT
Organism: Helicoverpa armigera; assembly: GCF_030705265.1. Classification (NCBI taxonomy): domain Eukaryota; kingdom Metazoa; phylum Arthropoda; class Insecta; order Lepidoptera; family Noctuidae; genus Helicoverpa; species Helicoverpa armigera. The sequence continues at coordinate 11,670,312 of NC_087133.1, read as the reverse complement.
AGACATCTGATGCACGATAACTGCTTATCTGCATAATATCATACTGAATGTCAAATCAAGTGCAACTAATAAAATTAATATTGTTATTTAATCTCTCATGTAGTTTACTTAACCTTAATAGGGATATATTCACTAGCTTCCGCCGGAGGGTCCACCCGCGACCCGCGGGAACTACTAAACTGACACAGATAAAAATTATCCTTCCTGCAAAAATGGACGATCTAACAATGAAAGATTTGCGAAATCGGCCAAGTAGTTCCTGAGTATAACGAGTTTAAGCAATTAAACAAACTATTCCGCTTTATACCTCTATATGTGTAAATAGTTTTCTTGTGCTATTTATTTATTTTTTGACACCATAGCTAATAAGCAAAATGGTAACGTTGCCTTACTTAATATCGACATTATTATTATACCAAATCTTCTTTATTGATATGACATTGGTTAGCTATTTCATAGTATGTTATAGTAATAGCCTCGTTGGTCTAGTAGTCGCAAGCGTCGCTGCTGTGCTCGAGGTCTCGGGTTCGATTCCCGGGTCGGGCCGAAATCGCTTTGTGGGTTTTCTTAAACTTTCACAAAGCAGCCCGTAGTCTGGAAGTTGGTGATTGATTCACCCGTGCATCGGAGAGCACGTAAATGTCGGTCCTGCGCCTGATCTCTTTCCGGTCGTGTCGGATTGCCGACCCATCGGGTTATGAGAGTGAAGGAATAGGGAGTGCAGCTGTGTCTGCGCAAATGCTCGTGCACTATAATATGTACTGCGCAGCTGGCTGATCTCCTTAAGTAAGAACAGCCGCCGTGGCCGAAATCGGCCGTGGACGCCATTATTATTAATATAGTAATAGATATGAGAGAATGAGAGCAGTGACTGATCTACCTTGGGCACTATGGCCATTGCTACAACCCTAATATACTTGTCTACACTTAATTTTTTTTATGTACTTTTTTATTTACTCCCCCTATGTACTGATCTTATATACTCCATCCAAATATCCACCTATCTTCTACATTATGTATTACTCCTATGTATATTCCTTTAAGTATTTATGTATGTTAATTACGTTTTTTATCTTCCAGATAATAAACTCAGCGGCTAAAACGTTCTACATGTCTGCGGGCACAGTCCCCGTGCCGATAGTGTTCCGCGGCGCTAACGGAGCCGCGTCGGGCGTCGCTGCGCAGCACTCGCAGTGCTTCGGCGCCTGGTACAGCCACTGTCCAGGGTTGAAGGTCGTCATGCCCTGCACTTCGGAAGATGCTAAAGGTAGGTAGAGTTTTCTGTCTAAAATTATAAATGCAATAGTTTCTGAGTGTTGGTACCTATCTGACTCTGATTCTATACAGGTATTTGTTCCTTCACACGCAAACTAGATTTTTATAAAATTTTTCAATTATGTATTTTATACTTACATCAAAATAACGCATGGGTTATCTTTTATCTGAGAGCAGAAATAATCCCCACGAGATGCAGGGAACAGCCAATTGACCTCTTGCTATGTATGCTATGTATGTTTGAGCTCAAGCTGCTATATTATCAAATACCAACATTTTATGATCTAATCATTATATTATGCGTTTATATTAAGTGATCTTAATGTCATATTTCAGGTCTTCTAAAATCGGCGGTAAGGAGCAACGACCCAGTTGTAGTATTAGAAGATGAAATTCTGTACGGTGTGCCATTCCCTATGTCTGACGAGGCACTCTCGCCTGACTTCTTAGTTCCCATCGGTATGTATCATTAATGTAACCTTTATTTATACAATAACATTAAGAAGATATAATATGAGGCATATGACATACTAGTTGGCCAATCAAGTAGCTACCTTGGGTTTCACGGGTTTGATTCCCGCACGGGAACATAATATCTGCAGATCAGTATGTCTGATCGGTGAATTAGTTTGTATTACATATTATAAGCAGTCGAAGTCGGCGGTCCAGAAGTTTTCGAACTTTTTCCTCAACGAGAAAGTGACTTTAAAAGTAAAAGACTTGTTTAATTATTGTGTGTATTTAAAAGACCCTGTTTTTGTATGAATTTTGTAAAACCTCCAAGGGCAATAATAATAGTAACCATAATGTTATTTCCTAGGCAAAGCGAAGATCGAGCGTGAAGGCAAGCACATCACGCTGGTCTGCGCCGGCCGCGCCACCGACACCGCGCTGCAGGCCGCCAAGGAACTCTCCGGAAACGCAGGTTAGTTTCACAAACAATCCTATTCATCATCCGCCCAGCCTTTTTTCAACTATATTGGGGTTGCCCAAGCAACTCGATACCCCTTGCTAAATCTGGTTGCCAGACTTTCTGGCTTCTGACTACCCGTAATGACACCCATAAATGCCAAAGATGACATGAGCTGGGGCCCACCAATATATCGAGCTCTCGGAAACACGGAAGAACTCGTCATAATAAGTTTTGTGCCCAGAATTACATTGTACACCCATTGAATTTTACGACAACTGTACAAATGAAAACAAAACTTATTATAAGACATTGTTTTTTCTCTCCAGGTATCGAATGTGAAGTGATCAACCTGCGAACGATCAGGCCTCTGGACTTCGAGACCATCGCCCGCTCCGTCGCTAAGACGCATCATCTTATCACTGTGGAACAGGGCTGGCCCCAGTCAGGTAAGACCAGATACTTTATTGAATACTAATATCTGTCGGAAGTTTTAATCCGCATCGCGAAGAACTGAGAATTGTTCAAAAATTGACGACCCATGATATAAAAAATATATTGTAAGGTACATAAATTATATAAAGTGTACCTACAATCACTGCTGAATTAGCTGTTCGAAGATTTTGATCTCTGTAAAATGGCCATTCATGGAAAGAAAATTTGTGTCCAAGAAGTGAAAGAAAGAAAGAAAATGCGTTTAATTGTGTGCTTGGATAAATAAGACAAATGTTTTTTCGCTCTTTACCTAAATATATACTATCATGACAAATGACTGCACTGGCGATAATCCAAAGAAAGTTTATCGACCTTAAAGCCACTCCCACATTTACAACTTTAAATTCTGTCGTCAATGCCACATCTATCGTCGGTATTTTGTTCCACGTTTTGGCACGTTCTTAGTTACGTAGAATACGATTATTGTGCGTCATCATGTCACACCCATCTATTTCGAAAATATCTTTATGAATTATATGTTTTGCTTGCAGTTTTACTCGAATGAAAAGTAATTTAAATTTCTTGGTAAATAGGTTATTTAATAGGTTCTTATTTTCTTTCAAAGCGGGTTATTACTTGCTTACTTGGATTGTTGTGTTCAAACAAATAAAGAAATAAGTGAAGATGCTTTATTTACTAAATGAATATACTTTTTTTATAATCATTAGAATCAGAAGAAACATTTCGCTATTCTGATTAAACTAATGAGTATAAAAGAAGAGTTTCTTTGGAAAAATGGTCTATAATTATGAGTACCATCACGTTTTCTAGTGTTGGCTACTAATGACTCGTCACCCTATATGTTAAAGGATTTATGTTTAACCCACTCCCCTTGCCCCGCAGGTATCGGCGCGGAGATCTGTGCCCGCGTGATGGAGTCTCCCTCGTTCTTCGAGCTGGACGCGCCGGCGTGGCGCGTGACGGGCGCGGACGTGCCCATGCCCTACGCCAGGACCTTGGAGCAGCACGCGCTGCCGCAGGGCAAGGACGTCGTCGCCGCCGTCAGCGCCGTGCTCGGGAACAAGTTAGTATATATGACTAGCATTCACTGACCATAGTGAAGCTACAACTTAATGCCATACACATAACGCAAAATCTCCTAAAAGAGTAGCACGTCAAAATGCGGGTGTTCAAGAAACGACATAGTTACTGACTCCGCTTTTACACGTCTTTGGACCACACTCATAGCGTTCATAGATGTTTAACTAAAAGAATCCAGACACATTCTTAATTCACTCATACCAATATTCACCTTGTTTGGTAAGTCATTTTAGTTATACCCACCGAAAAAAAAATTACATAGCACCTGCACCTGAACTAACTCATCTTTCCTTACTCCGTACATATACCCAAAATTTATGGTGGGTATAAATGTATGGTAGGGAACTATAAAAAGTCCTCGGTTCAAAGCCCCAGCCGGAACTGTTCATTTAATAATGTCCATCGCGGTACCTCAAAAAACATTTCTGTCGATAAACAAATAGCCCAACAACATACATCTCTGCTTCTTCGTGACGGCACATACTATATAAACATGTGAACACACTATTTACTTGGTAAAATAATTTGTGCTAAAAATGTATCATAATATATTTTTTTGTTCTTTCCCCAGGATCAGTCAAGTAAGCAGCCAGTGATAGGGAATCTCTAGAGAAAAGCCGCCGAACAGAAGGCGTTAAATTGAAATTGTAAATATTTTTATTTACTACGATAATTATTAACTTTTTATTTATTAAGAATGGAAAAGAGAATTTGGTAATAAATGATGTTATTATTATTATTTCGTGTTTTAATTTTAATAAGACCTTAATAAGACTTTGCAAAACGAGAAAGACCTATAAATACTTATAAGTAGCCATTTTCGAACGCGTCCCGTGGGACTGCCCGTACCGGGATAAAATATAGCCTTTGTTGCTCGGAAAGAGTGTAGCTTTCCAACCGTGAAAGTTTTTTTTTTATTCGGTCCGGTAGTTTTTATTATCCATTACAATTTAAATTATTTTACAAAAGAAAATAATGTAGGCATTCCAATATTTTCAGTCCTGGCGACAAAAATGTAAAGCGATTGCCATCTATCGGTAGTAAACTGTAGCTCGTAGGATCCCTCGTTTCGTCCCTTCGAGTGGTTGAATTCATCCCTTTCATACAGTAGATAGCAGTTTGGTAGTCATTCAATGGATGGCGCTGTCTGTAGATGAAAAAACGTACACAAATGTTATTTATACCACAGATTATGTTTACACGTACTAAGGTAAAGTTATTTACTAATGCCAGATCGATTCAGGTTTTGCTTCAAATAAATTTCATTTCTTGCAAACAGCATTACATAGCTGATTGAAAACTAATAATATGTTCCTTGTTGATAGTATGATAGAGTCGAAGGCGCGGTTATGAACGGCATTATGTAAATTAAATATTTATCTTCTTTATTCCTATCAAAGACTACAATGAATATAGAGGTTTATGCCCGTAAATGTAGATGTCTGTACCCTCGATGAAAGAAAACTGTTTCCTGTGGTACCTACCTAATTACTTAACAGAAGTGAAATTAAACCAGGGACATATTCTGTTTCTTGACAATTGCCTTTCATCAAAAGTAGGTAGTGAATAGCCATAGGTATCTATTTTACATTGACTAAAAAAATCAACAGTTTTATAAAACTCCATGACAAAAACTAGAATCAGCAACCGCACCCAGATGTCAGTACAAAAGCACATCTAAATTAAAATAACAATATAGTAAATCCGTCACGAATCCTGCACGATAAATCCATACAATAGCGGATTCGTGCGATTTTAGCGAAATGTTGCTTTTGTACGACAGACGTCCGCGCCGAGGGACGGCCGATGACAGAATGATGGATCGTAGACGTTCCTACAATGTTATGTGCGCAGTTGAGCACACGGCTATGTGCGCCTCAATTGTACCGGGATCATTCCTTATGTACTATGTATGCTTGGAGTATGTTGTGGTACCTACGGCCTTGCATATATTATATCTGAAGAAGACGTAAACATCAATCGGGAATTGTATGCAGGCAGAAGCTATGAATTCTCCTCATCATTACCTAGATCACTAAGTACCTAGGTATGCTATTGTATGAATTGAATGCTTCTTTAGTTATTTCTATAGCTGCATGCAATAGACTCAAAGGAGTTTTTTAGGGTTTGTAGGCTAGATGAAGAGCGAGATTTTTTGTCTTTAGAGGTGAATGCACTTGGCTTAAGACCTTACCTTTTGTGTAAAGACAAGCAGAAATAGGTAGGTACTCATCTATTTTTGTTGGGTCACATGCAAATCTGCTACTTATTATTATTAATATGAAAATGCTTCAGAACCCCTGCAAAAAAGGGTCGCAATCTCCTGACTTACACCCATAATCCATTTACATACTTACCCACGTCTCAATTTCATTATTACGGTGGTGCAAAAAAGTGCTAACGAACACGTCAGGGTGATATCTTTGTATATTTTGTGTATAAATGTATAATTTCTGCAGACTGTGGTGATCCATCACGGGAGACAGCGAGCGACAGATTTTTGTGAACAAACCAGGAGTGGGTGACATAGAAATTGTAAAATTTCAAGTCTTTTGAATTTGTGGTGTTTTGAATTTGGGTTTAATGCTACTGTGTCATTTTTTTACAGTAGATAAAGGAAGATTCAGTCGGTTGATTAGGTACCTTAGAACTGTTAGAAATGTGTACCTACAAGCTTCAGGAATTTTCTTGGTTACACATTAAAACTCGCATAAGTAATTCGTTTAGTGAAGTTAGTAATTTCTCCAAATCCGAATAACATTATTTTTCATCTACAAGATGGACTGATTGTTCAAGTTTTTATTAAACTAGAACCTATTACTGGTACCTATTTAGATAAGATCTAGCAAAACATGTTTGGTAGACTAACCTAACACTCTTCAAAACTATATTAAATGCCCTATTTAGCTTGAAAGGGTGGTTTTAATTCAATAGAGTGTTTTACCGAGAGGGTCAGATCTGAGTTTAAACAAGGGTGCGGGTGCCGAGTTGTGACGGATATTTTACGCCGATTAACTTTAAGACACAAGATTAACAGATTAAGCGAGTATGAATGGTGATTAAGGAACTTGATTTTTTTCACTGGTTGCAAGAAAGAGTTGCAATGTAAAACTGTAGGTATAGGTAGGTAGAGTTCTTATTTTTTCATGTTCAGGGTAAAGTTTTAATGTTGTAGGTAAAGTTTTGAGTTTGTGGTATTTGGGTCGCTCGTATTAATTTAATGATTGACTCTTACTACACCACCATACAACCTAAAGATGGAGTAGTATAGGTATTTCACCAAATAGCGGAGTATACAGACATACAAAAGGGAAGGTAAGTAATTATTAATTTTTAACATTTTCCTTACAACCCTTTTTACCCAACTACCAAGAAGCCTTTTTCCAAAATACTACCAACAACTACGTCTTTCTAAGTAAATACAACTTTAGGTGCCTATTTATACATAAAAATACCATATACATAAGGTACCTACGTGCGTCTGGCTAAGACCGAGTCGGATGGAGATATTCGTGTTTACGCGTATATTTGCGAGAGCGCACGGCCGAAAGAAAGTGCCGGAACGAAACTTGCTGTTTTACTGCATTTATTAAGAAAGTTATGTAGCGTTAACTATAAAGTAAAAAAGTATAATTGAATACTTTGTATTTTATTTGGTCTTCATTTTATTGTTTTGTTTTTTTTTAAGTGTGACTTAATAAAAACTTTCTTTTAAAATATCAAGTCAGTGGGAAGGTAAAGTACGTTCGAATAAAAATGTATCGATTGTAGTGGTTATCGTGATTATCGATAACTAAGTAAGTAAGTGCTTAAGATATAAATCGAGAAGTAGGTAAGTTGCTAATTTCAAATTTCTCAATAGGTACCTACTTATGTACCTAGATCTATATCACCTATTATAATTTATGAAAATCAAAACGTTTATCAATGACAGTTTACACTTAAATATTGCAAATTGCGCAAATATGTTGTCAAATAAACATGCTGTTAGTATCTCTTTCATAAGAAATAACTGGTCGATTAGTATTTAAAATAATTATATGCAGTAACTCAACAAGTTCTAGGGAAATAGAGAAATACTAATACCTGCTACGTAATACTTAGGTGCTACGATAGTAGGTACACTATGGCAATTATCAAGGCTTCTTTTATTTTCCGAAAATTCAAAAAATATATATTGATTTAACCATGTTTAGGTACCTAATTATTCGGAAAATATACACTTATGCGGTAATGAAAACTGTTAAAAACCACTGACAGCAATTTCCATACAAAACATGATCCCACATTTTTGCCAAAGAAATATTTTCTGTAGGTACTTTCTCACAGCCGTACCCCATAGGCCTTGCTAATGGCATGTGACAGGGGCCGTGATGGATCGGACTACCCCCTCCCCCCGGCGGGGCTACCGATAAAATTAGACGATTTTCCCCCAAAATGAGACATTCTTTCGAGATATTTTTGTTATACACACCCCGTGAGTTCTGCAAGCTTTTGATAACATTCAAGTATTGAGATTGCTTGCATTCTTAGTTTTCGACGGCGTTAAAGATTCTGGTAGACTGAATAAATATCAGTAAAATAAGTAAAGTATCTAACCCATTTTTGTTTTGAAGGAGATTCCATATGCACTTATGTTTAGTAAATAAAAGTTTGTAAAGAACATCTGCTAAAATAATGGTGTAAGGTCGTACGGCAAATTACATCTACATCAATGGTGGCCTTAGACACTAAGACAGGACAGCAATGCAATAAAGTAGGAACCTTTCCGATGACCCTTAGTGCTTTTCACTACCTATGAAGGTAAGTGTTATGCAAGGATTAGCATAAACTTTCCAGTGAAAAGAAGACGTGTTTAAACTTACTTTTCTGTTAAGTACTTTACTATGAATATACTTTATTATATAATGGTATATCAATTTGTTTTGTATTTTAAGGTTCTGTGCCTTCATATGCCTAAGAAAGGACAAAGGATGATAATACCTACTAGTAAAACCGTGTGACAGGAAACAGGTACAAAGTGAAAGATAAACTTAAATATAAGAGTACCTAAGTGCGGTACATCTTAGTTTACTTTATAAAGATAAAAGACAAGATCGCTTTGTTATGCTTAATCAAGTTTAAACACTTCATTGGATAACAGTATAATACTTAATTGAATTTATATAAACGATCTGATTGTGACATATATTATGTTGATAAAAGCATTAAGAGGCTGCAGAGATTGTGTGGGAAACATTATGACGTTTTTTCATCAATGAAATACCTAATGCTTGGGAGAAAGTCTGAAGCTATAAATGTTATGCCCTATGAATGTTATTATTTCAATATCCGTCATTTGTTCATGTATCATCAATATATCAATATATGTTATTAAATAGTTAAAGAAAAGAGAAACTAAAGAGTTTTCCAGTGCCATATCCAGTGCCTAATTATATAAGTATCGTGGCTTTATCATAGGTACTCACTACTCATACATATGGCACCGAACCACCACATCATTGTTTATTGAGTATCTATTGCATGGAAACCAAAATGCTACCTAATTCAAAACAATAATAACAAATTAATTGGTGCAAATAATAGTGGGTGTAACAATAAGATCTAATAAAGTAACAGAGTTAAACTATGTGAAGGCTAACAACTACGGAAGAAATTAATGATATTGTTGAAGGAAAATTAACGCATAAATAATGCCTATAGACATGGCTATGGTCAATGAATACTGCATTCTTTGGATTGAAATTCCTTGCCGAATTAATTAAGAATTAAGCGAGCTAACATGCACTAAAAGCACATCAACCAACCTCAATCCAAATTTCTTCAATTAATTCATCCACCTTATCACAATAGTGGTAGTCGATTAATTTATAACCATATAAATATTTGCTAACCGCAATACCCAATGGGCAGGTAGGCCTGCAAACCTTCGAATGAAGAAAATTACCGGAGGCTTTTTGATTAATAACCCGTGGCTTGACCATGTGCCACTAGGTCATTATGGCTCTTTCTTCATACTATCTATACCTAGATTTTTTTGAACAATCTAGTGTCTTGACACTTATCATATTACCACAGTAAATAAGGCATTTCTATAGAAAGTCCTAGTGCACGGTTAACCTATAGGCAATAAAATAGTATAATTTGAAGATGGTGGCAGTGGATGGATTTGGGCTGCCTATGACCGAATGGTTGGCAATCATTAGGGTCTAAGAACGTTCAGCAATGGACGCTAATATGCTGGCATGGTGCATGAAGTTAACACTTACAAGTGGTACCTCGTGGCAAAGAAACGCTATAAATCAGAACAATAAACTTACACGGAAACAATAAACTCGAAAACCATAAGCGGATACAGAAATCAATCACCAAATAATCCAAGGTTATGGTCAAGTCAGTCATGTTCCAAATAATCTGAAATGTCAAACGATATACAACCCAATGGCCTTTATAATAGAGATTGTAATCTAACACCATGGTGAAGACAATAGATTTTAATTCCATTTAGCAAGAATCAGGTGTGAAGCAATTTCATTGAGGAGAATGATCGGATGGGGGACCAACCATGCGGAACCAGAGCAATTGTTTTTTAGATTAAATAAAACTTGAATTATCAATTTTATATTTTTTGTGTAATTTTGTATCAAAGTCCATTATGTGTTTTTAGTTACTTAAGCAATTTCATCAGTGCAACGTTTTTAGGGTAAAATTCTTTATATAGATGAATGACCTATTGAGGTCCTAAACCTACATGCGTAGGTTTCTTTCCTCTAAATAAGGTCAACTTTTGATTAGGTACCTACCTTGAATCTGCCCAATAAACATTAGAATCATTATCTCTCGCTCGAGACATCGTTTCCAAATCATCAAACTACTTGCTCTTGATTCCACTACTTTAAATTCCACAAGTGTCAATACGTCGAACCATTAATTTGCAAGTTTCGACATTATCTAATAGCTAGGCTTGCATTTCATCGGCTTGCTCAAGAAAATGCTGATAAAATAAATTATCATACATTTAGGCTATCTAGGAAATGATCCAAACCAACATTTGTGGGAGGAAAACTGCCCGTCCTTCATTCATTTATCAATAGTTGGGAACATAATGAAAAGGTTAGTCTTTTGTTCCTCATCATAACATAACATTGCATTACTGTCATCCAGACATTGCGGTTGTGCTAGACACTACTTTCTTTGTGCAAGATCACTTATATACAGACCGTTTAGTAGATAAGATATAAAATAACATGCATAGATAAACGTCTACTTACACCGTCCGGAAAACATGACATGATCTAATGTTATGTGAGAAAAATCTGTAACACAATCACTTAATAAGAATGAAGTAGTTAAAAATCATCGCAATGATATGCGCATGAGTCGTTGATTGTGGTCATTCAGCATTCTGCGCCCGCGCTAGCCGCTCGCGTGCTAAACCACTCGATTTTAGAACAATCGATCGTGATTAATATCGATAAGTTTGAAATGTGGAATAACTTATTATACTTAACTTTTAAGTGATTGTGGTTTGTGTTTCTAATTTAGGTAGTCTTATTGGAGTTAATATGTTGCGATACTTGGTGAGATTTTTGAATATTTTACTGGGTTGGACACTTATTTTCTTTTATTATGTAAAAGGTGAAAATGTTATGCTCTGTCCTGCTTGAAAAATTTGAATAATTATGTTGATGGTTTAATTTTACAATAAGCTCATATATGTAGATTCAACTTAGCCACACTCCAAGTCTGGAAGGTATGCATGCAACCATTAAAATTCCCAACTTCAATATAGATATGTATGTATATTACTAAAGCAGTTCACGTAAAAAGCCGGAGTTCATCCCTCTTAAATTTGGGATCCCAAAAAATTTTATTTTATTTTCCGGGTTCTATGACACACATATGGGGAGATGAAAAACCTAATTAACTTAATTAGCAAAATATTAAAGATGCAAAAAAGAAACAGTATAGGTAGGTACTTAAATTCAAAGACTGAACTCACCGGGACTTTTCAGAAATCTCCTGCAACAAAATTATAAAACATGATTCTTATTTTTCTTTTGTGTTTTACATTAATATAACAGTATGAGTAATAACAGAAATCCAAAATTTCGATATGAAGGTTAACCAAAAATATTATAATTGAATCGAAAACAATACTCTTCAATGGTATGATTGTGGTGGTAAGTAGGGCAATCACAAGACATTTTATACCTTGAGCCACATTGTTACCATTCGCGCTTGACCGCTATGGCTTCTATGTGGAGAAAACAACCGAAAGTTTTGTGGATTTACCTGGATACTAAGGATCCAATAGTATAAACCATTTTCTTTTTATTTAAATACAATGAATGACAAAACGGACCAATGATATAAAGGTTTTCAGTTATGAAACCCTTAAAGTAAACAAATCGTTCCAAAGTTCCTTTTTATACATAGGTATTATGCCATGAACTTTCTGGTTCGCAGCATTACTTTTGGATCATTCCTAGTGCTTTACAAACGTATCTCATACGCAATGCAACCAAATACTTTGCAGAAACATCTGTCCATCTTTTGTACACAAAAGTTTCCACCAACCATCTCACACCTTGATCCATATCCACCGATTACATAACAACCTGGTCGTCCCCCATATAGCAGTAAAAATACATAACCATTCAGTTTCAATACATTCCGCGATGTTCGCAAAGGCAATCCGGTTGCCAAAAACAATTCGACCGGGAAATCATTATGATAAAGTTGTCATATAGTGACCTCCTGCTTGCGTGCTTATAAGGATTTCAAGTAAACATGAATGCGTATTTTTATACATCAGATTTTGAATTGATTTGGGAAAAATCGGCAGCTTTAACTCGAAGGTTTTATTTCATACAGATCTATCACAGTTTCTTATGACATGTAAAAAGTTGCGGGCGCGATGCTTAGGTACGAATGGGTCTCATGGAAAAAAAGGGGAAACGTTTCTGTAGATTTAAAAGCTTTCAAATCTTTAAGAAACTTATTCCACGCTTTCTTAACATAAGTATCAAACTGTGCTATGAGAACTGCTCACTGCCTTATTAAGGCTTCTATGCAAGTTGCAGGACTGATTCCTGCACAGTTTACCTAATCAGTCGTCACGGACCATAGTGTTTGTAGCAGTTACATAATGAAAATGTTATAATGATGACTGAAAAGTTCTGGAATTAACGTAAATGGTCGGATACATTTAAACAAATTACTTACGCATAATATCCAAATATTGGGTCGAGGGTAGGATTTCAGCACGCACACTACATTACTAATCAACTACAGGCAATTAAGGTTGCAAATAAACAATAATTAACGCTAAACATAATAACCTGTTAGCTACCTAATCAATCAATCAATCCAAAGCATTATCTACATAAAAATGTTTGTACTGTAATTACCAAAATTAGATAATGAAATACGTAATAAATAATGTAGTTACGTAGGTACTCATATTTTCAATAAAAACTGGTCCTAAATGAGTTTTATAAAGACGACCGAGGCAATATTCAGAAGATTAAATATTTTTTTATTGAACTTATATTTGTTCTATTTTACTAATTTCACACGTAAGTATATCCATTGTTCCAAATTATCGTATAATTAACGTCAATCTAAACTAATACCCACGACCTTAATTCAATAAAAACCAACCTCGTTGATTCTCATAATCATAATATACCTAAGTAGCGATATCAAATTCAATAGGTATAGGATCAAAGAGGCTGAGAAAATGTGCAATTATTTGCGAAACACTTAAGAAAAAAACTTCAATATCTAAACCAAAAAAATTTTAGTGGAGTATCGACAATATGTTAGCTTATTAATTAATTAATTGGTTGAGCAGAAAGATCTCTATATTTTGCACCACAATAAATCTTAAACTCGAAACTTAAAATATAGAGAAAAATATGCTTTTAACTCCTTCTTATACCTAATTATTTATTTACCTTATTGAGGATGAATTAATGTTGAAATACGCAGCCTTGAAATTGCCTTCTATTGGTCAAATCGGCAATTACAACTAAAAATAGTACCTACGATTATCGTCCCACTTAGTTAAATGGTGCATCTCACCGTAAATTAACTTAGTACTGTTAACTTTTTAATCTCTTTAAAAAACTATAGACAATTTTATGACCTCTTGTCAAAAAAAGGGCTGTCAAAACCACAGATCTATCATACCTCCTCTAGATAAGCCGACGATGACCGATGTCGCACGCAACTCGTGCGCAACGGCTCGCGCGAATACTACCTATGCAACAAACAAGACTGCCTTGCTTACTATCACGTCAATCATTTACTGTTTAATTAATAATTTTATAATAATTATTAGCTTGTTATACGAGTTAAGAAGAAAATTAAGTAAGCACTAAAACGACAAACGAAACGAAAAAAAAATATTCTCTTATGTCGGTGATTTATCGAATTAACAAACACAATTGAAACCTTTATTACCTACGAGTTGCAAACATTAAGAAATGTGCATTCTCTTGCAGATTAAATACTTTGTGTAAAACTACAACTGTAACTTAACTTTACTGCGTTTATTTTAATAAATCAACTTTATGCAATATTAATTTTGGACCACTTTCTTCAGAAAATGTACACCGTTATTACAAGAGGGAATTTCAAACTCTCGACCTTGCTTACCTTGTGCGAACTAATTAAAAATTCCGCCCATTTCCCTTGTTACGGCTAAGTTCCTGCAATAAATCGTTTGTGGAGAAACCTCAGAAATTGCTGAACAATACGCTATTCAACTTCAAACAATGTATCGTTACTCGTTAATATTAGAGTTGGGAATGCTGCAATTGCTTTCAAACACCTTTATGGTTTAATAATTATGATGAGGATAAGATGCTACTTCATAGACTCAACAAAGTGGAAAATAACTTGGGTAAACAACTTTGACATTTATATCTATTCACTTCACGTATTTTCTAATTTATACTCATAAAAGTAACTTTTATTTGTGCAAGACAATCTTGCAACCAGTGTCGACACTTTCTTTTATATTTTACCAAAAGAAATAAATTAGTCACAAACTAAAATGTTGGAAGAAAAGAAGATTTAGATCTATAATGCTCTAAACTAAAAAAAATTACGGTAACATCGCTAAAGTTGTTTACAATTATTATTGTGTGCACATTGAGCAATATTCATTATTGTGTTCTCGTTTTCATAACACAACAAACAATGTATAGAGGAAACTTTCATAAGTAGTATAACGATATTTATAAACAGCTACAAAGTTTATAAGAAAATATTAAAAAACTTTACTTAGCGCGTTAGGAAATCATTCACTCACTTTTTTATTCAGTTTTGTCTCTTCTACAAGAATTATAATAATTGGAATTTCAGTAAAAAAAAAAAAAAAAATTATGATAAAGATCCAATAGTCGCTGAAAATCGCTTCTCAAATACAAGACATAACTCCACAAAATAACTTTCTTCAAAGAAATGCTAATTGACCACACACACTTGGTTAAGGTTACCTAACCACCACGCAATATTAACTGCTCCATATAGCAAAGAATAAAGATACCGGTTTCGAAAATAACAACACAGTTGTTACGCGTTCTTTCGTCCAATAAGCGGAAACTGGTTAAAAGTCGGTCGACGTATGACTGGCTTAATTAAATCTTCAATCAATCAATAATTAACAAATCATTTTCCTCGATTTTACTTAAGTTCTAGCTTCTTCAGGGGTCCTAAGTTAGTCCTAGGTCACTAGAATTACTTCACGCATGGTTCTGAAAACGACATAAGTATCCTTTGCTGCTTTTCCATTTTTTAATGTATCTCCTATTAAATTCGATTGAAGACAGTGAAGTGAATAATTAAACAAAGAGTCTCGTAGTAAGATTAGCAATTACGATTACTAAAAGAGTACATCTATGCTAATTTTAAGGACATCTGCAAAAATAAGAACCTTGACCAACAATGGTGTGAATCCTATAACGATGTTACAAAAACAATATCATGTTGTGTGCGAAAATGTGCGTTAATTTTGCAAGATCTTAGAGATAAGAAGTGACAGGCCTTGCAAGATTTAAAGCAAGACACTGCAATTTTTATTTAGTCCATAAATTAAATTAACTCAATTTATTACCGGTGTAGCAAAAGATAAAATATATTTTAGTAATATAAATAACTATTTTTTTCTTTCCACAGGTACCCCTCCTATTCGTCTTGTCATCAGTAACATCCCGGAGAGAATGGATGTCACAATATCGACCGAAATACACAAAAGGGCAAATAGCATCCGAGTCGCAATTGAAATTCGCACTCGAGAACAAGTATGACGATACAGGACCGGGAGCTAAGCAGCCTGAATACGCCTACCATACATACAAAACCTTAGAAGACGCACTAATTGCATACTTAGATGACCCAGACACTAAGCTCCCAGAACATGAAAGAATGAAAGCTATCAATAAACTAACCAAAGCCCAGAACTACGCCACTCCAGCATCAGTAGGCAAGCTATTCCACAAGAACAGCCACTTCAATGACTTCACGAAACCACAGTTCCGACCTGTGAGTCATGAAACAGATCCATATAACTTACATGCGAACAAAATTTATTTTCCTGAAGAAAGTATACTTAATACGAAATTACCCAAAGGGGCAGCTGATGGCAATATTTTGAATTATCAAGCTGAGAAGGTGGAGCCGTTCGGGTTCCATAAGCTACACACGGTGAAAGGCAGTCCTTTGAGCTTGGCACATTACACCAGGGACAATAATAAACCTGAGAAGAAGCAAGAAATATTTGATGCTCATCCTAAGTACACATTTTCGTATGGAGTACATGTAAGTGAATTATTGTACTTAATTAATTCATTTGATAGATCGACTTCAGTTTGGATTTAGACGAAATTAAAGGAGCTTTTCTAGTCATATCACTTCCTAAACATTATCATAATGACACGAAAGGAAACTACCTCTATTTATTTTATCACCACAACGAGAGAGCGATTTCTCTACCAAACGGAACGATACTATAACGTTTATAAGTCGCAACTTGTTCTTGCAATCGCTAGCTTCTTGTCGAGCAAACTAAATTAATGACAAAAATACTATTTTCTTAAATGAATAAGTTTTGCTTGTTTGCGTAGAACTGCTATGTATCGGTAATAAGAGATTCTTAAGCCATGAGCATACACATGATATAAGCTGCAGCATACTAACGCTCAGTGACATTTACTCATTTATTTCTATTGTTTTTAAATTGCATAACACTTGTGAGTGTTTGCACAACAGTCGAGTAAATACGCATGCCGTAGTAGTGAGTTAGTGATTTGTAAAAGTTTTCTTTTTGTCATTGATTGCCGATAACGTGCTTAGGATTGCTTGTGAAGTTACTGGAAAAAATACCATTATTTTCTGTTCTGTCTCGTTGCTGGACCTTTGTCCTACACCCTTTCTATTTTGTCCTACACCTCCCGAAATTCAAATGAAATACCAGCCACGGGCACCTATCGTGTTTAGAATATCTCGCTATTTCTTCTGGGGCCTGTCCCAGCCGTGACGTTCGCCTTGGGTTCTCCACTGGGAGACAAGCCCGGCTACCAACACCTTAACATAATTAAACTAGGTGTGACACATTAAAAGTAGGCTTCTTTTTCAAGCTTTAGGTTGCGTATGGCAATTTCTCAACGAATCCGTAAAACTGCAAGTCTTCATTGAGAATAAGAAAGTGGTTGTGACTGGTTGCCACGTGGGTTGCGACAGTGGCCTTATTTCTCAGTTCAATCTCACTGCGATCTTTGTACGCGAAAATATCTTGTTTGATAGGCTTTTTTTGGGTCATACGCGGACGTTGTGTAACACTTTGTAAACCCGATGACTTCAGGACTATGCCACGATATACATATTGATGTAGCATCACATAATAGTTTGATTCATTGAAAAAAAATCATACAATGCCAACTTAACTACATATAAGCATTCACGGCAAAATGATGGACGCATAAGCGTCACAACTAAGTACTCCACTTTTAACTCACACTTATAATTTGGCAACATAACCGGTATTTACGCAATGCCCAG